>NC_043973.1:48797006-49157006 GCF_902148855.1 Sphaeramia orbicularis
CCACATTTTGTTATACATAATATTAAAGTGCTTATAAATACCTACTCAAACATGTATAATACATGCATATAAGTTACTCTGTTACATGGCAGAGACTGTGAACACGGAATGTGTCCATGTGTTACCGCTTGATCAGACCCATTTGTGGATCCACTGATCTGTAAGTTGTAATGCATACACAGGGAAACTTACGAGCAGTTTTTCAAGAGTCAAAAGTATTTTCCTTTAAAAAGAGTAAATTTGGCCTCATACTGAGTAAATTTGGCTCTATTTTGAGTAGATTTGGCCTTATATTGAGTGAATTTGGCTGTATTTGAGTAAATTTGGCCTATATGAGTAAATTTGGCTGTATTTGAGTAAAATTTGGCCTTATATTGAGTGAATTTGGCTGTATTTGAGTAAATTTGGCCTTATATGGAGTAAAATTTGGCTGTATTTGAGTAAATTTGGCCTTATATTGAGTGAATTTGGCTGTATTTGAGTAAATTTGGCCTTATATTGAGTAAATTTGGCTGTATTTGAGTAAATGGGCCTTATATTGAGGATGAATTTGGCTGTATTTGAGTAAATTTGGCCTTATATTGAGTAAATTTGGCTGTATTTGAGTAAATTGGCCTTATATTGAGTAAATTTGGCTGTATTTGAGTAAATTTGGCCTTATATTGAGTAAATTTGGCTGTATTTGAGTAAATTTGGCCTTATATTGAGTAAATTTGGCTGTATTTGAGTAAATTTGGCCTCATACTGAGTAAATTTAGCTGTATTTGAGTAAATTTGGCCTTATATTGAGTAAATTTGGCTGTATTTTGAGTAAATTTGGCCTTACTGAGTAAATTTGGCTGTATTTGAGTAAATTTGGCCTTATATTGAGTAAATTTGGCTGTATTTGAGTAAATTTGGCCTTATATTGAGTGAATTTGGCTGTATTTGAGTAAATTTGGCCTTATATTGAGTAAATTTGGCTGTATTTGAGTAAATTTGGCCTTATATTGAGTGAATTTGGCTGTATTTGAGTAAATTTGGCCTTATATTGAGTAAATTTGGCTGTATTTGAGTAATTTGGCCTTATATTGAGTAAATTTGGCTGTATTTGAGTAAATTTGGCCTTATATTGAGTAAATTTGGCTGTATTTGAGTAAATTTGGCCTTATATTGAGTAAATTGGCTGTATTTGAGTAGATTTGGCCTCATACTGAGTAAATTTAGCTGTATTTGAGTAAATTTGGCCTTATATTGAGTAAATTTGGCTGTATTTTGAGTAAATTTGGCCTTATATTGAGTAAATTTGGCTGTATTTGAGTAATTTGGCCTTATATTGAGTAAATTTGGCTGTATTTTGAGTAAATTTGGCCTTATTGAGTAAATTTGGCTGTATTTGAGTAAATTTGGCCTTATATTGAGTAAATTTGGCTGTATTTTGAGTAAATTTGGCCTTATATTGAGTAAATTTGGCTGTATTTTGAGTAAATTTGGCCTTATATTGAGTAAATTTGGCTGTATTTGAGTAAATTTGGCCTTATATTGAGTAAATTTGGCTGTATTTGAGTAAATTTGGCCTTATATTGAGTAAATTTGGCTGTATTTGAGTAAATTGGCTGTATTTGAGTAAATTTGGCCTTATATTGAGTAATTTGGCTGTATTTTTGAGTAAATTTGGCCTTATATTGAGTAAATTTGGCGGTATTTGAGTAAATTTGGGTCTATATTGAGTTTGTAGAGCTCTACCCAAAGAGTAACTTTTACTCTTTTTAGAGAGGAACCAAATATTATCTGAGTAGAGTAAAAAAAATTCAATTTGAGTAAATTTACTCAGGCAAATTTCCAGTGTATTTACAAATGATAAGCTGAGGCATAATATTGTTAAAATTGCACTTATTTTTCTTAAGACACATCAGGTTGTTCATGTTATTCGCATTTTTAAGGAAACTTTATCGATGTAAACAGTTTTATATTGTACTTTTTTTTTACTGTTATTATTTTACTGAACTAAAATGAATGACACCCCTGCCCTAAACCGAATGTACATAAGATGTTTTGGTTTGTTTGTTTGTTTTTCTGCATTGAGTGTAGGCCATGCAATTAAATAAAAAGAAAATCAAATAGAATAAGGAAAAAAAAAATTGTATTAAAAAAAAAAAAAAAAAAAAAAAACTATAGTAGAACAGAAAAGACATAAATCCAGCCTATTTACCTTAGCAGCAGTGGGGTGATAGTGATGGTTTATGAGGTGAAGGGATGCAGAATGGAACGAAACGGCAGCAGATATAATAAGTCCAATATAATTCAGCCCAGTAGACGATTCATTTACTGATTTAATAGTGGAAATATTTAACATTTGCCCATTATAGCTGCTCATTCAGTCCTCTGACATGTATCTGCATTGAACTGGCATGAGTGCAAATGTTTTGTACGTCACGCAAAGATAACATCTTCCTGAAAGTATCTTTCAAGGTTGCCACTCAATATTTTGCTTTCATAATGGGTGTGCTTTTTTCTCGATTACATTTTTTTTTTTTTTTTTTCTGTTCATTTAGTTGGGGTATTTTAATAGCACTGAGAAGCACTGAAAAGAATAGTAGCTTCAGCTTTTCAAAGAGAAAAGGCAGTGGAGATGTATAGCCCTAACACACTTTGCTGTTATTGAAATCTAAAAGTACAGAACACCCACACAGATGAACTTGGTAACAGAACCAGCCGAAAATCTTCAAATGGACTTGTACCCATTGCCTCAAGGACTCAATTATATTTTCAAGGTTGATGAAAAAAGAAAGTTCTTTTCCAAAAAGGCAATCCATTATCTTTTATGTGATTGGCTTCTGTGAAGGGAACTCTTGCGATCATAACAGACTTGATCAGATTTGATCATTCATATTCATATCTCTTCATGTTCTGATTACTGCTCTGCATACCGCACCCTTAATTACTTAATTTAATTTTACTTCATTTAAACTTATTAATTCAATCACCCATCCCTTTTCAATATTGCATTTCCTGTTCAGGGTCCCAGGGGTCTGGAACGCATCCCAGCATGCACTGGGAAAAAATGCACTTCGTTAAATGTCTAATTATTCAGTATGCCTGGTGACTGGGACTCTTTCCCACTGCCCCCTGGCCTGGTCGTTTTAGTGCTGTTTAGTGTTTAATGACTTCGTTGGATATGGAATCAACACAGAACCACAAAATATAAGCAACAATTTTATTAGAAATTATGGTTATATGCAACTACATTTGGTGAGCAAACATGATTTATTAAACAGAATACTGTCAGTAGGGTTTTACTCACAGCGTTACAGCTACTTTTTAATCATCATCATTTTAACCCTTTCATGCACAGTGGTCACTCCAGTGGTCACTCCAGTGGTCACTCCAGTGGTCACTCCAGTGGTCACTCCAGTGGACAGTTGTTCTCCAGCTGTATATTCATGGGTTTTGTTGTTTCAGTTCCATATCATCCCATACTCTGACATTCATATCATTACTGTAACTGTGCTGTTCTAGATAAACCTGATCTGCACTGACATGTTTGAATGTAAAAAATTGCCAGTTGTTATTAGACTTAGGTTGAATAGTTATTCTGTTTTATTGTTAATTGTGTATCATGTATGTTTTTATGTTGTATGGACTTTATCGGCTGCTACCTTGGCCAGGTCTCCCTGCAAAAGAGATTCCTAATCTCAATGGGATTTCTTGGTTAATAAAGGTAAAATAAAAAATAAAACAAATAAAAATAGACTGTAATTAACAGGGTTTCTTTTTTTTTTTTTAAACAAAAAGTTGTGGTTTTTTTTTTTTTTTGCACATTATCTCCATGAAGTAAGTAATAGCTAGTATTAGAGTATGTTAAAATGTGAGAAAACATCAGATTAGCAGCATTAAACATGTTTTTATTTCATAGTTTTCACCACAGTAGATCAGTAAATACATGTTTTTGTTTCTAAAATTAAGCACATGGTGTCCAGCACAGTGGATATTTTTTTAGCTCCATGAAAAATAGGTTCAAAAAAATTCAATCGCATTGGGTTTTTTTCATACCTAAAGAGAAATAAAAACTCTCAGAAAAAAAAAAAAAAAAAAAAAATCTTGATTAAGGTTCTTGTAATTCATCCATGAAAGGGTTAAAGTGGAAAGAATATTGATCCTGAATGTAAATTGTTTATAGTCAAGTACAATGAAGCTATACTTTTAGCTGGTTTTGACAGTAATATTATTAAACTTTTAATGCACAGGCTGATTAATACACCCATCTTAAAACTCCATGAATATTTAAGCCAGGGCTGTCAAACTCATTTTAGTTCAGTTCCACATTCAGCCTAATATGATCTAAAGTGGGCCGGAGCAGTAAAATAATAGTAATAATAGGATAAGAACTGATAAATAATGTCAACTCCAAAGTTTTCTTTATGTTTTTGAGTGAAAAAAGTCAAATTCTGTAATGAAAATGTTTAGATCTACAACTGTACTTGAACATACAGTAACATGAACAAATATGAACAAACCTGAAAATTCAGAGGAAAAATAAGTGCAATTTTAACAGTATTACGCCTTAGTTTATCATTTATACATATGGATCACAACTTACAGATCACAGTGGATGTACAAATACACAAAACGTTAGTAACAGGCTGCATACTGTTAAAATCCCATATACTTCTTTTAAGACATTTCAGGTTGTTCATATTTGTTCAGGTTTTCACATTTTTTGTAAAAGGCTAGTCTGTAAATGTTAATATTTTAGTGTAATTGAACTTTTTTTTAACATTCAAAACAAGAAAAAAGTTTGTGGTCTTCATTATTTATAGTTTATTATGACTGTATTTCACTGGTTCTGACCCACTTTAGGTTGAATCGACCCTAACATGATTTGAACATCCTTGATTGTTCATATCTTCAGTGTAATTTTTGTATTTCACTAATTCATCCCATGGGCTGGATTGGAGCCTTTGGCGGGCCAGTTTGGGCCCCGGGCCGCATGTTGACACCTGAGATTTACGCTAACTGCTAAACACTTTTATTGAGAAACAGTGTTAGTTAGTTTTGGCACTGGCGAGCACTTGTGATTCAATACAAGCTTTAATTAAAACTGATTATCAGTCTATTTATTTATTTATTTATTATTATTTAATTAGTGATACAGTTTAATGAGACATTGTGGAAAGAAAAAAACAACAAATAAACCACAAGACACATGTTGGTTACACCACATGGTACTAATTGCAGATTAATAGGTGTTTAATGACAATACAAGTGGAGGAATAAAGCAGAATGGGCAGTAAGTGTGAAGTGTGTCACGTCTCTCAGTCCTAACCTGGGAATAACTGCCACTTCTGTACCAGCACAGAGATCTTTTCAAAGGCAACCAGAGGTTCGGAGCAGGAAAACACAACAGACTAAAGGGGGAAACTGTAAATATGTTATTGTTCCTCGACCAAAACTTTGATGTTGGATTTTTTGTTGAAATGTTCCATGTTCAGTGTTTTCATATTTCATGTTAACATGTTCATGTAATGTGAATTAATATGCAAGTTTTCATTTTTATAATAGTTCCTAATAATTCAACAATAACACTGGTCAACAACAAATGTATTGTTTCAGTTTTTTGAGCTGATTTAGGATCATTTTGGTGCTGAATCCAAAATCACATTCATTTTGCTCAATCAGGTCAACTTTCTGAACTCTGCTACATATTGGCTTTTTAACGTTTTTGCTTACATTATGGGCATTTTCACCTCATATGATACAAAATTCTTTCATATTTCTTGCAATAAACGAGTTCTGAAGATTTTACTTTGCCAATTTATGATGAATTTTTTTTAATATTACAGGTGAATGAAATGGCTTCGACTAGAAGATCTGGCAAAAATAAGCCTGATGTATTCTGCTCCATCTGCGGTGAATACACCATTGTACCTAACAGGAATCAAGTCACAAGTTTACATAAGTGTGCTTACCAATCTGATTTTGGTATTAATTATTATATTTTGTGAGAAGATCAAATTTTTCAAAATCAAATTAGCAAAAACCCCTGACCTGATTGAGAAAAACAGATGTCGTTTGAATTTGATTTAGCGGTGCACAATGGTCCGAATTCAGTTGAAAAAACCTGGACAACTTGCAAAAACATTTTTTTGGAACCCAGTGTTATTACTCATGTCTTCTGTTTCTTTATGAAGTTAGGATTTGAAATACACTCTTTTTTTTCTAGAGATTAATGCTGCATTTCCACTACATGGAACCGTCTCCACTCTGGTACCGGTCCGACCCTGTGAGACCGTTTCCATTCCAGGATACTACCACTTACAGTACCTGGTCGTCATAGCGATGCGGCGCGTTACTTCACTGTCGTCTGCTCAGAGAGTGGCTGATAAACTCGCTCGTTGCGTGTGTCTCATCAAACTCATGCTTACGTCGGCCACCAAAGACTGAATCTCCTCTGACCATGGTGTAGTTTTGGGGCTGTCATCATGTGGATTAACCTACCGCTATTTTTACTGTAAACTTCTGCATCTATTTTTGTAAAACGGCGGGTCACAGAGGCTACTCTCTGACCAATCAGTGTCTGCAGTGTTTACCAACGGCACATTTTAGTATCTGGTCCCCAGTCCTGGAACCTCAGCAGAGGTGGTTCCAAAAAACTAGTAGCATGTACCAGATTCCAGAGTCCTTTTTCGAAATGGAAACGCAAAAAGGCCGAATCGAATCGAGACGAGCCGGTATAGACGTAGTGGAAAACGCGGCATATGAATGATGAATGTTTTTATTATTGTGTCTTGCATAAAAAACCCAAACATGCCCAGCCCTTTCATAGGCTGTTACGCTCGGTCTAGGGGTTGCCGAGACGTAACATGGTGTGAGACTCCCGTCCCTCCATGTCCCTTAACAACACAGCAAATTCAATAAATGACCAGCAACCACGCCACTGCAATATGAAATATTTATTACAAAAAAAGAATAATGACATCAGTAGGGAATCATAATAATCTACAAACACAAACAAAGGAAACCAAAATACATCAACCTTATCACAACTCTAATGGAAAAACATGAGAAAACTTAAAGAAGATTCCCTCCTTGTGTAGCTGATTTACAAAGTTTGAAACAAAAATGACAAAAGGCTGGTCTGAACAGAGGGCGGTGGAATGAGACGAGTCTCCTGGGAGGAAGGAAGGAAAGAGCTGCCTTTAAATTTCCCAGCTCATCCTGAAGCACCAATCAGCTGCAGCCAGCGACCAACACCACACCTGCAGCTCATCCTCCATTAACCACTATCTGTTGGAGGGAAAAGACACAACACACACCCGCCACAAGGAAGGAACAGAAAAACGACCAAAATATAACCATCACAAATGACACAGCTCATTACACAATAAAAACACTAACCCAATAACCAAATACTGACCTATTTAAACAAACATCTGCTGCTTTTTCCAGGCTTTACAAACAAATAATGCTCATTTAAAGACTCTGAACTAAACAACCATTTCATCTTTCATCATCAGTGCTCCAGAACACGTCAGATTTCGGATAGACACGTCATCAAACAAAGAGGCTCTCAGTTCATCATATAGAGGACAATACAAAAGAAAATATGATTCATTTTCCACTTCCCCCAAATCACACAGTCCACAAATTCTGTCGGCATAAGTGTATTAGTACAAAGTATCAGCTTGGTATCGCCGATACCAGCCTTAATTCTACGCAGTATTGGATCGAAAGGAAAGCCATGGTATCGAACATCACTATTATTTGGATAAAAAGCAAGCACCATGTAATGCACAGGTGTCAAACATGGGGCCCGGGGCCAAATCGGCCCACCAAAGGGTCCAGTCCGGCCCTGGGGATGAATTTGTGAAATGCAAAATTTACACTAAAAAATGAACAATCCTTCAGTTCAGGTTCCACATTCAGAACAATTTGATCTCAAATGGGCAGGACCAGTCCAATACTATCAGAATAATGTATAAATAGGACAACTGCAAATTTTTCTTGTTGTAAATGTAAATATTTTCATGTATTTACACTAAAACAGAGTATAATTTTGTAAAAAAATGTGAATAACCTGAAATGTCTTAAAAGAAGTAAGTAAAAATGTAACAATATTCTGCCTGTTACTAAATGTTTTGTGTGTTTGTAGATCCACTGTGATCTGTAAGTGATAACGTACATGTGTAAATGATAAACTGAGGCAGAATAGTGTTCAAATTACACAGATTTTTCTCAGTTTTGTTTGTTGTTTTCTCATCTTTTGAAAGGGTAGTTTGTAGATGTGAACCCTGTTCATAATGTAAATGTACTTTTTTTTTCGCTCTAAAACATAGAGAAAAGTTTGGAGTTGACATTATTTATATATTATTATGTTATTATTTCACTGGTTGGGCCCATTTCAGATCAAAATTAGCTGAATGTGGAACTGAACTAAAATGACTTTGACACCCCTGCTGTAATGCATTTTGTCAATTTGATAAAAAATAAAAAAAAGAAAAGAAAAAAGCATTGGATCAACTGTAATTTCTACATGTTGGTGATAGTCCAGTCGGTAACATCTCTAATCCAGCTATGACCATGAATATCTGTATTTGAACAGAGTACATAAATGTCTGGACTAGAAGGGATAATTAAATGACAGTTGGATGCTGCGTTGTGCTCTGAAAACACAAAAACACCATGTAGGCCTCACACAGGGTTGTACTGCAGCCTCAGTGGGCTATGCACTGCAGGCCAACATGCTGATTGCAGGTGATTAATTTTGGGGACAGGAGCAAAACATGGCTGTGAGCTGACATTGTGGAGCCAGGGTAGGTGAGCCTTCACTGCAGGGTGGAGACGCCAGGTCCTGGCTTCCCTCTTGCTGTAGCAGCTGCTGCACCTGTCGGGTTAATTGGCCCAGGACAGGTTAAAGCTCAGCCTCATGCTCCAGCTCTGTACCCAGACACAATCCAACATTTACTAACACTTGATTTAGCTTTTATTTACCAGTATTTGTACTGATTGCAACAAGAATAATAACTGGTGAAGCAGCTGAATGGTGGCTGCTGCTGCTGCTGCCTGCTGCGTCTTTCAACACAGTAACATGGGCAGCTCTGTGAGAGAGCTGCTGTTTGGGTTTTTTTTTTGTTTTCAATAATAACTACTACTACGCATTATTAGTTTTATTTTCTGGTTTACAAAGCAGAGAAAGAATATCAAACAGCTTCTGACCAGGAAACAAAAATGCCCTTTTTTCTATGTATTTGGAGATGAAAATCAAATAAAAGCCAGTCACTGACACACAATAAATACCTGCAAACCTCAGCTCCCTGGTTCCGAAGGCTTGACATCCCATTGTAAATACTCTATTTAACATCTTTTTCATATGTATCAAACCCTGACGTTTTGTAAATTCATTCCTTTTAACTTCTGTTTTTGGAAGCATAACAAATGACTGACAGTTCAAGATCCAGGAGTCAAGACATTTTATTTCAATGTGCATGCAAAATGAAACTGCAAAAAAAGAATAATAACAAATCTGCTGCGACTGTGTATGTTACCTTACTGCTCAGTCATCAGTTATAAAGCACTTGATTTAACTTTCACTTATTATTCTTACTAGTATGAATCATGCATGAATCATACATCGATAATAGCCTCATAATTCATGATGAAAATGCAGGAAAAAGAAATTCATGGTAAAAATGCTGCAGAGGGAGGGGGGGAAATTAGAAATAATGTTTTAATAGGAATGGAGCTCATGTATTATAACTATAAGCTCCCCTATAGCTCAGGAAACACTTAGGTAAGTGTTTTAAAGATTCTTTCTTTAGATAAATCTTATCTTAGCATCATGGGTGTGTCCAAAAAAATACCTCCTATCTGTTTGTCCTAACCGCATTTCCTTAACCCTGGTGGAAAACGTCATGGTGTTCAGGAAATACAGAAAAGACAAGAAACGCACTCAGAGAACGCAGACCTCCACCAAGACAAATCTGCCCCCCCCCCCCCCCCCCCCCCATTTTGTTCATTATTTTCTTCATTTTCTTTTTAGATTTTCTTCATTTTTCCTCATTTTGTTTTATATTCATTTTTCTAAATTTTGTTTAATATTTTCTTCATTTTTGATCATTTTGTTTTTATATTTCTTCATTTTTCTTCATTATTTTCTTTATTTTTCTTCATTGTGTTTTTATATTCATTTTTCTTAATTTTGTCCAATATTTATATTTTTCTTCATTTTTGTGCATTTGTTCATTTTTTTCCTTCATTTGTGTTCATTTAATTTTTGTATTTTCTTCATTTTTGTGCATTTGTTCATTTTTTTCCCCTTCATTTGTGTTCATTTAATTTTTGTATTTCTTCATTTTTGTGCATTTTGTTCATTTTTTTTCCTTCATTTGTGTTCATTTAATTTTTGTATTTTCTTCATTTTGTGCATTTTGTTCATTTTTTTTCCTTCGTGTTCATTTAATTTTTTGTATTTTCTTCATTTTTATGCATTTTGTTCATTTTTTTTCCTTCATTTGTGTTCATTTAATTTTTGTATTTTCTTCAGTTTTGTGCATTTTGTTCATTTTTTTCCTTCATTTGTGTTCATTTAATTTTTGTATTTTTCTTCATTTTTGTGCATTTTGTTCATTTTTTCCTTCATTTGTGTTCATTTAATTTTTGTATTTTCTTCATTTTTGTGCATTTAGTTCATTTTTTCCTTCATTTGTGTTCATTTAATTTTTGTATTTTTCTTCATTTTTGTGCATTTTGTTCATTTTTTTCCTTCATTTGTGTTCATTTAATTTTTGTATTTTCTTCATTTTTGTGCATTTTGTTCATTTTTTTTCCTTCGTGTTCATTTAATTTTTGTATTTTCTTCATTTTTATGCATTTTTGTTCATTTTTTTTCCTTCATTTGTGTTCATTTAATTTTTGTATTTTCTTCATTTTGTGCATTTTGTTCATTTTTTTCCTTCATTTGTGTTCATTTAATTTTTGTATTTTCTTCATTTTTGGTGCATTTTGTTCATTTTTTTCCTTCGTGTTCATTTAATTTTTGTATTTTCTTCATTTTTGTGCATTTTGTTCATTTTTTTCCCTTCATTTGTGTTCATTTAATTTTTGTATTTTCTTCATTTTTGTGCATTTTGTTCATTTTTTTCCCTTCATTTGTGTTCATTTAATTTTTGTATTTTCTTCATTTTTGTGCATTTTGTTCATTTTTTCCTTCATTGTGTTCATTTAATTTTTGTATTTTCTTCATTTTAGTGCATTTTGTTAATTATTTTCTTCATTTGATCTTCATTTGTGTTCATTTAATTTTTGTATTTTCTTCATTTTTGTGCATTTTGTTCATTTTTTTTCCTTCGTGTTCATTTAATTTTTGTATTTTCTTCATTTTTGTGCATTTTGTTCATTTTTTTCCTTCGTGTTCATTTAATTTTTGTATTTTCTTCATTTTTTGTGCATTTTGTTCATTTTTTTTCCTTCGTGTTCATTTAATTTTTGTATTTTCTTCATTTTTATGCATTTTGTTCATTTTTTTTTTCCTTCATTTGTGTCTAATTTAATTTTTGTATTTTCTTCATTTTTGTGCATTTTTGTTCAGTTTTTTCCCCTTCATTTGTGGTTCATATTAATTTTTGTATTTTCTTCATTTTTGTGCATTTTGTTCATTTTTTTTCCTTTCGTGTTCATTTAATTTTTGTATTTTCTTTTCATTTTTCTGCATTTTGTTCATTTTTTTCCTTCAGTTGTTTCATTTAATTGTTGTATTTCTTCATTTTTGTGCATTTTGTTCATTTTTTTCCTTCATTGTGTTCATTTTAATTTTGTATTTTCTTCATTGTTTTGTGCATTTTGTTCATTTTTTTTTCCTTCATTGTGTTCATTAATTTTTGTAATTTTCTTCATTTTTGTGCATTTTGTTCATTTTTTTTCCCTTCATTTGTGTTCATTTAATTTTGTAATTTTCTTCATTTATTGTGCAATTTTGTTCATTTTTTTCCTTCGTGTTCATTTAATTTTGTAGTTTCTTCATTATTTGTGCAGTTTGTTTCATTTTTTGTCCTTCGTAGTTCATTTAATGTTTGTATTTCTCTTTCATTTTTAGGCATTTGTGTTCAGTTTTTTTCCCGTTCAGTTGTGTTCATTTATTGTTGGTATTTTCTTTACATTTTGTGCATTTTGTTTCATTTTTTTTTTCCCTTCAGTTGGTGGTTCAATTTTATTTTTTGTATTTTCCTTTCATCATTTTTGTGCATTTTGTTCATTTTTTTCCTTCGTGTTCATTTTAATGTTTGTATTTTCTTCCATTTTTGTGCATTTTGTTTCATTTTTTCTCTTCGTGTTCATTTTAATTTTTGTATTTTCTTCATTTTTATGCATTTTGTTGCATTTTTTCTTCATTTGTGTCCTTAATTTTTGTATTTTCTTCATTTTTGTGCATTTTGGTCATTTTTTTTCCCCTTCATTTGTGTTCATTTAATGTTTGTATTTCTTCATTTTGGTGCATGTTTGTTCATTTTTTTCCTTCATTTGTGTTACATTAATTTTTGTATTTTCTTCATTTTTGTGCATTTTGTTCATTTTTTTCCTTCGTGTTCATTTAATTTTTGTATTTTCTTCATTTTTAGGCTTTGTCATTTTTTTTCCTTCATTTGTGTTCATTTAATTTTGTATTTTCTTCAGTTTTGTGCATTTTGTTCATTTTTTCCTTCATTTGTGTTCATTTAATTTTTGTATTTTCTTCTTCATTTTGTGTGCATTTTGTTCATTTTTTTTCCTTCATTTGTGTTCATTTAATTTTTGTATTTTCTTCATTTTTGTGCATTTTGTTCATTTTTTTTCCCCTTCATTTGTGTTCATTTAATTTTTGTATTTTCTTCTTTCATTTTTGTGCATTTTGTTCATTTTTTCCTTCGTGTTCATTTAATTTTTGTATTTCTTCATTTTTGTGCATTTTGTTCATTTTTTTCCTTCATTTGTGTTCATTTAATTTTTGTATTTTCTTCATTTTTGTGCATTTTGTTCATTTTTTCCTTCATTTGTGTTCATTTAATTTTTGTATTTCTTCTTTTTTGTGCATTTTGTTCATTTTTTTTCCCTTCATTTGTGTTCATTTAATTTTTGTGTATTTTCTTCATTTTTGTGCATTTTTTCATTTTTTTCCTTCATTTGTGTTCATTTAATTTTTGTATTTTCTTTCATTTTTGTGCATTTTGTTCATTTTTTTTCCTTCGTGTTCATTTAATTTTTGTATTTTCCTTCATTTTTATGCATTTTGTTCATTTTTTCCTTCATTTGTGTTCATTTAATTTTTGTATTTTCTTCATTTTTGTGCATTTGTTCATTTTTTTTCCTTCATTTGTGTTCATTTAATTTTTGTATTTTCTTCATTTTTGTGCATTTTGTTTTTATATTTTCTTCATTTTTCTTCATTATTTTCTTTATTTTTCTTCATTGTGTTTTTATATTCATTTTTCTTAATTTTGTCCAATATTTATATTTTCTTCATTTTTGTGCATTTTGTTCATTTTTTCCTTCATTTGTGTTCATTTATTTTTTGTATTTTCTTCATTTTTGTGCATTTTGTTCATTTTTTTTCCCCTTCGTGTTCATTTAATTTTTGTATTTTCTTCATTTTTATGCATTTTGTTCATTTTTTTTCCTTCATTTGTGTTCATTTAATTTTTGTATTTTCTTCATTTTTGTGCCATTTTGTTCATTTTTTTCCTTCGTGTTCATTAATTTTTGTATTTTCTTCATTTTATGCATTTTGTTCATTTTTTTTTTTTTCCTTCATTTGTGTTCATTTAATTTTTGTATTTTTCTTCATTTTTGTGCATTTTGTTCATTTTTTTCCTTCATTTGTGTTCATTTAATTTTTGTATTTTCTTCATTTTGTGCATTTATTTCATTTTTTTTTCCTTCGTGTTCATTTAATTTTTGTATTTTCTTTCTTTCTTTTTTTAATGCATTTTGTTCATTTTTTTTTCCTTCATTTGTGTTCATTTAATTTTTGTATTTCTTCATTTTTGTGCATTTTGTTCATTTTTTCCTTCATTTGTGTTCATTTAATTTTTGTATTTTCTTCTTTTTGTGCATTTTGTTTATTTTTTTTCCCTTCATTTGTGTTCATTTAATTTTTGTATTTTCTTTCTTCATTTTTGTGCATTTTGTCATTTTTTCCTTCATTTGTGTTCATTTAATTTTTGTATTTTCTTCATTTTTGTGCATTTTGTTCATTTTTTTTTCCTTCGTGTTCATTCTAATTTTTGTATTTTTCTTCATTTTTATGCATTTTGTCATTTTTTTCCTTCATTTGTGTTCATTTTAATTTTTGTATTTTCTCTCATTTTTTGTGCATTTTTGTTCATTTTTTTCCTTCATTTGTGGTCATTTAATTTTGTATTTTCTTCATTTTTTTGTGCATTTTGTTCATTTTTTTTCCCTTCTGTGTTCATTTAATTTTTGTATTTTTCTTCATTTTTGTGCATTTTGTCATTTTTTTCCTTCGTTGTTCATTAATTTTTGTATTTTCTTCATTTTTGTGCATTTTGTTCATTTTTTTTCCTTCCTTGGTGTGTCATTTTAATTTTTGTATTTTTCTTCCGTTTGTGCATTTTTTCATTTTTTTCCTTCGTGTTCATTTAATTTTTGTAATTTTATTCCATTTTTATGCATTTTGTTCAATTTTTTCCTTCATTTGTGTTCATTTAATTTTTGTTATTTTCTTAATTTCTTGTGCATTTTGTTCATTTTTTTCCCTTCGTGTTCCATTTATGTGTTGTTATTTTTCTTTCATTTTGTGCCTTTTGTTCATTTTGTTTCCTTCGTGGCTGTCATTTAATTTTTGTATTGTCTTCATTTTTATGCAGTTTGTTCATTGTTTTCCTTCATTTGTTGTTCATTTTTAATTTTTTGTATTTTCTTCTATTTTTGTGCATTTTGTTCATTTTTTTTCCTTCGTGTTCATTTAATTTTGTACTTTTCTTCATTTTGTGCATTTGTTCATTTTTTTCCTTCGTGTTCATTTTTTTGTATTTTCTTTCTTTTCTCTTTTTTTTATGCATTTTGTTCATTTTTTTTTCCTTCATTTGTGTTCATTTAATTTTTGTATTTTCTTCATTTTTTGCATTTTGTTCATTTTTTCCTTCATTTGTGTTCATTTAATTTTTGTATTTTCTCTTCATTTTTGTGCATTTTGTTCATTTTTTTTCCTTCATTGTGTTCATTTAATTTTTGTATTTTCTTCATTTTTGTGCATTTTGTTCATTTTTTCCTTCATTTGTGTTCATTTAATTTTGTATTTTCTTTTTTTTGCATTTTGTTCATGTTTTTTCCTTCATTTGTGTTCATTTAATTTTTGTATTTTCTTCATTTTTGTGCATTTGTTCATTTTTTTTCCTTCGTGTTCATTTAATTTTTGTATTTTCTTCATTTTTATGCATTTTTGTTCATTTTTTTCCTTCATTTGTGTTCATTTAATTTTTGTATTTTCTTCATTTTGTGTGCATTTTGTTCATTTTTTTTTCCTTCATTTGTGTTCATTAATTTTGTATTTTCTTCATTTTTGGGATTTTGTTCATTTTTTTCCTTTGTGTCATTTAATTTTTGTATTTTCTTCATTTTGTATGCATTTTGTTCATTTTTTCCTTCATTTGTGTTCATTTAATTTTTGTATTTCTTCATTTTTGTGCATTTTGTTCATTTTTTCCTTCATTTGTGTTCATTTAATTTTTGTATTTTCTTCATTTTTGTGCATTTTGTTTTTATATTTTCTTCATTTTTCTTCATTTTTTTCTTTATTTTCTTCATTGTGTTTTTATATTCATTTTTCTTAATTTTGTCCCAATATTTATATTTTCTTCATTTTTGTGCATTTTGTTCATTTTTTCCTTCATTTGTGTTCATTTAATTTTTGTATTTTCTTCATTTTGTGCATTTTGTTCATTTTTTTCCCTTCGTGTTCATTTAATTTTTGTATTTTCTTCATTTTTATGCATTTTGTTCATTTTTTTCCTTCATTTGTGTTCATTTAATTTTTGTATTTTCTTCATTTTTGTGCATTTTGTTCATTTTTTTCCTTCGTGTTCATTTAATTTTTGTATTTTCTTCATTTTTGTGCATTTTGTTCATTTTTTTTCCTTCATTTGTGTTCATTTAATTTTTGTATTTTCTTCATTTTTGTGCAGTTTGTTCATTTTTTTCCTTCATTTGTGTTCATTTAATTTTTGTATTTCTTCATTTTTGTGCATTTTGTTCATTTTTTTCCTTCGTGTTCATTTAATTTTTGTATTTTCTTCATTTTATGCATTTGTTCATTTTTTTCCTTCATTTGTGTTCATTAATTTTTGTATTTTCTTCATTTTTGTGCATTTTGTTCATTTTTTTCCTTCATTTGTGTTCAGTTAATTTTTGTATTTTCTTCATTTTCGTGCATTTTGTTCATTTTTTTCCTTCGGTTCATTTAAATTTTTGTATTTTCTTCATTTTATGCATTTTGTCATTTTTTTCCTTCATTTGTGTTCATTTAATTTTGTATTTTCTTCATTTTTTGTGCATTTTGTTCATTTTTTTCCTTCATTTGTGTTCATTTAATTTTGTATTTTCTTCATTTTTGTGCATTTTGTTCATTTTTTTCCCTTCGTGTTCATTTAATTTTTGTATTTTCTTCATTTTTGTGCATTTTGTTCATTTTTTTCCTTCGTGTTCATATAATTTTTGTATTTTCTTCATTTTTGTGCATTTTGTTCATTTTTTTTCCTTCATTTGTGTTCATTTAATTTTTGTATTTTCTTCATTTTTGTGCATTTTGTTCATTTTTTTCCTTCGTGTTCATTTAATTTTTGTATTTTCTTCATTTTTATGCATTTTGTTCATTTTTTTCCTTCATTTGTGTCATTTAATTTTGTATTTTCTTCATTTTTGTGCATTTGTTCATTTTTTTCCCCTTCATTTGTGTTCATTCTGATGATGTGAGTCCATTCCTCCTTCTGATTGCAAAAATACACCTGGGCTCCTAAGGGCTATGAAGAGTTTGGTATATTTACAGACTGGGACTCTGCGACTTTCCCCTCCTCTGTGCTGTCCTCTGTCTGTCCCTTTGTGTCCGTCTGTCATAAATGCCCTTCAGATGGAACACAACGCTTTATTCTCCTTTAGATCCTTGGAAAATGCTTTAAGAGCCATGATGCAGTTCATGGAGGACTGACGCTGAAACAGTATGGAACTCATGTACTGTGCTTTAATATCCTTCTGTGAGCATACGAAGACTCCGAAGAGACAGATCCCCAACTGTTTACTCGACAGCAGCTTAAAGGTCCAGATGACGTCAGATGCTAATATACGCCTCAGATAAATGTCCAATAGAGCCGCAACGTTTGATCCAATCTACACAATTTAAAGGCATCTCTACATCATTTACTAGGTGTTTTTTATTGTTACCTTCCACCTTCACATTAATTTACGCTAATTCTGTTATAGTTTTATTGTATTTTTACATCATATATATTTATAACGTGCAGACATGGAGCCAGACACTTTGTAATGTTGTAGTTCAGTTTATCTGAATTGGTATTATTTTCTTCTAACATTACACTGTCTATATAGAATGTACACATATTATTAACACCGCAGGGTAATTACTTACCAAACATGGCTGGTGGCTGGTTAAATGCTGGCACTACTGTCATAATGGAGGTTTAGACTCTCCACTTACATACTTACTCTCCATTTTACATCTTCATTTCCATATATTGGAATTAGTCTTTTATCTATTTGTTTATTTCCTTGTATTTTATGCATTGTCTGTATTATCTTGTTGTACAACATCCTTGGGTATCTTGAAAGGTGCTTATAAATACAATTTATTATTATTATTATTATTATTATTATTATTATTATTATTATTATTATTATTATTATTATTAGATGTAGTTAGTTTTGCTTTGTATTTTGTTAAAGGTGGTGTCAAACTGGTTTATCCCTTGTGTGTTGTTGGGTTCAGCCAAACCACTATACACGTCCCCTCATGTGCCATTGTAGTCGCTTTTCCATTGACCCTCAAATTATAATTTATAAAAATGTAACTTGCTCATAAAAATGTACCTAATGGAAAAACAACAATTTTGCCAAAACTCTCGTTTTTTGATTAAAAGTTTTGCACTGGCAAGAGGTGGTTTTTGGGCGTAGTGCAATTGGTATATCATGCAAAACTGCAATGGAACGACCTTTTTCTGCAACTACAGTCATGTGAATAAAAAAAGCTGAATGTTGACGGATGTTACAACAAGCGAAGAAGAAGAGTTTTAAAAGAAACATGGTGCGGTATGTGTGGACACCAGGAAACTGAATCATTTCTTAACTTAGTTCAGGATCAACATCATATCAAAATCAACATGATATTTACATTGGTCACCATGTGAATGTAATAACTTCTCATGTCATCTTGCGATAATAAATAAGCAAATCATCGCATTTGTGATTTAATAGAAAAACCAACATTACGCACTTCTGTTTTTTCAACATTTAGTAAATATTGGTTAAGTTTTGGGCAGATGCCCAATAGAAAAGTCACTTGTGGTAAGTAGGTTTTTCAATTAATACTTTGTTTGGTTGCTTTTATTGTGAGTGCACTCTTTTATGGGTGTAGTTATTAGAATTTTGGCTCTGTATTGGAATTGCATTCTTAGGAGTAAACAAAAACCTGCTTTTTTTGACCCTTTACTCCCATTCCCTCATGTCTTACTGCTTGGTTTCCCACAGTCTTTTATTATTTTCCATCAACAATGTTAAAACCAGGGATTGTAACAATCATTGTAGCATCATGTGAAATGCTATTTTTATTAAACGGATACATTTTTCCAAAGATTCTATACAAACCAACTTCATATATAATGGGAACACTCTAAGATGACCTGTGGTGTTTTTTTTTTTTTATAGTAATGTGCAGAGGTGTGAATAGTTAACCATGACTTGCCACCCATATTCAGCCCACTCTACCTCCTGCTTCTGCTGACAATTCTATGCTTCTTGTACACACTGCATCTTGTTTAAAAACAGCTTAACCCTGTCATGCATGAATTATAAGAGCCTTAGTCAAGATTTTTTTACCTCCGCCAGGAGGTATTGTGATCACTTTGCTTTGTGTGCGTGTGTGTTTGTTTGTCAGCAAGATAACTCAGAAAGTTATGGACGGATTTTCAGGAAATTTTCAGGAAATGTTGATACTGACACAAGGAAGAAATGATTACATTTTGGTGGTGATCGGGGGTGGGGGGCAGATCTCTCTTGGCAGAGGTCTGCACTCTCCGAGTGCTTCTCTTGTTTCCTGAGTGTTTTTATTCTTCTTTAGGCATGAAAAAAACAATGTGATTGAAATTTTTTTCGATCAACAAAATTGTCCACTCAGCTGGACACCAAGCCTTTAATTTTTGAAAGTAAGAAACCATCATCAGAAAGTGATATACAGTGCAAAAATTATGAAATAAAGACATTTTTAATGCAGCTAATCTGATGTTTTCTTACATTTTAACATACTCTAATACTAGTTATTACTCACTTCATGGAGATAATATGCACAAAAAACCTTTTTGATTTAGAAAACTGTTAATCACAGTCTAATAACAGTGAGCAAATATTTACACTTAAACATGTTAGTGCAGATCAAGTTTATCCAGAACAACAAAGTTACAGGAATGATATGAATGTCATAATGGTGCATTAGTGTCCACTGTGTTGGCTGATATGGAACTGAAACAACCAAACCCATGAATATACAAGAGAACAGCTGGAGAACAACTGTCCACTGGGGAGACCACTGTACATGAAAGGGTTAACTAATGCCCGATTATGAATATCCTTAACGATAAATGCAATCTGTAAAATCTAGGGATCACATTACGTGTTCCTCAGCGAAATCTGCAGAACAAATTCACAAAGAAAATGTAGGAAAGGGGAAAACTTCCATTAGGTTCCCTGTAGATTTTATCCACCAGGAACTAACAAATATTGGAATCAGCAAACCACACACACACACACACACACACACACACACACACACACACACACACACACACACACACACACACAGTATTAAGTAAATTTAATACTACTATACCAATTTGTTACAAGTCACTGGGAGCCAACAATAGAGCATGATTATGGTGTTAATAAGTAGCTTGCACTGAGGGCTGCAATTAACAATGTTCAGCACACACAAACACCAAGAGTGCATAAATAAAGCTAGCTTCCAGCTGTCGTTAAACCCCCAGGTTGGCACCACCTACAGAGCTATAGATGGTAACACAATATTAAACAACACGGCTGCCTCAGAGACCCATCTGTGTATCGTTTTTATCAGTCCTTGTTTTCACTGCATTATATTTGTCTTATTTTTTAAAATCTTTTTTTTTTTCTTAAAGTACAGATGCTTTATCTCAGCCATAGTATTACTGTGAACGACACAGTCCAATCTGCCTCACAAAAGGTTACTTTGACACTAGTTAATGAGGGAACAGTCATTTATTATCCCTGCTACACAAGATCGCTGAAACAGATGCTGAATTAAGAATAGAACCTTCAGTCAAGTCTAGTAAAGAAGAATAAAATCACACTCTTCTCGCCCTTGGAAATGATTAGATGCTCAGTGGAATTTGCTGTTAAACCAGTGCAAGAAGTCATGCTGCGAATGGAGAGCAGGCAGTAAAAGGAAAACACAAAGAGAAGCTCTCATTCATTATGCATCAAAACAGGTGAATTGATTACTATGAGGCAGAGACATATTTCAGATTCGGGGTGAGTGATCTAGCCAAAAGCTCATGTTATGAGCTTTGGGGTTTAGAATCATAATCCATGATCTGAATCACAATTTGACCTTTTGAAAATGTACCCAAGGCTTGTGACAGCCAACACAGAAGCACGTTTCCCTCAGGTTTCAGGAGAGCCTCGGCAGAATGATACTTTTTTTTGGTGTTGCCATTGATTGAAAACTCTTGGAATCTTTTGACCCGAGCCAGAAAAAACCTGAAACAAATGTATGCGTGGTCTGATGCCTGCTTCCACCAACAGCTCATTGAGTTACTGTCGCAAGTTGTTGCTCTCAGAATAATGTCTTTGATTGTTTGCTGTGACAGCTGTAAAACTTGATTATTGGACAAATGTTTCAGTCTTCATTTCTGCAGTGAAGATGATTTTTATTTATTTATTTATTACAGGCAAGTTTTTGGTCCGGTTTGTTTGTTTGTTTGTTAACACTCTAGCAGCAAAACTATTGGTTGAATTCATACCGAATCAAGTTTATAGATTGCCAGTGACCCAGAATAGATGTGGTTACATTTTGGGAAAAGTAGGTCAAAGTTAAAAATTTTCTATGAATTTTTAAAATCTTTTTTTTTTCCCCATTTACTGATAATGGGCAAAATTTCACATGTCTGTAGCAGCAAAACTATTACTTGAATTCATACCAAATTGGGTTAATAGATTACCACTGACCTGGACTAAATCTCATTACGTTTTGGGGAAAGTAGGTCAAAGTATACATTTTTTAAATGGATTTCTTAAATATTTTTTTTCCCCATTTACTTCCAATGGGTGAATTTTCAAATGTCTGTAGCAGCAAAACTATTGTTTGAATTCATACCAACTTGGGTTTATAGATTGCCAGTGACCCAGAATAGATGTGCTTACATTTTGGGAAAAGTAGATCAAAGTTCACATTTTTTATGAGTTTTTAAATTGTTTTTTTTTTTCTTCCCATTTACTTATAATGACTGAAATTTGTCTTTGTTGACCTCAGCGCACACCTAGACATGATGACATCAGCTGGATTAATGCCAAAATAAGCTACACTATGTTAACCTTATCATGTAACTTTACTTTCTTTCAATAAAACAAAGAGAATCATTAAGAGTCGACTTTATTTATCGATTATTATGTTATTATTTTACTGATTTATCCCACTTAAGATTGAATTGGTTTCTATGAAGCCCCTGAACTAAAATGAGTCGGATAGCCGTGACTGTTCATACCTTCAGTGTAATTTTTGCATTTCACACATTCATCCCACATGCCAGATTGGACCTTTTGGTGGGCCGGTTTTGGTTGAAAAAAACAAAAAAAACAAAACACAGGTAAATGTTCTCTGGGAATCTAACACAACCGTCCAGCAGTGAGGTGGAAATGTTAACCACTATCCAACCGAGCTTTTTCTTTATTGGCTACTTTTGATCCACGTATGTCATACTTGTTGTGTTCTGACAACATGCTCAGGAAATGCATCGGGCAGGTGTGGACTGAGGAAAGGTGCAACAGGCTGATACTGGGCGCTAACCTGCTGTCGACAGCCTGTGTGGCAGCGAAGTAAACAAGCCCAGACTTAGTTAACCTGTGACACTTGGAGCAGGTTCATCGTCTGCTTTACTTGGCAGTCCTTCCTCGAATGCCTCAGTGCATCTCATCAGTAAGTAGTTCAGTTTATTAATTTATGGGACTCTCCCTGGCTTGATATTTACTGACAGAGAGCCTGAGACAGATCGCGTACAAGACAGATTAAAGCAAAGTCTACATTTTTTTTGCCGGACAAGAGTGTGGGATGGTCCTGTTCCATCGCTTTCCAGAGAATCGATGACCTTTAGTGACCTTTAGTGACCTTTAGTGACTTGAACAGCAGCAGAGGCATTTGCAACACAGCCAAAAACATTAGACGGTTCACAGTAATGGTTGTAATAGTTTGGGATTTTCCATTCTAGTTTAGTTTTATTTAGTTTTGACTTTTTTTTTCTAATTCAGTTTGTTTAAATTAGTTTCTGGAGCAGGTTTGCTAGTTTTTATGAGTTTTCATTTTTTCTAAATGCTTGGTTTTAGTTTAGTCTTAGTATTAATTTCAGTTTTGTCGTATCTTTAATCTTCTTCATCGTCATATTCAAATAAATCCCAGACAGGACTCTGCTGCTTTCTCCAAACTTTAGTCTCCATGTTTCCAGGTCGAGTGGGGACCAGAAGACGACTAAACGACAGTGATGAGAAGTGACGGACCGTGAAGTACACTAGCTAAAATTGCTAGAGTGAAATAAATCGCTTTCGTATCAATCCGACGCTGACAAAGATGAAAATGAAGGGAATTTTATCTATACTTTGTATACGTTTTAGTTAGTTTTATAAACACACAATACAGTTTCAGTTATATATTTTTTTTCTTTTAATTATAGTTTTTATTTATTTCAGTTAAGGAAAATGTTTTTCAGTTCTAGTTTTTGTCATTTCGTTAGTTTTCATTAACAATAATAACCTTGGTTCACAGTAATGGTAATTGATAAATGAAGGATTAGTGTCCCACGCACAACCCAGAAACAACCTGAACCCAGAAAATAAGAAAATGACGGCAGAGGTTAGTGTCACTGTCACATGCATGTAGTGTAGGGCTGCATGATATTGGAAAAAACTGACATTGCGATTTTTTTTAACCCTGCGATATATATTGCGATATGCAGAAATACTCAGGAGGATATAATAGCTGTGTGGCACTGACGTAAATGGTCAAACTAATTAGTTGTGTTACCTCTTGTTGTGGCAACAGGTGCCAAAGACTGTCGACACAGAACACGTGTTTTAATATCATCCTTCTTGTAGCTGAAATAATCCCAGACAACTGACATTGCTTCTCTTTTTGGCACCAAGTCTTTGTTTACAGTGATTTTCTTCTGCTCGTTGTTCATTTTTCAATGTGGTTACCAGCAACTCACTCTAAACCACAGGTGTCAAACATGCGGCCCGGGGGCCAAAACCGGCCCACCAAAGGGTCCAGTCTGGCCCCTGGAATGAATTTATGAAATGCAAAAATTACACTGAAGAAATTATCAATCAAGGATATTCAATCTAAAGTAAAATCATAATAACCTATAAATAATGAAAAACAGCAAATTTTTTCTTTTTGTTTTAGTGTCAAAAAATTAAAATTACACAAAAATGTTTACATTTACAGACTAGCTTTTCACAAAAAATATGAACAACCTGAAATGTCTTAACAGAAGTATGTAGTATTTTAACAATATTCTGCCTGTTACAAATGTTTTGTGTATTTGTAGATCCACTGTGATCTGTAAGTTGGGATGCGCATGTATGAATGATAAACTGAGGTGTAATATTGCTAAAATTACACTTATTTTTCTTAAGAATTTTCATGTTGTTCTTATTTGTTCATGTTATGTTCAAGTACAGTTTGTAGATGTAAACGTTTTAATGTTTAACGTCGGAGTTGCACTAAATGTTTAACTCTACCTTATTTAATGACTTAATGCTCAGCTGTCAAACATGTGGCCCGGGGGCCAAAACCGGCCCACCAAAGGGTCCAATCTGGTCCACAAGATGAATTTTCAAAGTGCATGTTAGGGCATCAGACCCAAAAATAATATTATAATAACCTCTAAATAATGACAACACCATTTTTTCCCTTTGAGTGCAAAAAACATTAAATTATGAAAATATTTACATTTACAAACTATCCTTTAACAATAAAATGTGAATAACCTGAACAAATATGAACAACCTGAAATGTCTAAAGAAAATTAAGCACAATTTTAACAATATTCTGCCTGTTGTTAAATGCTTTGTGCCTTTGTAGCTCTGGTCTGTAATGCACATGTAGAAATGATAAGTCCAGGCATAACATTCATAAAATTGCACTTATATTTCTTAACAAATTTCATTTTGTTTTCAGGTTATTCACATCCTTTTTGTTTGGATAGTTTGTAAATGTAAATATTGGCATAACTGAATGTTATTTTTTGCACTAAAACAATTTGGAGTTGTGATTATTTATTGGCTGTCATGCTGTTATTTTACTGGTCCGGCCCACTGCAGATTAAATTGGGCTGAATGTGACTCCAGAAGAAAAGGAGTTTGACAGCCCTGACTTAATGCTTTTTAATGACACTGTTATGGTGTTACACCCCCCCCATATAATGGTGTCCAGGAGAGGGAGGGGTGTCACACCTCTTCAGTCTCCAAAAGCATACAACGAAAAAGGTTTCAAAATGAAGCCAGTTTCTTCAAGGCTGTTTTCTTTAAACAAGGTGTTTACAAAAAATGAAACAAAGTAATCCGGGTGAGTGCAGTTGGACAAGGTGGTACCAAAGTAAATCAAAAACTCAGCAAAACAAAACCAAACTAACTGGTGACCCCTGCACTACCAAAAGAAACTGGTGGGACAAAAAAAACATCTACCTCCTTACTAGTCCCAAACTAAAAATACAGAGGGTGGCACCAACCGACTAACCTAGTGTATAGAACATAAAACAATCCTCAGTGCAGTGTGTAGGGTACCCCGTCTGAACTAAGCCCAACTCAGCTCACCACAGGAGAACACAGGTAGAACACAAAAACAAAATGGCTCTGACAAAGCACGGGCAGACGAGCAGCAGCACAGACACAGAGGCAGGGCTGGATTTATAGTCGCTGTGGCTGGTCAGGATTGGTCTGCTCCTCCTTCCTTCACCTGAGCCGGCCCCTTCAGGTACAGCCCCGGAGGAGGTCCCAGAGCTATGGTCACACCCCGACGACCAGGCCATCCCTGACCTGGAAACAAAAGGGGAGGAGAAACACACACATACACATACTCATGCCCTCAGGCATGCAACATATGGGTGAAAACAGATTTCATGACATGGAGTTGCACTAAATGTTTAACTCTACCTTATTTTCAGACAGAAAATGCTAGTTTTTTTTTATATCTTGCCATTATTGTGTATAATGTGTCATCACACTTGATTCTGTTCCCATGTTCCTACATATTTCATTGATTGGAAAGAACGTTCGGCACGATGTCAACTCCTGACACTGGGACATGAGGACATTTAAGAATCCAAGACTTCTGAGATAATTGTGGCAGTCACTAATATATCAGAATCCAATAGATGAAACTTTTGCTAAGTGAGTCATCACAGGACCATCTGGATGACTGACACATTCCCATCTAAATAATGAATCATCATGATAAATTGTGCTGTTAATGAGGCTCAGACGTTTATATAGCAAACAGGAGACAAAACATAGAAAGAGTTGCACTCTAAATGGATCAACACGCTGTCCCTGGTTTACATCTGAAAATAAGCCGTTAAGTTCTTTGAGTTTTCGGATCAAACTGTAAAATCGTAATCAGATGCTTCAGTGATGACTGCTGGCTGTCACTGTCTAGACAGACAAAGCTGTTGAGTCTGGATTTCACTTTCTTTTGCAGCTTTAGAGTAAACAAACTGAATGTCTAAAGTGGCTGTAGCAGTCCCATGCAGAAAACTCAACTATTAAACTGTCATGGCAGAGATATCCGGTTTAGATCCTAACCATTAGAGGTGGATTTCATATAAATAACCCTGCTTTATTAATGGGCATCAGCTTTTACTGTGGTTATATTTTTATAGCTTATTAACTTTTTTTTTTCAGTGTTGATACATGTGTGTTCCACCAATTTTAACAAATATAAACCGCAAAGACTCAGTATTCTTCCCATGTAAACAATCTGTACTATTACAGCAATATATGCTAATGGGAGTGAGTAAAGTGAAAGCAGAAATTACGTCCTTAATTGGCCCTTAATGCTTCTTGATCTGTAAAGGTAGATAATTGCTTACACTCTCGAGTATCTCCTCATTGTTTATACCCCGAGACTTCACCTAATAAAATGCCTGGAAGATGTTAGTTCTGAAAATGTTTTACCACAGAAGGAAATCAAACTTCACTTTTGTTTGTTTGTTTGTGTGTCTTGAATATTGATTAACTGGTGATATAGGAAAGTAAAAAGAACATAACTATGTCATGGTTTAAGTGGCATGACCCTCAGTTTTACACAGATGGACTTAACCCATACAGACCCAGATATCCACCGGAGACCAAAAGCATCTACTGATCTAAAAGATTTAACACCTGTTGATTCACTAATCCGGTGGTTTCCAACCTTTTTTGGCTCCTGACCCCATTTTAACGTCACAGATTTCTGGTGACCCCAGACATTCAAAATGGAGACATTTTTTTGCTAAAATTAATTTGTTTTTGATCATGTAATAGTTTGCTATACTATGTTGCAAATAAACATTAATTTTAGATGACATTTAGTCTGTATAATGTCTGTTATTGTGGACAGAGGCAGTAAATCCAGGTATAGATTAAAGGTCAGGATCTGTCCAGTCAGTCCAGCTGGGATTTACAAGGAGGACAATTAATACTGAACAAACAAGAACTGAAACTATGAATTCTGAAAGAGCTGCAGCATCTGAAACTGACCACAATGAACATTTGACAGATAAACAGAACCACAGTGCTGCAGTTTCACACTCACAGTTTGTCATGTCTGTTATGGATTGGGATTGTCTCTGTCAACTCACCATATGTTTTTTATTAGTAGGTTTTTTTTTTGTTTTTTTTTTAATCAATTAATAGAAATTTCAGATGACCCCATTTGAATTCCAGGCGACCCCACGTGGGGTTCCGACCCCAAGGTTGAAAAACACTGCATTAGTCTTTCCGCGCTTTTGTACCTGAATCACTTCCCTCACAGTGAACAACTTCGAAGATGACTCCACCATAAACACAGTCCACTTGTTTACATAAAAAAACAAAACCTCATTCGGTCTTTTTGGAAATTTTGTCGCAAAGTGCATTGTGGGAATGGGAATTTCCTTCCTTCAGTTTCATTTTTGGGGATTGCGCAAAAATAATGTTATGATGTTAGTTATAAACTAATAGAATATGAACATCTGAGCAGGATCTTAAGCTGTAATGTCTGTAAAATATAATTAAAGTTTGAACAGAGGAATATTTTGTGATAATGCATTAGATCCTGTTCTGATCAAATTAAAATGGGTTTAGTACTTGTGCAGATTTCTGGTGTAATTCAAATCTTCCAGGAAATAAGCTTGGAAAAAAGAAAAAAAAGAAAAAAACAAAACATTGCTTTTTTAACAGTATCAGGATATATCGTGATATATCGTATCGTGATCCTAGTATTATGAATTGTATCGTATTGTCAGATTATTGCCAATACACACCCCTATCTATAACCAGTTACATCACAACATTTGCACATATAAGGTCAAGACTTGTGACGAACATTTCTCAGAGTACGACACATTTGTTTATCAGCAGCAGCAGTTGTAGTAAAAACTGAAAATATGTCCAAACTTGGAGCCGATTACCTGAAATGTTCAGTTGTTTGTTGAACAGGACAGAGCAGCACAGCCAACAACCTGGAGGGGGCGGGGCCTGAAGTGGCTCATTTAAAGGGCCAGCGCTCCAAATGCTCTTTCTGGTGTCATTACTCAGAAATAGGGTTGAAGATGGACCTGTGGAGTTGAATTAATGAAGAATTCCGACCCAAGCAGAGCATTTACAGTTTATGGAGACCACAGGGAAATGTTTGAAAATGAAGAATTCCATTTTAGAAAATCAAAATATCACTGCTTTAACTTCTTTGTGCCTGGCATGGCTGCGATAACTGCACACAGAGACTGAGATTTTTCTTCACTTGTGTTAATTTCCGTGATATGTTAGACAGGTCATATTTTCAACTGTGTGGTTCCTGGTCCTGAGTTCACTAATGGAATGAGCGAATAGACATATGGTGTAACCAAATGAAAAGGAAGCTCTACAAGAAGTCAAGCAGGGGTTGAATAAACCGGCACTTTTGCGTAAGTGTAGGCACTTACATGAACAACATGAAATCTGCAGCTTAATGACATTCAAGTTTCCGGTGCTTTGTAAAGGTTCTGTAGCCCAAACAGACACACGAGTATTACCAGTATAAGTGCTTTGTGGAAGTGCTATGGTAACCTAAAAATGTCTTTTATTTCATGCACCATGTCATCTTCTTTACCTTCCTCTGTGGAAAATGCATTTTTTTGTTTCTTGTATTTACCTCAGTGCCCACAGAGGTATTGCAGATGTCCCTCTTGTCAACACAGAAGTCAGTACAGCAGGTTGGGCTGTAAAAAGACAAATAAGAGTCAGCGCTCACAGTACTCTGGAGCACTTAACCTGAGGCATAGAGATAAGACAATGTGGAAATTATTTAACAGACAAAGAAAAGTCGAGAAAAAGTGTTTGTGCGTGCTGTCAAATAGGAACCAGAATCAGAAACTGCTGGTCAGATTTTTAAGTTGAATGTACTGTTTCCCATAAAGTTGGAATCGTGTTGTTTTCAGGCATTCTTTTTATTCCTATTTATTCACATCAGTAACAACCTGTGACCAGATGTAATGATCCTACTTTCACTTTGTCTACCAAGAATAAATCACATTGTCACAATCATTTCATATCAAAATATATCGAAGTGGCTGTTGACACAGTACTGTGGTCCGAAATATCAGTTTGTCTGTTAGCACAGAGCCAATCAGTGCCCTCGTTATATCATGTCTAGACTGGTTACTTACATCCCAAAAAAGTACGAATAGGTCAACCTGAGACACAGTGGACTCAGTAACGTATTGGACTGCAATGCAGAAGACTCAGGTTCAAGTCCTGGTTGGAGTAGCATTTATGTTTTTTGTTTTTTTCTCTAAAGATTTTCAAACGGGGGGGGGGGGGGGGGGGGGGTAAGTAAATCTGACATTGATATAAATCAGCCACTGGGACAATGTTCAGAGTGCAGAATTCCACAGGACCAAGGCGCTCAATACACTGAACTGACACAGAACTGAAGTCACACTGCTGCATCTAACATGTAGCTCCGCCCACCTTCTCCAGCCTCCAGAACACCATAAAACAACTTACAGAGTATTTAGAACAATAACCCTATTCTATACTATATACTATCACTAATTTGTCATTTCTTCCATCATTTGCCACAGTACTGTGGTAGCAAAATGCACAAAAGAATGCACTTAAATATAGGCCATATATGACCACAGTACTGTGGCAACAAGAAGATAATGAGTTCATGGAACTGTAGCGGCTGTACTTGTGCGTTGTGAATAACTTGCCAAAACACGATCCTACCTTGCTGTTTATTCTGGCAGAAAACACAAGATCAGTCTCACACAGGCAGACAGCACAGCAAAACTGCCGCGTTCTCTAGTAACAAAGTAAATGCAAAGTAAATAAAATACATACCTGGCAGAAAACACAAGATCAGTCTCACTGTAAAAATAATATGTTTAAAAAAAAAAAAAAAAAAATCAAAGTTAGCTAACACCACACGCCAATTAGACCATGAACATACATAAAGAACACTGCCATTCAAAAACATGTTCAACCGACAGGGAGCCACGAACACAACGATCCAAAATAATCATTCAGATAGGAAATAAAAAAATGCAAAAAATGTAAAATAATGACAGGACCAACATGCGTGTACTCATCAGGTAGACAGCACAGCGAAACTGCCGCTATCTCCCTGGGGTGCACGACACTAGTTTGCAGGGGTGTGGTGTTTAATGTCCATAAAATAAAATTGTAACTAACACAGTAAAACAGTGTGAGATGGCACGTGGAATCCTAGACTATATACACTAACTCCGTTACATTACAGTATCTGTGTTTGGCTCTAGTACAAATGCTAACATCTGATTGGTCTGTGGCAAGAGACAAACCCATATTTTGTGCCACAGTACTGTGGCAGTAGCCATTGCCAAAATAAATTTTATTCCAACTTGTGTGCAATGAGTTTGTACACATTTGTATACACACAAACCTTTGGTAGATCCAGCCCTATGTGTATGATGATATACAAAACTTACACTTTACTCACTACACATTAACAGATATCAAGTCAGATGCTTTCTAGGAAGCAAAAGTCCAAGTATGAAATCATTTGAAGTCCTAACATAGGAGTTTCTCACATCCTGATGAGACAAGCCAGGTGTGTCATCAGTAAGCGTGTTCCCAGGTAAAACATCTGCTAGAACAGATGGTAGTCACGGTAGCTGATGTAGGAAGAGGTGCTATACTTCCAATCACACACACATGGAATCTCAGAGTCTGTCTGTACCTGTGCTGCGTACATCCATGCAAAGATCATTGTACCTGCAGATAGAGGAGCTTTGCAGGAACACCCTCACACTCAGACCTCCTGATGAACGCAGCCGCCTCTCCATTCATTCTTATTCCGAACTCACGTCTCTTCAGGTTTCATGGTCTGTCAAGCCCAGTGAAAAGGTAGAGACAGAAGCATAAGGCTCTACTGTACAAAACGACAGAGCATCATCACCCACCTCCCTTTACGTCTGTCTGTCTCATGGCTTTCATTTACCCCTCTTGGCTTCTGTAGTTTTTCTGGAGTCTGTCTGTTCCAGTCACTTTCTCTAACCTTCATCTGTCATGTTGTATTTTGTGCTGGCTGCTCAGTTATTGCCAGCACTTTTTGTGACAAACAACAAACATATTATGAGGAATCACTGCATGCAATTAAACACAAGGTTTCCAGATTAATGTGGCATTCAGGGACAGATTTACAAAGTTTTACACCAGCACAAATCCTCTTTTTTGGCCCCTTAACCCTTTATGGAGCACTCACAGATATACGCTGAAATTCAACATTTCAACCATTTCAACCATCAAGACATTATTTTGTGAAGTTTTTCCAATTTTTTTTTTTTTTTTTATTATTATGTAGAAAATCCAGGTCAGTGAAGTTATCGTATTTGGTTCCTTACACATAAGTGACGAATCCAAGAAGTAAATATAAAAAATACAAGATAAACATTTATTTAAAACATCACTTTTACAGCATTGCAACAACATCAGAGCAGCTCCAGACCCCTGTCCACATCCACTTTATCCCTTTGAACATCGTTCCTTCCATTAGTACCATTACTTCCTGGTACCTAACAAAGCAGGTCCACTCACTGTTCATGCACAGGTGGACCTTGCAGACCCTGGAGACCAGGGGTGTCCAATCCTGGGTGTCCAATCCTGGTCCTCCAGAGCTACTATCCTGCATGTTTTAGATGTATCCCTTTTCCAACACACCTGATACAAATAAGCCTATCGTTAAGCTCTGCAGAAGCCTGCTAATGACCGACAGGTGTGCAGGAAGAGGGAACCATCTGAAACAGGGCTGTCAAACTTATTTTAGTTCAGTTCCACATTCACCCCCGTGAGATCTAAAGTGGGCTGGACCAGTAAAATAATAACAGTGACAAAAGTCAAATTTAATTATGTCAATGTTTACATCTATAAAGTTTCCTTAAAAATCTGAATAACATGAACAACTTGAAATGTCTTAAGAAAAACAGGTGCAATTTTTACAATATTCTGCCTCAGTTTATCATTTACACGTGTGCATTACAACTTACATTACAATTACAAGAACACAAAATATTTACTAACAGGCAGAATATTGGTAAAATTGCACTTAAATCTCTTAAGACATTTCAGATTGTTCATATTTATTCAGGTTATTCACATTTTTTTGAAAATGGAAAGTTTGTCGACATAAACATTTTCATGTAATTTTACCTTTTTTTTTACACCAAAACAATGAGAAAATTTGCGGTGGTCATTATTTATAGGTTACTACGATAGTATTTTACTGGACTGACTTCCTTAAGATTATATTTGTCTGTATGTGGAGCCTGAATTAAAATGACTTTGACACCAGTGATTGTTAATATCTTCAATGTAATTTTTGCATTTCACAAATTCATCCCACAGGCCAGATCTGACCCTGTGGACCGGATTTGGCCCCCGGGCCACATGTTTGACACCTGTGCTCTAAAACATGCAGGACAGTAGATCTTGGATTGGACACCTCTGCCGTAGACCACATTGGACCTGAGACTGTGGTCTCACTGTCCTCACTGGAACTGTTGCTGTCACTGTCTTGTAATGTGTGCAGAAATTACCAAAAGTAGACTCTTGCTGTTGTAAATTTGCATCAAACTGTTTCTATTACGGAATCAGCTGATGCCAGTTTGGGCACATTTGATACATACCTAGTCAGGAAAATAATTTTATGACATCAGTAAAACCATCTCCATCTGTTTTATTCCTTTTTCATTACTATTGACTGTTATGCTTGTTGTCGCTTTTGCATCTGCATCATACCCAAATTTCTATTTATTTTATGTGCTATTTTCCACTTAATTTAACATCTGCTTGACAGAGAAAACACAAATTGTTTTTTTTTTTTTTTTTTTTTTTTTTTTTATAATATTGTTAATGTGTTCTTTTATTGGAAGCTCTAAGGACGGTCTCAAAGCTGACAAAATTTATTCAGATCACAAATACGGCGGACCCTCAGCGCTGAGAACTCAAACCAAATGAGCTCCGAACATGACATGAAATGTACATTTATGGACCCTATGGGCGGGCTCACCCATACAAATGGGTTGGTCTTTAACTTAGCGCTATCTAAAAAGATCAAACAGATGTGGGGCCTTAAGCTCTAAGTAAACGCATGCCAACAATCAGTTTAGCCTTATCACTTATATGTGACAACACTGTGTGTGTGAATGTGTGTGTTCAGACATGTATGTAGAACAGGGGTGTCAAACATGTGGCCTGGGGGCCAAATCCAGCCCGCCAAAGAGTCCAATCTGGCCTGCGGGATGAATTTGTGAAATGCAAAAATTACACTGAAGATATTAACAATCAGTGATGTCAAAATCATTTTAATTCTGGTTCCATGTACAGACACATGCAGTCCAATTAGATTTCAAGTGTTTCAGAACCAGTCAAATATTATCATAGTAACCTATAAATAATGACAACCCCAAACTTTGTTTTTTTTTTTTGGTTTAAAAAAAGTATAATTACATGAAAATGTTTACATTACCGAACTATACTTTTATAAAAAATGTGAATAATCTGAACAAATATGAACAAATGGAAATGTCTTAAGAAAAGTAAATGTAATTGTACCAATATTCTGCCTGATACTAAATGTTTTGTGTGATTGTAATGCACATATGTAAATGATAAACTGATAAACTGAGGCAGAATATGGTTCAAATTGCACTTGTTTTTCTTAAGACATTTCAAGTTGTTGATGTTACTCAGATTTTTAAGGAAACTTTGTAAACGTAGACCTGATCATAGTATAATTTTACTTTTTTCACTGTTATTATTTTACTGGTCTGGCCCACTTGAGATCAAATTGGACTGAATGTGGAACTGAACTAAAAGGAGTTTGACACCTCTGACCTAGTAGAACAGAACCTACGGAACTCTTGTGCAGACAGATGGTTCCTATCTGAACAAGCTGAACCTAGTGATAACATACTTAAACTACAAGAGTACTACATAAATCGTGGTCACAAAGAACTCACTATTAACATTCTTAAAGTAAAACCGATTAAACAAAAGAATCCTATGTTAAAACAATAACTACTTAATACTAAAACAATTCATCCTAAAACCTCAATATCTAAAGTAAAATATATTTCAATAGACTTGTTGTAATGGGCCCAGATGACGCCACAGTTGTGTTTTTTTCCTTGGGTTAGGCTCTTGGCCACAGGTCGTTTTGGATTATCAGGTTCACCTGCCGTGGTGTCCTCACCTGGCTGTAATCAGTCAGGTAGGCTTTAAAAGGAGCTGGAGCTCAGCAGCTCAGATGGCTGTGAGCTGTCCACAACCCAGCAGCCCCTGCTCAGTGTTTGGTTGGCCACTTTCCATCCTTTTATCCTCCCCCCATCCTGACCAGTGACTCCCACTTCCACACCACAGTTTAAGGCCCACCTCTTCATTCTTTCTATTGTTGTGAGAATTTCAGTCTCCTTTAAGGTGGCCCTGTTTTGGTTTTATACCCTTTCTTTTGGTTTTTGTGCAGGTCGTTTGTTAGGTTCCCAACTTGCAACAACGGTCCATGTATTGTTGGGTTTTGTTTTAGGGGGAAACGCAACATTTCTATATAAATTCAGGTGTTAAGGAATCCAATCCAACTTTATTTATAAAGCACTTTAAAACAATCACAGTGGACTCAAAGCACAATAAATTTAATTGAAGCAGGAAAAAACATTACAATCTAATAAAAATAGATGAATAAAACAAGTTAAAATATAAAAACAAACAAAATGTCAACATTGCACAAGTGTTAAAGGATTAAGGGATTAAAAAAAAATCTGCGTATGTATTTGTTCTTTGTTTTTCAGATCAGATTTTTATTAACTTGGTGCCAGTTGTGCCATTATTTACTGCTGGGGAAAAAAAAAGCGTATTGTAGGTTTTCCAGTAAAACCTTCCACTGCAGCTTATGGCTGACTCGTGTTGCAAAAAGTGTGTCCTCCACAAAAGTTCATCTTCTCACATTTATTGAACAAAAATACGAAAACAAAAAGCACATACATACAAGAATCCACTGCATACGTTATTCTATCCAAGCACGGCAAAAATACATACGAACTTCCACAACAGTCGGAACACGGTCAGAAAAGCCGTCAGCTCCTCTCGGCCCTAATGCCTTATTGCCCTCCAGGCGTGTCACACCCCCCAAGCGCCGCACAACTTCTTAAAGCCACAGGCTCTCACCCCCATCCTTGGTAACCTGCCCCCACACTGACACCACGACCAAAACACCATGACTATGCAAATATTAAAATACAATCATTCAACACCTTTTTAAAATGCAATTAAATGATAAAATTACTAACAGAACCAGAATGGGCATATGGCACCTATACATATCTTAACATGTTTGTGCTTAACATGGCTGTGAGCATCTGTTCCTTCGGTTGCTAATGGAAACACCACATGGACATAACCAGCCATCTGAACCACTTTATCCTGCATGGGGGGGCGCTGGAGCCTATCCCGGCTACTTATGGCTGAAGGTGGGGTACATCCTGGATGTGCTGCCAGTTCGTCACAAGGCTGACGGATAGAAACTTAAACTATGAACTGGTGCTCTCCACCACAGCACTGCGCCGTCCCTTGGACATATAACCAAATGAAAGGATCGACAACAAGTCAAGCAGAGTATGACTGATATGCAGGAAAAACAAAAGCCCACTGACCATATAGAATGAATACAGACACCCTGTCACTTCTGGGCTGTGCAAGACACAATTCATTTGACAAATCGGATTTTACCATGAACTGTCCCATCTCACTTCCTCTGTGGAACGTGCATTTCCTTCAACACCCACAGCTGTTTTCCAGACATCCCTTCATGACCACCTTATTATGAAGTATTTTAGGCTCCTGTTCATTCTACTGACTTGTTTTATCCTTCCGCTAACATCTCCAGTTCTACCTAACTCCTCCTCGTGCTGCCTGTCTTTGGTCTGCGTGGCTGTTTTCTTGGAGGAATGGATGCTTCAAACCCACATCTGTGTTTGTCAGATTACAAATAACAAGCTGCGTCTCTGTGGGCAGTAGATCCCTACTTTTTCATCAGGTGCACCTATGTACAATCTGCTGCTAATTTGTGCTGTTTTTGGTAGGTAGCTTTGGTCATTATGGAAATGAACTGTCTGCATCTGTGTACATAAAAGTGTACACTGTTGGTAAATCATCCACTGAACTGTCTGGCTATTATTTGTGTGTGCAGAGTCAAACTTCTCATGTTTATTTCAGCTTTGGCCTTTGATTTTAATGTTTGAAGTTAACTTGCATCTGTATTTTAGTGGTGTGTGTTTTTGTTTTTTTTCTGGAGTGAGTATATTCCCACATTTCAAGTAATCTAACTATCTGACAGAAGTGTGTGTGTGTGTGTGTGTGTGTGTGTGTGTGTGTTGAAGCCTCTTTTCTCCTCACTGGGTTGTCCAGTCTTGTGTTAAAACATCTTGTCAGAATCGTGCTCTGCTCACCATGACTCCTTCCTGGGGGCCTGCATCCTTTTTGCCCCTTGTTTCATGTCGGTGGAAATAGAAGTTCTGAACTAAACCTTCACTCCGTGGTTTCCAGGAATTAAACTTCCATGAACAGCAGCCGTCTGATCAAATACTGAGGACCAATCAGTATCAAGGGGGCGTGGCCTCAGATTGTAATCAAAATTTGAACGGGGTCTTCCTTGCTATGTCTCCCCACCATATTTAGCTGTAATTAATACAGTGGTTCCCAACATTTTTTTGTTTTTTTTTTTTGGCTCATGACCCCATTTTAACGTCACAAATTTCTGGCAACCCTGGATATTCAAAACAGACTTTTTTTTTTTTTTTGGCTAAAATTAAGTTGTTTTTGATCATGTAATAGTTTACTATAATATGTTGCAAATGAACATTAATTTTAGAGGACATTTAGTCTATATAATGTCTATTATTGTGGACAGAGGCAGTAAATCCAGGTGTAGATTACTGCACAAAGGGAGAATTAGATTTTCCTTGGTCAGGATCTGTCCAGTCACTCCAGCTGGGATTTACAAGGACAATTAACACTTTCAGTGCCATGGGCCGATTAAATCGGCTTTACGAATACAACCTGTAAAGTGCCACGGGCCGATCAGATCGGCTTTGGAGAACACGCCATATTTGTGTACAAACAAACCATCCACCCCCATTTCTTTCTCACATTTCGATGACGTTCTTTCTGTGTCCCCCTTTTGAGACCAAGCAGACGGGAATTTGAGGTCACGCGACCGAATAATATTTTTCTATCTTTTTAATGTTTCTTATTCTCCGGTGTTTCATCAGAGGGAGCCCTCCATGCCGGGGGGCGGCTGTGGACTCCGGGGGCTGTGGCGCCTTCTCTCACTGGGGTCCGCTCCTTTCTGGTGGGTGGGGGTCCCAGTTGGCCCTCTCCCACTAGTTGGGATGCGGGGCTGTGTTGCTGGTGCCTGGTCGGCGGCTGCCTCCTGGTGCGGACGGCTCCCTGAGACAGCGCCTCCTAAACTGATGTTTTACTTTTACTTGTACATTTTTGTTCTGGTCTACCCGTGCTCAGTCAGTCTTCTTAAGTATGTGTGAGCTTGTGGGTTTGTGTGTGTGTGTGTGTGTGTGTGTGTGTGTGTGTGTGTGTGTGTGTGTGCGGGTGAGTGGGTGGGTGTGGGTGGGGGGCGGTACTGATTTTTAAACTGATATGTAAAGCACTTTGTGCTACAGTTTTTAATGTATGAAAAGTGCTATATAAATAAAGATTATTATTATTATTATTATTATTATTATTATTATTATTATTATTATTATTATTATTATACATTATGCAAATTACAATCAATAATGAATCGGCTGCGTCCGGTGCGTTTTGAATCTAATCAGCAATCGGTCGGATGTTACCGAGCGGTTTTCTGCAGGATTCTTCAAATATTATAAAAACGACGCGAAATACTGAAAAACGGCCAAATTCTGTGGCACTTTTAAGGCTTATTAGCCCCTTAACTGTCTGGCACTTAAAGAGTTAATACTGAACAAACAAGAACTGAAACTATGAATTATGAAAGAGCTGCAGCATCTGAAACTGACCACAATGAACATTTGACACAGAAACAGAACCACAGTGCTGCAGTTTCAGATTCAGTTTGTCATGTCTTTTATGGATTGGGATTGTCTCTGTCAACTCACCATAGATTTTTATTAGTGAGTTGTTGTTGTTGTTGTTGATGTATGTATGTATGTATGTATGTATTTTTTTTAATCAATTACTTGACATTTCAGCCAACCCCATTGGAATTCCAGGTGACCCCTTGGTTGAAAAACACTGAATTAGAACATTCGTTTTTGCATAATCCTGCTACAATATATGCAGACCCATGAAAAAATCTGGGAACACAAGGATAATTTGACTTATTTATTTATTTATTTATTTATTTTTGTGAGACTCAAACTTCTACAGTTGACATATTACACTTCACCACCATTCAGCCGTTAAGGTTAAGTCCTACATTACCTGCTTTGTCAAATGGCCAGACTGGTTTTTGGTCTGATATTCGATTGGATTAGAGGTGAAAAACGCCAAAAAGCCTTTCTGCGTGCCAAAACTAAGTAAAACCATGCCATAAATTTACAGATTTTACCAACAAGAACAGATTTGGATTTAACTGTAGATTCTGATTTCCTCATTATTCAGACTACCCATAATTACATGATGTAATTGCGATGGTGTGGAAAATGCAAATTAGAAAAGAAAACTGTGATATTAAAACTTACTTTGCCCTGCGTACTTCTACAGTGAAATACAATGTACTTCAGTCATGCTAATTTCCATCTGTTCCTGACATCTGCAACTCACCAAAATTAAAGCTGAGGCAATTTGGGGTTTGGAAAGACTTTTAAAAATGTTATTTGGCACACACCATGTTAGGGTGTCCCATTTTTGGAACTTCTTTTCCGATCAAGCTCTTAATTTGACCAGTTAATCTTCTATATCAGTAACTCCCCAAAAATGTTTGGCCCAATCCATAAAGTTTTAGACCCCCCCCACCCCCCCCACCCACCGCCATCTTTAGGGCAGTGTTTCCCAACCTTTTTTGAGCCACGGCACATATTTTACTTTAGAAAAATCACAAGGCACACCACCAAACAAATGTCACAAAAAGTGTATTTAGTGAAATATTATACAAATCTGGTCTCAATGTACTTACTGGGTGTGAAACCTGGACCTGTTCAGTTGAACACAAAGCTCATATTCCTGCAGGAATTGAAGAAAGACACACACAAATACTCCTCAACAGCTCTGAGTCTCTCTCTTTTTTCGGGGGGGGGCAGGGCACATCGGGGCACATTGTCACGGAGTGTTTAGAACCAGAAAGCTGAGCGGTTCGTCAGCGACCCCTCAGAGGAACCTCCGGATTGAAGTCCGACGTGTAATAGTATGGGAGGGATTATCCCCCCTGCCCCAGCCTGATACCTGGGGTTTGGGGGTTACTCGCTAATCCGTGCGTCACTAGTGAGGGGGGGCTTTATCAGCAGAACGCACCACATCGGGGCTGGTTCACTTTCACTTTTATTTTTATTTTTGCAAAGGCAAACAGGAGACTGTTGTGGTTGAGTGGATCATTAGTGCGTCCACTCGTATGGATCTATATCACACTGTTCTTCCAGTACCAGTCAGGTCAAATTGGATCATCTTCCACGGCACACCTGATGATTTTTTACGGCACACTGGTTGGGAAACACTGCTTTAGGGTGCCCATCAGCCCAGTGCAGAAAACCCATTTTCAGTGGAAAATCCTGCATGTGTGGGTTAGTTCTGCCATATCTGCTCATGCAAATGTCATATTAGAGGTTTTGGGGGATGCTACTGTCGTTTATGAAGGTCTACAATCATGTACAGGTCAAAGGTCACAAGATTTTAGACAAGGTCAAGGTCATTTGACTCTGAAAAATGGGTCAAATCACGTTTTTGCTGATTTCTTTCTTGCCCAGTCTTATTTGACAGATCTGCACTCAGTCTAAAACTTTATGGATTGGGCCAACATTTTTGGGGGGAGTTACAAATATATGAGAGATTAACTGGTCAAATGAAGAGCTTGATCAGAAAAGAAGTTCCAAAAATGGGACGCCCTAACATGGTGTGTGCCAAATAACATATTTTTTTAAGTCTTTACAAACCCCAAATTGCCTCAGCTTTAATTTTGGTGAGTTGCAGATGTCAGGAATGGATGGAAATTAGCATGACTGAAGTACGTTGATCGGAAAACAAGTCCCAAAAATGGGACGCCCTACACCATGTGAACAGGTTAGGTTTAATCCTGCTTTGGTATGTGTAATATGTTACCTGCTTTTTGTTTTTTTAATTGGACAGTATGTGCTTCTTTCTTGCTCGCTGTCTCCTTACCCGTCTATACGTGCATATATATATGTTAGGTTGAATTTCTTCAACAGCAGGGCTTCATCACAGGTATTTAGTGTAACTGTACGAACATACGCAGCTCATCCGTGTTTCACGCTGCCTGCTGTGTGGTCTGTTGAATGTTCTGCTCTCACTCACTAAACGCAGCTGTCACGGCAGCAGCCTGCAGCCATCGGAGGGAAGGAGGGAGGGAAGGAGGGAGGAGTGCAGATTTAGTGAGAAGATTCTTTTTTAAATACACTCTGTGGGGAAGATGCAGTGAAAGATCAAATTTAGAAACAAAGTCAGCTGTAATCAGAGGTAATTTCTGAGTCTGAATCCTAAAGGTGTTATGTTTAATTGACATGTTGCTGCACTTAGATGCAAATTGACCCAAGTTTTTTTTTTTTTTTTTCTCAGTGCTCAAGTTGAAATGGTGCAAACAAATCTAAAAAACACGTGTTGGAATTAATCGCTTCTAAACACACTGCACAGGCATGATCTTATAACCTGAAAGACTATAGAAAAATTACAGAAAGAACATGAGGGGCTCTAGTTTCATAAAAATACAAACATCCTCCACACTGTTGGTGGAATTTCTAGAGATGCGCCTGTAAAATTGATATATCGACAATAAATAAACACAAATGTAATAACTCAAAATTAAAAATGGCTCTGCTCTTTCTCAGTCCACCATAGCAACAGCAGAACAATCCTATCTGACTGATACACATGTACTGTACTCTGACTGGTAGTGAAAATGTGGGAAAATCTGCTAGTTTGGGGATGATTTGTTTATTTTCTTTACTATACAACATGTTATTGCATACAGGAGTCAGGTACAAGCACAACCCAAATTTGGAAAAGAGTGTCCACTGATGCACAATCTTATAAATCCATATTTTATTTCCAATGGATGTTAAACAGAATATTTACAATTTCAAAAAAATATCAATCCTTAAAGGTACATGCAGGTTTTACAGCTGCACTTGCTCCCATCCAGATGACACCTTTTTCCAGGGAAGGCTTTGTATATTTTAACAAGAAACTGAACTGTATTACATCTATTCCAACAGCCTGGCTTTGGCGTGGAAGAGTCCTGGTACTGAACTGGTCTACCTGCAGCCCAAACCCCAAATGTTTTCAGTGTTGGGGAGACTTCAACTAAATATACTTGAACTACATAGTTAAACTACACTTTGCTGGTAGTTGAACTACTTGACTGGGCACAAAATATGAATAGTTTAAGAACTTTTTTGTAGTTTAACTACTCAATTTGCAAACTACAATTTTGGACAACATAAAATTAGGTAGTATATTATTTTTTTTTTGTAATATAAATTGTATTTCAAAACAGTCCTTTTTCTTTCATCCTGAATTGCTTTGAAGGCACAATCATGACATCACAGCCAACGCTGCCTCTGATTGGTTTACCATGGCACCACTCAAATGCTTCACAGATGTGCGATCAATACTAACGTCATGTGGTTGTCGCCACTATGGACAACCCTCGTGCCAGCGCCACCCCTGTTAGCGACGCACCACCCCAACCAAGGCCATATTTACTTTCATATACTCCACATGTACATTCTCAATTTTAATGCTGAAAATAAAAAGTAGTTACTAAAACTACTTTTTTTTTCTTGCCGCAGTTTTACAAACTACATTTCTCCGGGGGTAGAAATGTACTTTGTTTCAACTACTGCCACGCTGAACTGCTTGTAGTTTTTCAAGCTACCCTTGCAAAGTAGCTTCCCCAACACTGTCTTAATTATTGTCAAAGTAGAGATGCAACACATTCCATGCGTTTCCATGACAACTGTTCTTCCTGGTTTAATCTGATTACAGGTTGGATCCTATTTCAGATGTCCATGTAAACACCTTATTCCAGTTGAAACAGAACAGTTCAGATTAAATTTAAACCTGACTAAAGTCAGTGGTTTAATCCTCTTTTAACTGCGGTCTAAATTCTTCCTGGACATGTAAAGCCTTTATTCCGTTTGGACTTTATTCCTTCCATTCTGCACATGCTCAGTGTCTTGTCCTGTGGCTATGACGCACACATTCTGCGCTGGTGGAAGAATCTGCACTGCAGTCTAGTCTTCCCAAAGCGTTCCAGTGGAATATTCTGATGGGATCTACCAGCCTGGAAAACCCTGAAGGAACAGTTCAACACTGGCTTTGGATTCATTCATTTGTCCTGAACTAATGAGTTCCACAAGTGGGACAAACAGTTTGAACTGCAGCCCTAACGTTAGCTTAGCTTAGCCTAGCTTAGCATAATGGCTTCATTCCTCTGCTCAGACGTAGCCAGGCTTTTAGAGGTGATCTGTAGTATTTTAGGAGTGATTTGGGTCAGTTCAGTTCTCCCTAATCATTCCTTTAGTCCGCTGGGGTCAATATGATCACAAACTGAAAGAAGAAAAATCTGGGAAATAAAAACTAATGCAAAGCTAAAACACTAAAGCAAAGCTAATTTAGCGCATGCATCCCTTCCAACAAAAAGATTTTCCAACTTCTGTCAACACAACAGTCCACAGATTGTATGAGCGCAGTAAGTCGCAGATCTAAAGAAATAATTAGAGAGTCGGATTTGACAAAATCACTGAGAAAAGACGACAAATCACCTTTAAAAAACTGGCTACGTGTGACCATGGAAATGCAGTGACTAACCTAAGCTAACAGAAGGGCTAAGCTAACAGAAGGGCTAAGCTAAGCAAACAGAAGGGCTAAGCTAAGCAAACAGAAGGGCTAAGCTAAGCAAACAGAAGGGCTAAGCTAAGCAAACAGAAGGGCTAAGCAAACAGAAGGGCTAAGCAAACAGAAGGGCTAAGCAAAGCTAACAGAAGGGCTAAGCAAACAGAAGGGCTAAGCAAACAGAAGGGCTAAGCAAAGCTAACAGAAGGGCTAAGCTAAGCTAACAGAAGGGCTAAGCTAAGCTAACAGAAGGGCTGCCAGAACCCTTCTGCTCACTTCTCTACCTCATTAATACCTCATGTAAACCTTTATTCAGGTTTAACATTTCCATGGAAACAGAAGAGAAAATACTTTAGTTCCGAATTAATTTCATCTGGAAAAATAAATTGGATTTAAAAACATCATGTAACCGTTCCCAGTGCTGTAGGTGGCCTTGGACATGTCGCTGCTGTTAAATACTATATTTCAGCTTTTTTGCTTATGTTCTCAGTATGTTTTATTGTGAATATTTATGGTTATGAAAAACATTTCATACATATACTGACATTTTGCACTGCATCCTAACTTTTTCCAGAATTTCAGCTGTATATCTAATATATTTTCTGCAGAAAAACACATTGGGATTTGTCACTGTAACGCTGATCTTAAACTTTGTGCTTCTGTAGGATTGCACATGTGACTATTTTTAACTTCAGAATGACTGTGATGATGACTTAGCCAAGAGTTGATTTAAGAGATTAAACCATGATGATCTGAACTAATGTGTTCACATCTGAAGCTCCACACACTGTGCAGCTCTACGGAACGTGCTTGCTTTATACACTGTGTCACTGACTGTCATATGTACTGTATGTATGTGCAGTAAATACAGTGACTTTCTATAGGTACGTGAAAACATGAAAGAAGCCTGTAAGTATTGTTTTTTCTGCATAGATGTGAGAGATGATTCACTTATATACATTCATGTACGTTATTTAAAAAAAGGAGTACAAAGACATTGAAATGTGTGATACCATTGACCAGGATAAAAGAATAAGTTTATAAATCCGTCACTAATGCATCTCACACTGAGCAAACAGGTTGAAGGTGAAATGAGCAGACAGGGAGGCAGAGGACTGATGTGAATCAAAGTCTATCTTTTGGACCTCTCAGCCCTGATGCCACTTGAATGTGAAGTGGAATGATGCCTTTGTTGTGCAAACCCACCAGCTTTCAGCAGTCACTTACGCTCTTCAGCAACATTTTCAGCTCTGGAATTTCATCAGAACTCTGCAACAACAAACTTACCAAGCAAGAACCGAGGCTCTGTGCTTCCGCAGAGACGTCATGTGGACAATATGGTCTGGAAAATAAGCATAAGTGAGCACGTTTGTATGAAAACGGTGTAATTATCTTTCCTGTATGTGTATAATCAACACAGACGAGAGCATGACTGGCCAATGTTTATGTAAAACTGAAACCTTGCTGTGTTAATATACAGACTTCATGTAGTCATAATATATTGACCTCTGATTAGTCGTTTTCCTGAATGAATTCTTATTGCAATGGAATACTAATATGTGTGATATTAAAAGGTATTTCACTGTGTTTTTTCATCACCACTAAAGTGACAAAAGCACAATTTTTTTGTTCTATGTTTTACCAGACTGAGCTTTTTTTTTTTTTTTTTTTTTTTTAATTTTTTGGCAAAATCTTTTTCATACTAACGACAATGCTGAGAAAATACAGGGGTTGGACAAAATAATGGAAACACCTTAAAAAATCAACAAATATAATTTAATATGGTGTAGGTCCACCTTTTGCGGCAATTACAGCCTCAATTCTCTGAGATATTGATTCATACAACTTGTGGATTGTTTCCAAAGGAATTTTCAGCCATTCTTCAGTTAGAATACCCTCCAACTCTTTTACAGACGATGGCGGTGGAAATCCATGTCTTACTTGAATCTCTAAAACTGACCATAAATGCTGAATAATGTTGAGGTCTGGGGACTGTGCCGGCCATACGAGATGCTCAACTTCATTAGAATGTTCCTCATGCCATTCTTTAACAGTTCTAGCTGTATGGATTGGGGCATTATCATCTTGAGGTGAAGGTGTTGCCATTATTTTGTCCAACCCCTGTAGGTTATGAGAATATTGAGAAGGATGTCAACCTCATATTAGTTCAGGGGCCACATGCTGCCAAATGTGATCTCAAGTGGGTCGGACTAGTAAAATAATAGCTTTTAAAGTTGAATTAAGAAAATCTTTACATTTTACATCACAGGTGTCAAACATGTGTCCCGGGGGCCAAATCCGACCCGCCAAAGGGTCCAGTTCGACCCTTGGGATGAATTTGTGAAATGCAAAAATTACACTAAGATATGAACAATCCTTTTAGTTCAGGTTCCACATTCAGAACAATTCAATCTCCAGTGGGCAGGACCTGTAAAATACTATCAGAATAACATAGAAATAATGACAACCCCAAATTTTTCACTTTGTAAATGTAAAAATTTTCATATAATTACACTTAAAGCATAATTTTACAAAATAAGTGAATAACCTGAACAAATATGAACAACCTGAAATTCCTTCATGAAAATAAGTGTGATTTTAACAAGATTATGCCTCAGCTTACCATTTACACATATGCATTAGGAGTTGCAGATGGCTGTGGACCTACAAATATAAATGTATGATTGATAGCTGCATCACATGACCTGGATGTGGTTCTAAAACACCAACATGAAACACTGTCAGGTCCAGGATTTGGACTGAGAGGAAAGAACTGCAGAACACTGTGTATTCTCAAATTCTGGTGTGTGTTTTTTTTTTTTTTTTTTTTTTTTTTACCCTGGTTTCAGCTTATGTAGTATTAAGGGCTTGTATGTAGTTTTCAACTAATCGTAGCGGAATCAGGGGAAAGCTTTGTAACAGCTGTTTAGTTTAATTACCAAAATACTGAAAGACAAGCTGCAGTTAACATGAAACAGGGAAAAAAAATCTTATTCTGCAGTACGCTGACAGTTTAACATCTCATTTATGACTATAACCACTCTGACTCACTGAACTGTCACTTCAATGAAAAATTACCTTATACATTTTGTTGTTCATATGAAATATTTCATTTTCATACAAATGGAAAAAACTTATTTGACTGATTTGAGTGGAAATCAGGTTGAGAAGGGGGAAAAAATGAGAAAGAAATTAGAGAATATTTGTACAGTTTGAAAGAAAGCTGGTGGAAAAAGCTCTTTTTTGATGAAAATCGGAAGCTTCAGTGAAATTCACAAGCATATTGGATCTCTGCTTTAGTTTGGGTGTGAATTTCAGGCCAGAGGTTTGACAATTACTGTGGAATTTGTCACTTTTTTTTCCCCCTAGAACTGCATCAGATACCGTGCTGTCTATGGCATTTTAGTTACATGAAAAGTATTTACAATTTACAAGGCTTTAAACTACAGCACACTTTCATTTCTCTCCAGTTTATTACAGAATAAAAGTGCCAGTGTGCAGTCCTAGTATTTTATGTTCAGTCGTTTGTTAAAGCTGGGATTCTGGTGAACTGAACAAAAGGTCCACTCTGTTTGTTACTGAAAATAACAGAACATCTTTATTCTTTCACAATCTCCACTGACTGTCAGAAACATGGGAAGAAAACTTCAGCTGCCAATCATATTTATGTTTTTATTTACTGAAGATGAGGCCTGATATCCAACATAAGAGAAACAAAGTTCATATTTATTATGTCTAATTACTCATAGCTAGTTTACTTGGCTTGTATTTTTATTGTTTTTGCTCATCCTTAATGGCTTTTATTTAGAGAATTGCATGCAATGTTTTTTTCCCTGTCCACACTAATCCAGATATAATGTGTAAAAAAAAAAAAATTCTACATTTAAAACAAACTCCTTCATTATTGTTCCAAACACTGAATCCTCAGATGGCAGTGAAGGTGGGGTACACCCTGGACACCCCCGTTGTCAGTTCATCACAGGGCTGACAGGACCAGGACCACCCTACACAGCCTTTGTTTTGGGGGATATTTAGGTAGAAGGTGCAGGTAACTTTATCAAAATGCTGACTTTTTTTTTTTTTTTAATTTTTTATCACTGCGTGCCTCCTTCCACTCCATGTCCAGAACAACCCCCTACTTGAAGTGGTCTCACCAGCTGCTGGTTCCATCTGTCCTGATCCAAAACTGTAGTTATTGGTGGTTTCTAAGCATTGGATGCAGTAAAGACAGAAGACAGACTGTTGACGTAGCATTCAGTTCCTCACTGGGGTCACGGGGGTCTCTTGGAGCCTATCCCAGCTACTTATGGGCGAAGGTGGGGTACACTGTGGACATGTCACCAGTTCATCGCAGGGCTGAACATATAGACAAACAATCACTGTCACATTCACACATTCATTCACACATTAACTGTAAGTAAGTAAAGTAAATTTTATTTATAGAGCACTTTTCACAGACAGAGTCACAAAGTGCTTTATCAATTCAAATCAGAATCAAATTAAGTTTACAGACCCAACAGAATCCTTCAGGAGCAAACACTTGTGATTGGTGACAGTGGAAGGAAAAACTTCCCTTTAACAGCAGAAACCTGGAGCAGACCCAGACTCCTGAAGGATGGACGTCTGCCTGGACCAGTGGGGTTAAAGAGAGAGAGAGAGAGTAAAGGAGGAGAAAAGAGAGAGCGATAGAGATATAGAGAGACTGGGGGGGGGGGGGGGATGACACATGGAGTACGTTATGATGAATACATAGAGTGTAGTCAGTCTGTGGTGGTCCTGGGTCAGGTGGGAGACTAAAAAGCCTTTTTGAACAGGAGGGTTTGGAGGTGTTTCTTAAAGCTCTGTACAGAGTCCATGGACCGTAGGTGTAGAGGCAGGTCATTCCATAGACGTGGTCCACAGCTTTAACAGACCTGTCACCGCGTGTGCTAAAACAGGTCCGTGGAACCATCAGCAGGTGTGTGGAACCATCAGCAGGTGCTGTCCTGAAGACCTCAAGCTACGAGTCGAGCTGTAGGGCTGGATCAGGGAAGCAATGTATGCAGGGGCCTGGACATGTAGGGCCCGGAAAGTTAGCACCAGAATTTTGAAATGAAGACGATATAGAACAGGAGCCAGTGGAGAGATTTAAGGATGGGAGTGATGTGGGTTCTCCTGTTTGTGCGGGTCAGGAGCCTGGCAGCAGAGTTCTGGACAAACTGTAGACGGGCCAGCTCCTTCTTGTTTAAGCATGTAAACAGGCTGTTGCAGTAGTCTGAGCCAGAAGATACGAAAGCGTGAACAATCATCTCGAGCTCATTTGTGGACACCATAGATCTGAGTTTGGAGATGTTGCGTAGGTGGAAGAAACAGTTTTTGACTAGGTGTTTGGAGTAGAATTCTAAAGACATGTCCTGGTCAAAGATGACACCCAGATTCCTCAGTTTTGTCTTTACCGAGGAACTCAGGTCTCCAAGGTGATGTTTGATCCCTGGGATTGCACTATCCGGGGCAATGATGAGGGTCTGTGTTTGACTGGAGTTCAGCTGGAGGCTGTTCTCATTTAGCCACTGCTTCAGCTCTGACAAGCAGATGATTAAGGAACTCAGTTTGTGGGGCTCAGAGGAGTTAAAGGAGCAGTATATCTGGATGTCATCTGTGAATAGATGATAGGAGACATCACTGTACTGTCGGATAATGTGGCCAAGTGGGAGGACAGAGTAAGAATAGGACTGGTCCCAGGACAGAGCCTTGGGGCACACCACACAGTAGATCCGCTGAGTCAGATTGGAAGTTGTTTATTGACACAATGAAGCTTCTGCCGGTCAGGTAAGAGGAGAACCAGTCTAGCACAGGACCTGACATCCCTACCAGGTCCCTCAGTCTCTCAGTCATTATGGTATGGTCCACTGTGTCAAAGGCCGAGGACAGATCTAGCAGGACCAAGACCGTGGATTTCCCGGAGTCAGCCGCCATCAGGATGTCACAACTGCATGTGTTTAGATGGTGGGAGGAAGCCGGAGTACCCGGAGAGAACCCACGCAGACACGGGGAGAACATGCAAACTCCACACAGAAAGGTCCTGCCCCCATCGACTGGTGTTGGAATCGAACCCAGGACCTTCTGTCTGTGAGGCACGAGTGCTAACCACTGCACCACCGTGTAGCAATGCTAAGTTAAAGTGTCAGCTTGTAATGGCAAAGGCTAATTGGTGAATAAGCTGGTATATGTTCGCCATGATTGATGTTGTTGCTATGGTTACAGGTAGGGATGGGAATCGAGAACCGGTTCTTTTTGAGAACCGGTTCCCAGTAGCTTGATTCCTTGGAATCATTTGCCTGCCTTCTTAACGATTCTGCTTTCGTTGCGCATGTGCAATGACATCATGCGTACGCTGCATTGTTTTGGTCAGAGCGTAGACAACATGGTGCTGAGGCAGAAACGGTCCACACAGACCACACCAGGTCTACACAGACCACACCAGGTCCACACAGACCACACCAGGTCCACACAGACCACACCAGGTCCACTGGAACACTGTCAAAGCTTCCATGTCTTCTAAAGGTGGAATCCCTCCAGTCTGTTCAAACATTTGTCCACAGCATGTGACTCATTTACAGGAATGTCACATATTCTCTACTCAGTGGTGCTTGTGAATGTAGCAGCAGAGTGAACACCAGGCCGGTTCCGGTTCCAGTGCGGGCAACAAACGTTGTATCCCCTCAAATGCAAGTTTCTGAAGGTAAGAAGGGAAAGGAAATGAGGTGCACAACAACGGGAGACAAGCTGAGCTGAGTCAAACCGGTTCCACGTAGTAGAAATGCAGCAATAGAGGAATTAGTAAAGAGTCTGGAGTTTCACTGTATGCCCCCCCCACCCCTGAACCAGCCCGGCGTCATCTGTCCTTATTATTAGTTCATACTGTATATGTTCTATTTTCTGTGCAGATGGAAATATAAAAGACAGTTAATGCAAACACACCTGTTTGTACTCTTTTATTCCCTCACCCAGTGAGAATAAGTAATCGGATCAATAAGCAAAATTGATCATGGAATTGGAATCATTAAATTCTTAACGATTCCCATCCCTAGTTACAGGGTCATGCCAATACAACAATGGGCATATGTGAATCTATGAAGCCATCATTTGCAGATTGTTCTATTTTCCGAATCCACAGATCTACACAGAAATGAGTTATTTATTTTTTTGTAAATCTTCACTCTGGAAAACTTCTCAATCTAAATTTTTTCAATCTAAAACACTTTTTTTTTAAGTGGACGAGAGGCCCAAACATGTAACTGGTTTACATGACCATAAAAATCTGATAACTGGGAGTAATTGGATAAGTGTAATTATCAGATCTAATGCATGTGATAATCCAAAAAGACATTTCAATCCATTATCAGATTTCTTTCATAGTAGGGATTTTAGACTCAAACTTCCTATTACTGATGCCCCCTCATGTTTGTCACTTCCAATTTTTATTTATTTATTTACAAAAGCACAAATGTAATAGAACAAAATATCAGATTAAAGACTATACATGTATGAAGACAGAGTGTTGGGGAGAAATCCAGTGTGTTCATCACATTTCTCATATGCTTTTCTGAGAAAACATATCAGATGCTGTTTACATGATCACTTGAATAACCTTATAACTGCAGGAATCAGATAACGATCATAGTTTTAATCAGCGGCAATTTCTGTCAGACTGCAGTGGAAGCCCGGCTTCCCTTAAAATTATGAAAATTAAATGGTTAAATATGTTCGGTTGTGTTGACATTTCATTGACTCCAAATGTGTTCGAACACGTTTATCTCACAGATGAGTTGGTTCAGAATCAGCTTTATCACAAACCAACAGACTGGCTGTTGTTCACTTCTCCTCCGTTCCCGTGTCTGTTTTCTCCTCCATCTCTGCTCAGTGCATGTGTCTGCAGACTGTGTCCGTCTGTGGGCTTCAGTGGGACTGAGTGGAACTGGTTTAAACTGACTCTAAACTGGACGCTAATTGGATAAATGACACCATGTTGTCCCGCCCCCGGACGCTCGGCGTGTCTGGGGGTGAATGGAGCTGTGGGCGGAGCTCGGCCGGGCCGGACGCTAGAATCCCACGTGCTGATTGGAGGATCGGTCGAAAGGCTGAATCCTGTTTGATTGACAGCTAGTTTGAGATCTGCTCCTTCACTGACACAGTTCAGTTTAATACCGTCACACATTCTGCTGGGAAAGAGAGACAGAAACCACTATGAAACTACTGGTTCATTTCTTGCACTGTAAATAAAACACACTCATTGGACTTCCTTGTTTCAGTTTAACACAATTTCAGCGTTTTCTTGTTTCAGTTCCATAATTTAATCATTTCTTGTTCAGTTTAATCTGGTTTTGTAGATAGTTAAATCAGTCAGACTGTCGGCTCGGTCGCAGTGAAAGGAGCATCTGTAGTTTAAAAAGGCTGAAGTCTGACACCCACAATGCACTGGGCCAAGGCAGAGGCTGAGCAGACCAGCTCTGCTGGACATTCAGAGGACACTGGTCCAGTCCTGGAAAAGACGCCTACTGGTACGATAAGGACACTGAGCATTTACTGAAAAAGGAACGGAGGGACGAATGTATGTTTAAATAACTTGACTTTTTTTTTTTTTTTGATGTAAGCCGACAGTGAGCTTCCCCGGTCTGAAAGATGAGCAGCCGCCACTGGTTTTAATGTGGATGTAAACGGGCTCATACAGAAAAAATACATTTTGCTAAATATCAGCTAATCCGTGGGTTTTCGTGTTTGCTAAATTCCTTTTTAAAACCACAATTATAGCTATTTAATCTTGACATTGTTTCATTTTTTTCCCTTGTTTGTTTTTTTTCTCATTTTTTTTTCTATGTTCATTATTTCACCATTTTTTTTTCTGCATTTCTTTTTATTATCGATTAATTTGTCAAATATTTCCTCGATTAATGGATAGCTTGTTCGGTTTAATGAACACGTGATCTAAAGTCAGACTGAGTGAATGCACGTTCCCTGTATATTGTCTCCATCATTGCAGCGTCATTGCGTTTACCACTTACATCATAGTATCCACGGTAACCTTTTATGCTAATGCATGTAACCATCTGAGGCTACGCCGCTGTAGGCAGGATTTACAGCGAACAAAGTGGGCTAACAAGAGTCCTGTTGAGCATGCATAGGTTTGATTTATAGCTCCAGATTTCATAACCGCTGTGCCTGTATAATTCAGTATCAGGGTGACTGAGAGCAGGGCTTTGTGACTGAGGACTGGCCCAGAGTAAGGACAGACATCTACTTTATTTGAAGTCGATTACTTTTAGCCTGAGGATGTTTTGTAAATTCAACACCTCGCATGAGAACAAAAGAACACCAGGTCTGTATAAAGTACTCCTTCTGTTAACAGAGGATGGTGACTATTTACTAAATCAATACATATTGACTATATTCCTTAGGCAGACTGAGTGGAAGATGAATGTTTATTTAGTTCTTCCATATTACATTTACTCTGATATCTGAGATATTATCAGATGCCAATTCCTGTTTCTACATCCAGGCATTGAAACTGTTGACGCTGGACTTGTTACCAGTGTTGGATTATGGTGAGTAGAGTTTTATTTATACACCACTTTTATAAACAATTCCCAAAGCTCTTTATAGAAAAATCAATATAAGTGGATATTACTGCTTAGTGTCCATCTGTACATGTGCAGACTTTGCTTCCTTCTTATCTGCATACATACATATCTAAAACCATAATCTGTTGGGTCTACACTCTCACAATATCCTGCAAATGTTGGTACACACACACACACACACACACACACACACACACACACACACACACACACACACACACACACACACACAGTTTACAAAAAGCTCTCTCTTCCTCCTCAAACCAAATTGTCCAAGCTGAGGGAATTTAAGTCAATTTTGAACAAAAAAGAAAATAGAACTCTTTGTTAGTGTGATTGCTCTCCAATTTGCACAGTGTTTTTTAGAAATTGTACCTGTTATGGCGTATTAACTGGGTATTGTGTTCACTTACTTGTGTTGTGTGACAGCAGTGTTTGTCATGTTGTGTTGTTTGCGTTTACTGTGGTAACATTGTTTTTGCCATCCTCTCGGTCAGGTTACTGTGGAAAAAGAGTTGGTGCGACTTTCAGCTACTTAATAAATGCACCGTGTGTCATTTCTGCTGCTCAATCAGAATAATAATATAAAATGTAATGGTAGAGGACAACGGGATCATGGGAGCTGTTAAGGTCACTGCCGATGAAAATCTATCTGATGTGAGTCAAACAGATATTATGTTTACAGATGAAGTCATGGTTGATTCACATTACATTTCATTCATTTCAGTGTAATAATATATCCACTTGCAGTGTTAGTGAAGGGGACATGATGCACATGATATTCGACCAAATTAAATGGGCCGTCACTGGAAACATCTGAAACAATGTGACTGTTTTTTTAATGTGGTTTTATGTCATGTCATGTAATGTGAGCCTGGGTTAAGAGTGGTGCCCACAAATAAATCGTTTTATTACTATTTTTAGACTTTGACGGACTTTATTTGTCATTTCAGATTTTACATCGTAACTGAAATTTCGATGCAGTTGGCTCAGCAGACAGCAGCAATAAATACAAACGGGGACTGTATATAAAAGATAGAATAAATATGCATCTAAAATAGCTGTGTATAAAGTATGGTTGTCTGATAAAAAATAATTTTCAGTGAATATTGCAGTTATATTGCACATTAGAGCATTATTATAATGGAAGTATTATATTCAACACTAGAAAAGCACTCGGAGAGCGCAGACCTCCACCAAAGCAGATCAGTGTCGCCCCCCCACCCCCCGATCACCACCAAAATTTAACCCTTTCATGCATGAATCATGAGAAACTTAATCAAGATTTTTTTCCTGAGTGTTTTTATTCTTCTTAACACATGAAAAAAACTGTGATTGAAATTTATTTATTTATTTATTTTTTTTTTTTTTTTTTATGAACCTACTTTTCATGGTGTTCCAAAAATGTCCACTCAGCTGGACACCATGCGTTTAATTTTTGAAGCAAAGAAACATGCATTTACTGACATACTGTGTGAAAACTATGAAATAAAAAAAAAAAATTGCTGCTAATCAGATGTTTTCTTACATTTTAACTCACTCTAATACTAATTACTCACTCAGATAATATGCAAAAAAAAAATTTTGTTTTTTTAAAAAAAACCCTGTTAATTACAGTCTATTAACAATTACCAATTGATTTACATTCAAATATATTACTGCAGATCAGGTTTATCAAGAACAGGAAAGTTACAGTACTGGTATGAATTGCAGTTTATGACATGGTGCATAAGCGTCCACTGTGTTGGCTGGTATGGAACTAAAACAACAAAACCCATGAATATACAAGAGAACAGCTGAAGAAGAACTGTCCACCGGAGTGACCGCTATACATTAAAGGGTTAATCATTTGTTCCTTGTGCCAGTATCAACATTTCTGGAAAATGTCATCAAAATCCATCCATAACTTTTTGAATGATCTTGCTAACAGTCAAACAAACAGACAAAGCCCAATGAAACTGTTATCTTCATCTATCTCTATCTATTATATCTTTATATTATATCTATTTTTTCCTTCTTGGCAGATGTAAAAATAGATACCACAGGTCGTCCATGTGTGGAGCTGAAAGATGCTAAAAGACAGATATTTGAGCATTTGTGTCTGTTCGACCAACCTTAGAAACCACTGTAAAATGTGCATCTAGCTTCGGGGCATGTACTTAACCTGCAAACAATCGGTCCCTGAACTATCCATCTGCCTCACCTTCTCTGGTTACATGACCCTACTGAACAGAATCATCTCTCTCTACAGCCATATGCCCAGTATTGATTCCTTTAGTGAGTCTTTGGTTAGTTTGGCAGAAGGTGCTTTCGGTGTCAGCTGCTAATCATTGCAAAACTACCCTGAACTGACCTGAAGTGGCACCAATTACTCCTTCGAGTATGTTAGTTGTTTTAGCTGCCATCAGCAAACTGGATAGTTTGTGTAGAGGGTATTGAACGTAGCGACATGTGGCAGAAAGGTTCTGGACAAAAACATGCAGATAAAATCAATCACTAAGGAGGAAACAGGCTGGTGCTTTAAGATAAGGCACAAAAAAACCTTTGGGTCAGGAATGATGTATTGCATGTCTTGTATCTCGCATTAGCGTATCTTTCTAAATCTTCCAACATTTTGACCGTGGTTTATGCGAGTTTAGTTGACTTTTAGTGATAAAGTAAGCTGTAAAGGTACATTTAAATGTGGTTAAATAGGCTAAAGTTAAACACACTGTATCTTAACGAACCTTTAAGAAATATACTTTTATCTTGAGTCACACACAATAGATTTTTGACTGAGTGTTGCGTAAGTTAATAGTTTTGAATGCAACTTTTTACTGATTTCAAAATGAAAATGTGACGCTTGAGTAGATTGAACAAACTGTCACATTGGGTCTCAGTGTCCAAGATTCCATACTAAGGCCGTTTTCAGACAGGGGTCCAACGTACTCGGGTATCAGAGTCCACTTCATTTCATCAATGCGAATGTAAACGTACTGAGTCCATCTGAGAAGGATAGCCCCGGGTCTGGACTGCATGGACTCCAGCTGCCATGTGAAAGCAATCTGTACCCAAGACCGGAGGCGATCTAATCACCATACCAACCTCGGGCTCGCCTTATCAATTGAACATATTGACGTATTGATATATCAGGGACAATGAGGGTCACTCTACTACTTCTTCTTTACCTCAAACAGGCTAACAGAAAAGTATTGCCTTTCTTGCCGCCATTGTAGACAAATGAACAGAACAGTCGCTCAGTTGATGATGTAAAGGTTTGTCACTTCCGCCTTTGTTGGATAGTGACAGAATTCCTTCGGCCCTGTAACACCCACTCGTTCTCGTGCACAGTCTGCAGTACATGCTTGTGAATGCAACATCTGTGGGAAAGGTGTGAACGTGTCCAGGTTCAGATCCAGATACCCAGTCTGAAAACATCCTAACATGGTAATAGTAGGCTTAAGATGTGAATTGCGTACTTTTTCTGAGTAAATATTACAGTATGAAAGCTCTAGCCCAGGGGTGTCAAACATGCGGCCTGGGGGCCAAAACCGGCCCGCCAAAGGTTTCAGTCTGGCCCGCGGGATGAATTTACAAAAATTACACTTTAGATATTAACAATCAAGGATGTCGAACTCATTTTAGTTCAGGTTCCACATAGAGAACGATGTGATCTCAACTAAAATAATAGCATAATAACCTATAAATAATGACTCCAAAATGTCTTAGTTTAATGTGAAAAACATAATATTACATTACAGTAGCAATGTAACAATATGAAAATTTCATATCACATTTATTTTGACCAAAATTATCTGTTATCATTATTATCATGGTATTGTTGAAATTGTGCTCAAAATGTTCAAGAAGTACTTACACACACACACTGAAATAATTTAACCAAGTTGTATTTTGAAAAATAAAATAAAATGGGCACAATGTACTTTCTGTTGCAGAAACATTCAAATATTAACATGGAAACATCAAAGATACAAATGTGCATTAAAGATGGCACCTTATGGCCACTGTTTGACCATTTCCCCTATCGAGTTTGACAGACAGACAGACAGACAGACAGACAGACAGACAGACAGACAGACAGACAGACAGACAGACAGACAGACAGACAGACAGACAGACAGACAGACAGACAGACAGACAGACAGACAGACAGACAGACAGACAGACAGACAGACAGACAGACAGACCTACCTAGGATGCTGCTGCTTCTCCAGGAATTGAATAATACTGTGAGTTTTCAAAGTGCGGTAAGTCAAACACGGTTATAATGATAATTAGAATTTAAACTCTAATACTAACCGTCGGGAATTTTACCACGGTTTATCGTTATACCGGTCATCGTTACATCCCTACATTACACCTATAAATGACAACTCCAAATGTTTCTCTTTGTTTAAGTGTAAAAATTTACATTAAATTATGAAAATATTAATATTTACAAACTATACTTTAACAATAAAATGTGGGAAAAAAAGTGAAGTAAAATTCTAACATTATTCTTCCTGTTATTAAATATTTTGTGCCTTTGCAGATCCAATCCATAATATGCATGTATAAATGGTAAGTTGAGGTGTAATATTGTTAAAAATTGCACTTATTTTTCTCAAGAAATCTCAGTTTTTTCAGGTTATTTACATCATTTACGTTTGGATAGTTTGTAAAGGTACATATTTTCATGATTTAATTTTATTTGCACTAAAACAAAGAGAAAATTTTGGAGTTGTCATTATTTACAGGTTATCATGCTATTGTTTTACTGGAATGGACCAATGATGTATTTGTTGAGTTTTGCATAATGAGAAACAACTGTCTGTCACACAGTTGTCTTATTTGAGCCTTTTCCTAACCCTACCCAAGTTGTTTTTAACCACAACTTTCTTATGATATTATCACTGCCGAAATACAACAGTTTGGTCCTTTTTAAAGTTTTCAATTGTTTTGTGTGTTGGCAAAGTTCATGCTAGCCAACCACAAGGCAGTGTTCAGATATATACCTAAAAGTATCCTGTTGCTCATTTTTAACCCATAAAGACCCAGTGCTAATTTTGTGGCAGTTCCTAAATGAATTGAACCTTTCTTAAACTATTTATCACCACTTATTATTATATTATCCTCTGTATTTTGCATTTTTCACTATAAATCATGTATTTTTCTGTATTTCATTTCCTATAAATAATTTAAATGCTCATAAAAACTCAAAGTAAATTCAAAATTACTATTACTACTACTAAAATTATTACATCGAAATGGAGAAAGTGGAAGAAAATCACTTTCAGCAAAGATATTAACTGAGCATAAAACAAGTGTCTCCATTCACTGTCATTGATCCAACTCCTGGTGAATCAATGTTGTAGAAGATGACGGTGTTTCCATGGTAACTACGGAGCCTCTGAATGTCCAAATGGGTCATATCTGATGACCATGAAAAGAAGAGAAACTGCATTTTATACCAATTATTTCACGTATTGATAGGATTAGTGGATCAACCGCAATTAAACATTTTAGATCAGTAGATAATTTTGGTCGCCAGTGGATGTTTGGGTCTTTATGGGTTAAGTTGTTAAATATATACAGAAATTACATTAGACCCCTGAAATCATTATGCTCATGTGTTCTTTTACGATGCAATGTTCCTCAAATAATGTAGTGGTTAAGGTTCATTGTGATTATATAAGGTTCTTTGGCAGACATTAGGAATAGCTTCTTCAGAGCTAATGGGGATCCTAATGAACTCAACTAAATCATGCGTAGGCTCTCCGTTAATAACCTGGCTAACTGGGTGTCTAAAACAGTGCCCAGTGAATTGAAGCCTTATTGATTGGATCACATTAGGAAGGTCGCCGTAAATCTCTTCATTGGTCATATGTGTGGTCCGGCTGATGGTTAAGATGGTATGTGGAGTCCTTGTAAAGCAACAGAAACCCATCTACCCACAGTACAAAAGGTTCCCAATTAAGTTCCGTTCATTTGTGATATAAGGATTCTACAAGGGCCCAAATGTGACACTATAGTCAGAAAATTCAATACTGCTTTTAAGTAGATCCACAAGTAGGCCTCTTAACACTTGAGTGGAGTCCATTCAGTGCAGCAGGCATCTAAGGGCACAAATACAAGTAGAGGAAATGACTGAGAAGAGGCCTCTTTCAGCCGCACAGCAGAAAAGCTACATAAACTTACAATTTAATTTGATGTTGAGGCACATTTACCAATAAACCGTCATCAGAATTTAGTTTACTATGTAACATATAATAATCCTGAATGATGTTGGCGTCTAAATGTGTTTACAGAATTACGTCCTCCTTAAGAAGACACTTAACCTGGTCCTTTAGCAGGTTCTTGGAGAAAATCTGCTGGAAGTAGATGTAAAACACTACTGTCCTAACCAACATAAGAGATAAACAACAATAACAACAAAAGCTGCCATACAATCACACATGGAACCAGATCATTTTGTATTATCTGATCTGAAAGCAACACAACTAGGGATGGGAATCGAGAACCGGTTCTTTTTGAAAACCGGATCCCAGTAGCTCGATTCCTTGGAATCGTTTGCCTGCCTGCTTAATGATTCTGCTTATGGATTCCACCTTCGTTGTGCATGCGCGATCATGTCATGCATGCGCTGCATTGTTTTGGTCAGAATGTAGCCAACATGGCGCTGGGGCAGAAACGGTCCAAACAGACCACACCAGGTCTAAAACCACCACACCAGGTCCAAACAGACCACACCAGGTCCAAACAGACCACACCAGGTCTAAACAGACCACACCAGGTCTAAAACCACCACACCAGGTCCAAACAGACCACACCAGGTCTAAAACCACCACACCAGGTCCAAACAGACCACACCAGGTCTAAAACCACCACACCAGGTCCAAACAGACCACACCAGGTCTAAAACCACCACACCAGGTCCAAACAGACCACACCAGGTCTAAAACCACGACACCAGGTCCAAACAGACCACACCAGGTCTAAAACCACGACACCAGGTCTAAACAGACCACACCAGGTCTAAAACCACGACACCAGGTCTAAACAGACCACACCAGGTCTACTAAAACCACCACACCAGGTCCAAACAGACCACACCAGGTCTAAAACCACGACACCAGGTCCAAACAGACCACACCAGGTCTAAAACCACGACACCAGGTCTAAACAGACCACACCAGGTCTAAAACCACCACACCAGGTCCAAACAGACCACACCAGGTCTAAAACCACCACACCAGGTCCAAACAGACCACACCAGGTCTAAAACCATGACACCAGGTCCAAACAGACCACACCAGGTCTAAAACCACGACACCAGGTCCAAACAGACCACACCAGGTCTAAAACCACGACACCAGGTCTAAACAGACCACACCAGGTCTAAAACCACGACACCAGGTCCAAACAGACCACACCAGGTCTAAAACCACGACACCAGGTCCAAACAGACCACACCAGGTCTAAAACCATGACACCAGGTCCAAACAGACCACACCAGGTCTAAAACCACGACACCAGGTCTAAACAGACCACACCAGGTCTAAAACCACCACACCAGGTCCAAACAGACCACACCAGGTCTAAACAGACCACACCAGGTCTAAAACCACGACACCAGGTCTAAACAGACCACACCAGGTCTAAAACCACGACACCAGGTCTAACAGACCACACCAGGTCTAAAACCACCACACCAGGTCCAAACAGACCACACCAGGTCTAAAACCACGACACCAGGTCCAAACAGACCACACCAGGTCTAAAACCACCACACCAGGTCTAAACAGACCACACCAGGTCTAAAACCACGACACCAGGTCCAAACAGACCACACCAGGTCTAAAAACACGACACCAGGTCCAAACAGACCACACCAGGTCTAAAACCACCACACCAGATCTAAACAGACCACACCAGATCTAAACAGACCACACCAGGTCTAAAACCTCGACACCAGGTCTAAACAGACCACACCAGGTCTAAAACCACCACACCAGATCTAAACAGACCACACCAGATCTAAACAGACCACACCAGGTCTAAAACCACCACACCAGGTCTAAACAGACCACACCAGGTCTAAAACCACCACACCAGGTCTAAACAGACCACACCAGGTCTAAAACCACCACACCAGGTCTAAACAGACCACACCAGGTCTAAAACCACCACACCAGGTCCAAACAGACCACACCAGGTCTAAAACCACCACACCAGGTCCAAACAGACCACACCAGGTCTAAAACCACCACACCAGGTCTAAACAGACCACACCAGGTCTAAAACCACCACACCAGGTCTAAACAGACCACACCAGGTCTAAAACCACCACACCAGGTCTAAACAGACCACACCAGGTCTAAAACCACCACACCAGGTCCAAACAGACCACACCAGGTCTAAAACCACAACACCAGGTCTAAACAGACCACACCAGGTCTAAAACCACGACACCAGGTCCAAACAGACCACACCAGGTCTAAAACCTCGACACCAGGTCCAAACAGACCACACCAGGTCTAAAACCACCACACCAGGTCTAAACAGACCACACCAGGTCTAAAACCTCGACACCAGGTCCAAACAGACCACACCAGGTCTAAAACCACCACACCAGGTCTAAACAGACCACACCAGGTCTAAAACCACGACACCAGGTCCAAACAGACCACACCAGGTCTAAAACCACGACACCAGGTCCAAACAGACCACACCAGGTCTAAAACCATGACACCAGGTCCAAACAGACCACACCAGGTCTAAAACCACGACACCAGGTCCAAACAGACCACACCAGGTCTAAAACCACGACACCAGGTCTAAACAGACCACACCAGGTCTAAAACCACGACACCAGGTCTAAACAGACCACACCAGGTCTAAAACCACCACACCAGGTCCAAACAGACCACACCAGGTCTAAACAGACCACACCAGGTCTAAACAGACCACACCAGGTCTAAAACCACGACACCAGGTCTAAACAGACCACACCAGGTCTAAAACCACGACACCAGGTCTAAACAGACCACACCAGGTCTAAAACCACGACACCAGGTCCAAACAGACCACACCAGGTCTAAAACCACGACACCAGGTCTAAACAGACCACACCAGGTCTAAAACCATGACACCAGGTCCAAACAGACCACACCAGGTCTAAAACCACGACACCAGGTCCAAACAGACCACACCAGGTCTAAAACCACCACACCAGGTCTAAACAGACCACACCAGGTCTAAAACCACCACACCAGGTCTAAACAGACCACACCAGGTCTAAAACCACCACACCAGGTCTAAACAGACCACACCAGGTCTAAAACCACGACACCAGGTCCAAACAGACCACACCAGGTCTAAAACCACGACACCAGGTCTAAACAGACCACACCAGGTCTAAAACCACGACACCAGGTCTAAACAGACCACACCAGGTCTAAAACCACGACACCAGGTCTAAACAGACCACACCAGGTCTAAAACCACGACACCAGGTCTAAACAGACCACACCAGGTCTAAAACCACGACACCAGGTCTAAACAGACCACACCAGGTCTAAAACCACGACACCAGGTCCAAACAGACCACACCAGGTCTAAAACCACGACACCAGGTCCAAACAGACCACACCAGGTCTAAAACCTCGACACCAGGTCCAAACAGACCACACCAGGTCTAAAACCACGACACCAGGTCCAAACAGACCACACCAGGTCTAAAACCACGACACCAGGTCTAAACAGACCACACCAGGTCTAAAACCACGAAACCAGGTCTAAACAAACCACACCAGGTCTAAAACCACGACACCAGGTCTAAACAGACCACACCAGGTCTAAAACCACGACACCAGGTCTAAACAGACCACACCAGGTCTAAAACCACCACACCAGGTCCAAACAGACCACACCAGGTCTAAAACCACCACACCAGGTCCAAACAGACCACACCAGGTCTAAAACCACGACACCAGGTCTAAACAGACCACACCAGGTCTAAAACCACGACACCAGGTCCAAACAGACCACACCAGGTCTAAAACCACGACACCAGGTCCAAACAGACCACACCAGGTCTAAAACCACGACACCAGGTCTAAACAGACCACACCAGGTCTAAAACCACGACACCAGGTCTAAACAGACCACACCAGGTCTAAAACCACGACACCAGGTCTAAACAGACCACACCAGGTCTAAACAGACCACACCAGGTCTAAAACCACGACACCAGGTCTAAACAGACCACACCAGGTCTAAAACCACGACACCAGGTCTAAACAGACCACACCAGGTCTAAAACCACGACACCAGGTCTAAACAGACCACACCAGGTCTAAAACCACGACACCAGGTCTAAACAGACCACACCAGGTCTAAAACCACGACACCAGGTCCAAACAGACCACACCAGGTCTAAAACCACGACACCAGGTCCAAACAGACCACACCAGGTCTAAAACCACGACACCAGGTCTAAACAGACCACACCAGGTCTAAAACCACGACACCAGGTCTAAACAGACCACACCAGGTCTAAACAGACCACACCAGGTCTAAAACCACGACACCAGGTCTAAACAGACCACACCAGGTCTAAAACCACGACACCAGGTCCAAACAGACCACACCAGGTCTAAAACCACGACACCAGGTCCAAACAGACCACACCAGGTCTAAAACCACGACACCAGGTCCAAACAGACCACACCAGGTCTAAAACCACGACACCAGGTCCAAACAGACCACACCAGGTCTAAAACCACCACACCAGGTCTAAACAGACCACACCAGGTCTAAAACCACCACACCAGGTCTAAACAGACCACACCAGGTCTAAAACCACCACACCAGGTCTAAACAGACCACACCAGGTCTAAAACCACGACACCAGGTCCAAACAGACCACACCAGGTCTAAAACCACGACACCAGGTCTAAACAGACCACACCAGGTCTAAAACCACCACACCAGGTCCAAACAGACCACACCAGGTCTAAAACCACCACACCAGGTCCAAACAGACCACACCAGGTCTAAAACCACGACACCAGGTCTAAACAGACCGCACCAGGTCTAAAACCACCACACCAGGTCCAAACAGACCGCACCAGGTCTAAAACCACCACACCAGGTCCAAACAGACCACACCAGGTCTAAAACCACGACACCAGGTCTAAACAGACCACACCAGGTCTAAAACCACGACACCAGGTCTAAACAGACCACACCAGGTCTAAAACCACGACACCAGGTCCAAACAGACCACACCAGGTCTAAACAGACCACACCAGGTCTAAAACCACCACACCAGGTCCAAACAGACCACACCAGGTCTAAACAGACCACACCAGGTCTAAAACCACGACACCAGGTCCAAACAGACCACACCAGGTCTAAAACCACGACACCAGGTCTAAACAGACCACACCAGGTCTAAAACCTCGACACCAGGTCCAAACAGACCACACCAGGTCTAAAACCACGACACCAGGTCCAAACAGACCACACCAGGTCTAAAACCACGACACCAGGTCTAAACAGACCACACCAGGTCTAAAACCACGACACCAGGTCTAAACAGACCACACCAGGTCTAAAACCACGACACCAGGTCCAAACAGACCACACCAGGTCTAAAACCACGACACCAGGTCCAAACAGACCACACCAGGTCTAAAACCACCACACCAGGTCTAAAACCACGACACCAGGTCCAAACAGACCACACCAGGTCTAAAAACACGACACCAGGTCCAAACAGACCACACCAGGTCTAAAACCACCACACCAGATCTAAACAGACCACACCAGGTCTAAAACCTCGACACCAGGTCTAAACAGACCACACCAGGTCTAAAACCACCACACCAGATCTAAACAGACCACACCAGATCTAAACAGACCACACCAGGTCTAAAACCACCACACCAGGTCTAAACAGACCACACCAGGTCTAAAACCACCACACCAGGTCTAAACAGACCACACCAGGTCTAAAACCACCACACCAGGTCTAAACAGACCACACCAGGTCTAAAACCACCACACCAGGTCCAAACAGACCACACCAGGTCTAAAACCACCACACCAGGTCCAAACAGACCACACCAGGTCTAAAACCACCACACCAGGTCTAAACAGACCACACCAGGTCTAAAACCACCACACCAGGTCTAAACAGACCACACCAGGTCTAAAACCACCACACCAGGTCTAAACAGACCACACCAGGTCTAAAACCACCACACCAGGTCCAAACAGACCACACCAGGTCTAAAACCACAACACCAGGTCTAAACAGACCACACCAGGTCTAAAACCACGACACCAGGTCCAAACAGACCACACCAGGTCTAAAACCTCGACACCAGGTCCAAACAGACCACACCAGGTCTAAAACCACCACACCAGGTCTAAACAGACCACACCAGGTCTAAAACCTCGACACCAGGTCCAAACAGACCACACCAGGTCTAAAACCACCACACCAGGTCTAAACAGACCACACCAGGTCTAAAACCACGACACCAGGTCCAAACAGACCACACCAGGTCTAAAACCACGACACCAGGTCCAAACAGACCACACCAGGTCTAAAACCATGACACCAGGTCCAAACAGACCACACCAGGTCTAAAACCACGACACCAGGTCCAAACAGACCACACCAGGTCTAAAACCACGACACCAGGTCTAAACAGACCACACCAGGTCTAAAACCACGACACCAGGTCTAAACAGACCACACCAGGTCTAAAACCACCACACCAGGTCCAAACAGACCACACCAGGTCTAAACAGACCACACCAGGTCTAAACAGACCACACCAGGTCTAAAACCACGACACCAGGTCTAAACAGACCACACCAGGTCTAAAACCACGACACCAGGTCTAAACAGACCACACCAGGTCTAAAACCACGACACCAGGTCCAAACAGACCACACCAGGTCTAAAACCACGACACCAGGTCCAAACAGACCACACCAGGTCTAAAACCATGACACCAGGTCCAAACAGACCACACCAGGTCTAAAACCACGACACCAGGTCCAAACAGACCACACCAGGTCTAAAACCACCACACCAGGTCTAAACAGACCACACCAGGTCTAAAACCACCACACCAGGTCTAAACAGACCACACCAGGTCTAAAACCACCACACCAGGTCTAAACAGACCACACCAGGTCTAAAACCACGACACCAGGTCCAAACAGACCACACCAGGTCTAAAACCACGACACCAGGTCTAAACAGACCACACCAGGTCTAAAACCACGACACCAGGTCTAAACAGACCACACCAGGTCTAAAACCACGACACCAGGTCTAAACAGACCACACCAGGTCTAAAACCACGACACCAGGTCTAAACAGACCACACCAGGTCTAAAACCACGACACCAGGTCTAAACAGACCACACCAGGTCTAAAACCACGACACCAGGTCCAAACAGACCACACCAGGTCTAAAACCACGACACCAGGTCCAAACAGACCACACCAGGTCTAAAACCTCGACACCAGGTCCAAACAGACCACACCAGGTCTAAAACCACGACACCAGGTCCAAACAGACCACACCAGGTCTAAAACCACGACACCAGGTCTAAACAGACCACACCAGGTCTAAAACCACGAAACCAGGTCTAAACAAACCACACCAGGTCTAAAACCACGACACCAGGTCTAAACAGACCACACCAGGTCTAAAACCACGACACCAGGTCTAAACAGACCACACCAGGTCTAAAACCACCACACCAGGTCCAAACAGACCACACCAGGTCTAAAACCACCACACCAGGTCCAAACAGACCACACCAGGTCTAAAACCACGACACCAGGTCTAAACAGACCACACCAGGTCTAAAACCACGACACCAGGTCCAAACAGACCACACCAGGTCTAAACCACGACACCAGGTCCAAACAGACCACACCAGGTCTAAAACCACGACACCAGGTCTAAACAGACCACACCAGGTCTAAAACCACGACACCAGGTCTAAACAGACCACACCAGGTCTAAAACCACGACACCAGGTCTAAACAGACCACACCAGGTCTAAACAGACCACACCAGGTCTAAAACCACGACACCAGGTCTAAACAGACCACACCAGGTCTAAAACCACGACACCAGGTCTAAACAGACCACACCAGGTCTAAAACCACGACACCAGGTCTAAACAGACCACACCAGGTCTAAAACCACGACACCAGGTCTAAACAGACCACACCAGGTCTAAAACCACGACACCAGGTCCAAACAGACCACACCAGGTCTAAAACCACGACACCAGGTCCAAACAGACCACACCAGGTCTAAAACCACGACACCAGGTCTAAACAGACCACACCAGGTCTAAAACCACGACACCAGGTCTAAACAGACCACACCAGGTCTAAAACCACCACACCAGGTCCAAACAGACCACACCAGGTCTAAACAGACCACACCAGGTCTAAAACCACGACACCAGGTCTAAACAGACCACACCAGGTCTAAAACCACGACACCAGGTCTAAACAGACCACACCAGGTCTAAAACCACGACACCAGGTCCAAACAGACCACACCAGGTCTAAAACCACGACACCAGGTCCAAACAGACCACACCAGGTCTAAAACCACGACACCAGGTCCAAACAGACCACACCAGGTCTAAAACCACGACACCAGGTCCAAACAGACCACACCAGGTCTAAAACCACCACACCAGGTCTAAACAGACCACACCAGGTCTAAACCACCACACCAGGTCTAAACAGACCACACCAGGTCTAAAACCACCACACCAGGTCTAAACAGACCACACCAGGTCTAAAACCACGACACCAGGTCCAAACAGACCACACCAGGTCTAAACCACGACACCAGGTCTAAACAGACCACACCAGGTCTAAAACCACCACACCAGGTCCAAACAGACCACACCAGGTCTAAAACCACCACACCAGGTCCAAACAGACCACACCAGGTCTAAAACCACGACACCAGGTCCAAACAGACCACACCAGGTCTAAAACCACCACACCAGGTCTAAACAGACCACACCAGGTCTAAAACCACCACACCAGGTCCAAACAGACCACACCAGGTCTAAAACCACGACACCAGGTCCAAACAGACCACACCAGGTCTAAAACCACGACACCAGGTCTAAACAGACCACACCAGGTCTAAAACCACCACACCAGGTCTAAACAGACCACACCAGGTCTAAAACCACCACACCAGGTCCAAACAGACCACACCAGGTCTAAAACCACGACACCAGGTCCAAACAGACCACACCAGGTCTAAAACCACGACACCAGGTCTAAACAGACCACACCAGGTCTAAAACCACGACACCAGGTCTAAACAGACCACACCAGGTCTAAAACCACGACACCAGGTCCAAACAGACCACACCAGGTCTAAAACCACGACACCAGGTCCAAACAGACCACACCAGGTCTAAAACCATGACACCAGGTCCAAACAGACCACACCAGGTCTAAAACCACGACACCAGGTCTAAACAGACCACACCAGGTCTAAAACCACGACACCAGGTCTAAACAGACCACACCAGGTCTAAAACCACCACACCAGGTCCAAACAGACCACACCAGGTCTAAACAGACCACACCAGGTCTAAAACCACGACACCAGGTCTAAACAGACCACACCAGGTCTAAAACCACGACACCAGGTCTAAACAGACCACACCAGGTCTAAAACCACGACACCAGGTCCAAACAGACCACACCAGGTCTAAAACCACGACACCAGGTCCAAACAGACCACACCAGGTCTAAAACCATGACACCAGGTCCAAACAGACCACACCAGGTCTAAAACCACGACACCAGGTCCAAACAGACCACACCAGGTCTAAAACCACCACACCAGGTCTAAACAGACCACACCAGGTCTAAAACCACCACACCAGGTCTAAACAGACCACACCAGCTCTAAACCACCACACCAGGTCTAAACAGACCACACCAGGTCTAAAACCACGACACCAGGTCCAAACAGACCACACCAGGTCTAAAACCACGACACCAGGTCTAAACAGACCACACCAGGTCTAAAACCACGACACCAGGTCTAAACAGACCACACCAGGTCTAAAACCACGACACCAGGTCTAAACAGACCACACCAGGTCTAAAACCACGACACCAGGTCTAAACAGACCACACCAGGTCTAAAACCACGACACCAGGTCTAAACAGACCACACCAGGTCTAAAACCACGACACCAGGTCCAAACAGACCACACCAGGTCTAAAACCACGACACCAGGTCCAAACAGACCACACCAGGTCTAAAACCACGACACCAGGTCCAAACAGACCACACCAGGTCTAAAACCACGACACCAGGTCCAAACAGACCACACCAGGTCTAAAACCACGACACCAGGTCTAAACAGACCACACCAGGTCTAAAACCACGACACCAGGTCTAAACAAACCACACCAGGTCTAAAACCACGACACCAGGTCTAAACAGACCACACCAGGTCTAAAACCACGACACCAGGTCTAAACAGACCACACCAGGGTCTAAACAGACCACACCAGGTCTAAACAGACCACACCAGGTCTAAACAGACCACACCAGGTCTAAAACCACGAACCAGGTCTAAACAGACCACACCAGGTCTAAAAACCACGACACCAGGTCTAAACAGACCACACCAGGTCTAAAACCACCCCACCAGGTCCAAACAGACCACACCAGGTCTAAAACCACCACACCAGGTCCAAACAGACCACACCAGGTCTAAACCACGACACCAGGTCTAAACAGACCACACCAGGTCTAAAACCACGACACCAGGTCCAAACAGACCACACCAGGTCTAAAACCACGACACCAGGTCCAAACAGACCACACCAGGTCTAAACCACGACACCAGGTCTAAACAGACCACACCAGGTCTAAAACCACGACACCAGGTCTAAACAGACCACACCAGGTCTAAACAGACCACACCAGGTCTAAAACCACGACACCAGGTCTAAACAGACCACACCAGGTCTAAAACCACGACACCAGGTCTAAACAGACCACACCAGGTCTAAAACCACGACACCAGGTCTAAACAGACCACACCAGGTCTAAAACCACCACACCAGGTCCAAACAGACCACACCAGGTCTAAACAGACCACACCAGGTCTAAAACCACGACACCAGGTCTAAACAGACCACACCAGGTCTAAAACCACGACACCAGGTCTAAACAGACCACACCAGGTCTAAACCACGACACCAGGTCCAAACAGACCACACCAGGTCTAAAACCACGACACCAGGTCCAAACAGACCACACCAGGTCTAAAACCATGACACCAGGTCCAAACAGACCACACCAGGTCTAAAACCACGACACCAGGTCCAAACAGACCACACCAGGTCTAAAACCACCACACCAGGTCTAAACAGACCACACCAGGTCTAAAACCACGACACCAGGTCTAAACAGACCACACCAGGTCTAAAACCACGACACCAGGTCCAAACAGACCACACCAGGTCTAAAACCACGACACCAGGTCCAAACAGACCACACCAGGTCTAAAACCTCGACACCAGGTCCAAACAGACCACACCAGGTCTAAAACCACGACACCAGGTCCAAACAGACCACACCAGGTCTAAAACCACGACACCAGGTCTAAACAGACCACACCAGGTCTAAAACCACGACACCAGGTCTAAACAAACCACACCAGGTCTAAAACCACGACACCAGGTCTAAACAGACCACACCAGGTCTAAACAGACCACACCAGGTCTAAACAGACCACACCAGGTCTAAACAGACCACACCAGGTCTAAAACCACGACACCAGGTCTAAACAGACCACACCAGGTCTAAAACCACGACACCAGGTCTAAACAGACCACACCAGGTCTAAAACCACCACACCAGGTCCAAACAGACCACACCAGGTCTAAAACCACCACACCAGGTCCAAACAGACCACACCAGGTCTAAAACCACCACACCAGGTCCAAACAGACCACACCAGGTCTAAAACCACGACACCAGGTCCAAACAGACCACACCAGGTCTAAAACCACGACACCAGGTCCAAACAGACCACACCAGGTCTAAAACCACGACACCAGGTCTAAACAGACCACACCAGGTCTAAAACCACGACACCAGGTCTAAACAGACCACACCAGGTCTAAAACCACGACACCAGGTCTAAACAGACCACACCAGGTCTAAACAGACCACACCAGGTCTAAAACCACGACACCAGGTCTAAACAGACCACACCAGGTCTAAAACCACGACACCAGGTCTAAACAGACCACACCAGGTCTAAAACCACGACACCAGGTCTAAACAGACCACACCAGGTCTAAAACCACGACACCAGGTCCAAACAGACCACACCAGGTCTAAAACCACGACACCAGGTCCAAACAGACCACACCAGGTCTAAAACCTCGACACCAGGTCCAAACAGACCACACCAGGTCTAAAACCACGACACCAGGTCCAAACAGACCACACCAGGTCTAAAACCACGACACCAGGTCTAAACAGACCACACCAGGTCTAAAACCACGACACCAGGTCTAAACAAACCACACCAGGTCTAAAACCACGACACCAGGTCTAAACAGACCACACCAGGTCTAAAACCACGACACCAGGTCTAAACAGACCACACCAGGTCTAAACAGACCACACCAGGTCTAAACAGACCACACCAGGTCTAAACAGACCACACCAGGTCTAAACAGACCACACCAGGTCTAAAACCACGACACCAGGTCTAAACAGACCACACCAGGTCTAAAACCACGACACCAGGTCTAAACAGACCACACCAGGTCTAAAACCACCACACCAGGTCCAAACAGACCACACCAGGTCTAAAACCACCACACCAGGTCTAAACAGACCACACCAGGTCTAAAACCACCACACCAGGTCTAAACAGACCACACCAGGTCTAAAACCACGACACCAGGTCTAAACAGACCACACCAGGTCTAAACAGACCACACCAGGTCTAAAACCACGACACCAGGTCTAAACAGACCACACCAGGTCTAAAACCACGACACCAGGTCTAAACAGACCACACCAGGGTCTAAAACCACGACACCAGGTCTAAACAGACCACACCAGGTCTAAACAGACCACACCAGTCTAAAAACCCGACACCAGGTCTAAAACCGACCACACCAGGTCAAACCACGACACCAGGTCTAAACAGACCACACCAGGTCTAAAAACCACGACACCAGGTCTAAACAGACCACACCGGGTCTAAAACACGACAACCACCGTCTAAACAGACCACACAGGTCTAAACCGACCACACCAGGTCTAAACAGACCACACCAGGTCTAAAAACACGACACCAGGCTAAACAGACCACACAGGTCTAAAACCACGACACCAGGTCTAAACAGACCACACCAGGTCTAAACAGACCACCCCAAGGTCTAAACAGACCACACCAGGTCAAACACGACCACCAGGTCTAAACAGACCACACCAGGTCTAAAAACACGACACCAGGTCTAAACAGACCACACCAGGTCTAAAAACACGACACCAGGTCTAAACAGACCACACCAGGTCTAAACAGACCACACCAGGTCTAAACAGACCACACCAGGTCTAAAAACACGACACCAGGTCTAAACAGACCACACCAGGTCTAAAAACACGACACCAGGTCTAAACAGACCACACCAGGTCTAAAAACACGACACCAGGTCTAAACAGACCACACCAGGTCTAAAACCACGACACCAGGTCTAAACAGACCACACCAGGTCTAAAACCACGACACCAGGTCCAAACAGACCACACCAGGTCTAAAACCACGACACCAGGTCCAAACAGACCACACCAGGTCTAAAACCACGACACCAGGTCTAAACAGACCACACCAGGTCTAAAACCACGACACCAGGTCCAAACAGACCACACCAGGTCTAAAACCACGACACCAGGTCCAAACAGACCACACCAGGTCTAAAACCACCACACCAGGTCTAAACAGACCACACCAGGTCTAAAACCACCACACCAGGTCTAAACAGACCACACCAGGTCTAAAACCACGACACCAGGTCTAAACAGACCACACCAGGTCTAAACAGACCACACCAGGTCTAAAAACACGACACCAGGTCTAAACAGACCACACCAGGTCTAAAAACACGACACCAGGTCTAAACAGACCACACCAGGTCTAAAAACACGACACCAGGTCTAAACAGACCACACCAGGTCTAAAACCACGACACCAGGTCTAAACAGACCACACCAGGTCTAAAACCACGACACCAGGTCTAAACAGACCACACCAGGTCTAAAACCACGACACCAGGTCTAAACAGACCACACCAGGTCTAAAACCGACCACACCAGGTCTAAAACCACGACACCAGGTCTAAACAGACCACACCAGGTCTAAAACCACGACACCAGGTCTAAACAGACCACACCAGGTCTAAAACCACGACACCAGGTCTAAACAGACCACACCAGGTCTAAACAGACCACACCAGGTCTAAAACCACGACACCAGGTCTAAACAGACCACACCAGGTCTAAAACCACGACACCAGGTCTAAACAGACCACACCAGGTCTAAAACCACGACACCAGGTCTAAACAGACCACACCAGGTCTAAACAGACCACACCAGGTCTAAAAACACGACACCAGGTCTAAACAGACCACACCAGGTCTAAAACACAACACCAGGTCTAAACAGACCACACCAGGTCTAAAAACACGACACCAGGTCTAAACAGACCACACCAGGTCTAAAACCACGACACCAGGTCTAAACAGACCACACCAGGTCTAAAACCACGACACCAGGTCTAAACAGACCACACCAGGTCTAAAACCACGACACCAGGTCCAAACAGACCACACCAGGTCTAAAACCACGACACCAGGTCCAAACAGACCACACCAGGTCTAAAACCACGACACCAGGTCTAAACAGACCACACCAGGTCTAAAACCACGACACCAGGTCTAAACAGACCACACCAGGTCTAAACAGACCACACCAGGTCTAAAACCACGACACCAGGTCTAAACAGACCACACCAGGTCTAAAACCACGACACCAGGTCTAAACAGACCACACCAGGTCTAAACAGACCACACCAGGTCTAAACAGACCACACCAGGTCTAAACAGACCACACCAGGTCTAAACAGACCACACCAGGTCTAAAACCACGACACCAGGTCTAAACAGACCACACCAGGTCTAAACAGACCACACCAGGTCTAAAAACACGACACCAGGTCTAAACAGACCACACCAGGTCTAAAAACACGACACCAGGTCTAAACAGACCACACCAGGTCTAAAAACACGACACCAGGTCTAAACAGACCACACCAGGTCTAAAACCACGACACCAGGTCTAAACAGACCACACCAGGTCTAAAACCACGACACCAGGTCTAAACAGACCACACCAGGTCTAAAACCACGACACCAGGTCCAAACAGACCACACCAGGTCTAAAACCACGACACCAGGTCCAAACAGACCACACCAGGTCTAAAACCACGACACCAGGTCTAAACAGACCACACCAGGTCTAAAACCACGACACCAGGTCTAAAACCACGACACCAGGTCTAAAACCACGACACCAGGTCTAAACAGACCACACCAGGTCTAAACAGACCACACCAGGTCTAAACAGACCACACCAGGTCTAAACAGACCACACCAGGTCTAAAACCACGACACCAGGTCTAAACAGACCCCACCAGGTCTAAAAACACGACACCAGGTCTAAACAGACCACACCAGGTCTAAAACCACGACACCAGGTCTCAACAGACCACACCAGGTCTAAAACCACGACACCAGGTCTAAACAGACCACACCAGGTCTAAAACCACCACACCAGGTCTAAACAGACCACACCAGGTCTAAACCACGACACCAGGTCTAAACAGACCACACCAGGTCTAAAACCACGACACCAGGTCTAAACAGACCACACCAGGTCTAAAACCACGACACCAGGTCTAAACAGACCACACCAGGTCTAAAACCACGACACCAGGTCTAAACAGACCACACCAGGTCTAAAACCACGACACCAGGTCCACTGGAACGCTGTCAAAGCTTCCATTTCTTCAGAAGGGTGGAATCCCTCCGGTACGGTCAAACGTTTGTCCACAGCATGTGACTCATTTGATTCGCTACTTCGCGACGCTTGTGAGTGTAGTGGCAGAGTGAACACCAGGCCGTCATCTGGGCCCAGTTCTGGTTCCAGTGTGGGCAACAAACATCGTACCCCCTCAAACAGAAGTTTCCAAAGGTAGGGGAAAGGAAATGAGGTGCACAACAACAGGAGATGGGCAGAGTCGAACCAGTTCCACATAGTGGAAATGTGGCAAAGAGGAATTTGTAAAGAGTCTGGAGTTTCACTTTCACTGTACGCCGCCCCCCCCGCCATCATCTGTTATTATTTGTTCATACTGTATGTTTTCTGTGCAGATGGAAATATAAAAGACAGTTCATGCAAACACACACGCTTGTACTCTTTTATTCCCTCACCCAATGAAAATCGATAAGGAATCGGATCAATAAGCAAAATCGATAATGGAATCAGAATCGTTAAATTCTTAGCGATTCCCATCCCTAAACACAACAGACTTTTTCAGCCTTCAAATTATATGTTCCAGGTCATTTTTGTGGCACAACAACTCACGATAGGTTCAGTTACTCTTTCGTCGTCACTCCAGAGCGTCAGTCTTACCTGCACTGGTGCTATGCAACTTCTGGGTTCTGGTCGGGACCCCTACACGAAAAGAACTGAAAAATTTGACTGCTTGCGTCACGTAATTGATGGGTGCACACAGTGACCGACAGTAAGGAGTTTGACGTCCCGGCTTTTGAACTTTTATGGTCATTGTTAAAGCTGCAGGAGACTTCCATCATCAATTTTTCATCAGATCTATAAAACACGAGTCAGAGCCTAAGTATCACAAATCCGTAAGCCTCTCTGTGATTACTCACCTAAATGTCTTCTGTCACGGCAAACAATTTCAAAGTGTACTCCACTATAAACAATACATGTTTTTACAAACAGAGCCGGTGAGTCAGTCAGGCATTTTCGGAAATTTGTCGCGACATGCATCATGGGAAGCAGCGCTATGAGCAGCCGCAGTGGCAATAAGGAATGAAGCCGTTTCTGTGTTTGTTGCTGCTGCAGCCATTTGCTGTGACCTTAATGTGTGTTCTGGCTGCAGCATCTGAAATGGCTTCCTTGCCTCTTGCTACTGCAGCTGCTCATAGCTCCGCTTCCCACAACGCACATCACGACAAAGTTGCGAAAATGCTCGATTGACTTACCGGCTCTGATTATAAACAAATGGATTGTTTATGGTGGAGTATGCTTCAAAATTATTTACTGTGAGGGAAGAGATTCAGGTGAGTAATCATGGAAAGGGTTATGGATTCATGATACTTAGGCTATGACTGGGGTTTTACAGATTTGATGAAAAAAAAATGAAATATAAAATATGAAAAAATTGTCTTTCTTGTCACCTGCCTAGGGACTACAGATGGAAATTAGCACTGCTGCTACAATCTGGCATATTTACAGCTGCAATTGTTGTAGATGTTCATTAATATGCACTGTCCCTATTAAATAAATAAATAAATAAATAAATAGGTGACGAAAGTCTCCTGCAGCTTTAAGGAATAAAGGAGACAAGCTCCAGGGAAACGTTTGCTTCCAAAAGGATTTTAAGGACTGTTGTCGTGGCTTTCACCAAACAGGACCACAACTCTGATCTCCCCATAGATGGCCTTGGGACCCCCTTCCGACTGAACTACAATACTGATGTAATAGGTAAAACACAGGGAGGTGGGGTCTGTCTGTATATTAATGAGCAATACTGCAGCTCTGTTATTAGAAGAACAAATCTGTGCAAAACTGAACCTGTGTCGGTGTCGTTGCGCCCATTTTACCTGGGCAAACCCCCCTAGAACCAGAAAAAAACAAACATTAAAAAAAAAAGCGTCCTATTCCCTCAAATTAAACGTCGCAAAGTTTCAGGATGTAGGGAAAAGGTAAATGAGCTCCACAACAGTGGGAGACTTAGAGGAATTAGTAACGCGTCTTAAGTTTCACTTTCACTTTGCAAAGGGAAATGCCACTTCCACCCTCCACACTGTATTTGATGTTGTACACAGATTGCAGACTATCTCACCGGAGGCTCTGAACTTTATATTGGGTGTTTTTAATCATGTCTCACTGAGGAAGACCCTAGCATTTTTCTATCAGTATGTCTTGTGTCTTGCCTCAGGAAGTTTGCCAGCCTCAGTGGCTTGTCAATAAATGCGTGAGTATTACTGAGATAGAGATTTGACGACAGTTGATACAGACAGTACTGTTTATTATCTTTAGGAAAACCCCATGAGCAAAAGTTCTGTGGTGTTGCTTTAATACAGACTCACCATACACTGAATTTTAATGTAATCTGATCTTTTTTTTTTTTCCACATCTCTCTTAGTGTCCTCAGTGAAGGGTCAGTTATTAAGTAACCCCACTAGGTTTTACAGTAATGTAACTAAAATTGGAGCAAATGGTGCATTTGTCGGTGACTATATTTGGTCGGTGGATTAACATCTGAGGAATATAGTGAGGATTTTGTGGCAGCAGGATAGTGTATGTAGGATTAAGGAAGAATAAAGTACCCAGTGTGTGTTCATAGTTATGTAGAAACATGTCACTCAGAGCTGGTTTGTCTCAATGTTGTCTTATTTATTTATTTATTGTTATTTTTGGAATTTTGCTCAACAATGGAACGGTATGACACAGAGGCTATACAAAAAGGTTCATATTAGGACATTTTTGATTATATTGAGGGCATATTTGGTTTCACCTACAGCCTGTCCGTCCATGGGGGTGGATCTGTCCTTCACTGTGGTTCTCCTGGAGGTTTCTCTTTTCTCACTGGGTGTTTGGAGTTTTTCCTTGTAGAGAGGGATGGTCTAAGGCACAGGTATCAAACATGCAGTCTGGGGCCCAAATCCAGCCCAGGGCATGAATTTGTGAAATGCAAAAATTACACTGAAGATATTAACAATCAATGGTGTTCAAATTATTTTAATTCAGGTTCCACATACAGACAAATTTGAAATGTCTTAAAAGAAGTAGGTGCAGTTTTACCAATATTCTGCCTGCTACTAAATGTTTTGTTTATTTATAATAGAGTCATTCCATATAATTTCATCAAGTGGTCCCCACCTGACCCTCTCAGATTTTTCTAAATTTTTTACATACTTCTAGTACATTATATATGATGGAAAAATCCAAAATTTCAAGGCTTAATTGTAAATGTTTCCAAAGTTCTGACCATTTAAAGTAGGTAGGGGGTACTCTAAAATCCATACGCCCATATTTAATTAGAACATTTAACATAGAAGGATTTCTAGAAGCCAGTTGTGCTTGGTGTCCAATTTGCATCACTTCCTGTCCTTTCATATGGTGTCTTTTATTTTGTGATCCTACCTATCCCACATGTTGATATCGACCTGTGAATCCGAAGGTCGGACAGATAGTTTTGATTTTCAGCTGTTCATATATCATACAGAACAGAACATAGGACCTTCATTTCACACAGATCCATTCCCTAAGTAGAACAGATAGAGCACAAATTTATATAGCTCAAATTTCTAATGAATATGATAAGTTTTTGTGTAATGAGTGGCCAAATATAGCATTTTAGAAGTTTGCGATGGATAAAATCTCAACTTTGTCATTCTCTGTAACATGCAATTATAAATTTTAAGTCAATATTTTCACATTTCTTAGGACTATAGATTCCTGTGAAATGATTCTGAACATTTCTGACCTCTAGCTCTTGTTGTTCAGAAGTTATAAAAGCCTGAAAATAACCCAAAATTTCCAGTCTGAATTTTGGTCACAATTTCAGTGTACCCCCTTCCTACTTCAAATGGTCAGAACTGTGGAACTATTTACAATTAAGCCTTGAAATTTTGGATTTTCCCATCATATATAATGTTCTAGAAGTATGTAAAAATGTAGAAAAATCTGAGGGGGTCAGGTGGGAAATTTTCTTAAAATGTGTTTATTTCATATGGAATGACCCACTTGTAATGTAAGTTATAATGCACATGTGTAAATGATAAAAGAGAAACTGAGGCAGAATATTGGTAAAATTGCACTTGTTTTTCTTAAGATATTTCCAGTTGTTCATGTTTTTCAGGAAACTTTGTAGATGTAAACAATATTAAAATATAATTTTACTTTTTCCACTGTTATTATTTTACTGGTCCGGCCCACTTGAGATCATACTGGGGTGAATGTGGCCCCAGAACTAGAATGAGTTTGACAGCCCTGGTCTAAGGCAAGGCAAGTGTATTTGTATAGCGCATTTCATGTACAGGACAATTCAAAGTGCTTTACATAAAACATAAAAGCATCACAGGAGAGGCATAAGAATACATTTAACCCTCCAGTATCCAGGTGTGCCTTTTAGGCACACTTTGGACTTCATCTTAAAAAACTTCATAGTATTTTTCACAATTTAAATAAGGTCAGAATTCAACTCAAATGTGCACATTGTAAACAAAAGAAAATGACCAGACTAGCATCTGTCTGCCAAGTGTGCATAAAACGCACTGTTTCTAACATTTGATCTGTAGGATTAGGACTGAGCTGGATTTACAAAAATAAAATCAAATTAAAGCAGAAAAATAAATCAATATATAATATTTAACAGTTTGATTTATAGGTGTGCATTTTACGCACACTTGGTGACAGATGCTAGTATTTTTAAACATTTGACCTAGCGCCAAAACTGACATATGCCAGGATGAAAAAATCTAATATGTGATCCACTTTTTAAGTTTTATACTGAAAAAATAAATTAAAAAAAAAAAAAAAAAAAAAAAAAAAATATATATATATATATATATATATATATATATATATATATATATTGTTTTTTGCATCCAAAAAAATGGTTTGTTTACATTACCAATTTAAAGGGTTAAAAAATGTGATAATAATTGAGTATTTGTTATTTTTATTTACGGCTCAAGTTGATGAAATAGAAAACAGTGTAAAAGAATTAAAAACAAACTGTATGGACATTTTTTTTGACATTATTCCACAAGTGTGCCAAAAAGGCACACTTGGTGCTCAGTAAGGGCCTTGGAGGACGGGATACCAGAGGGTTAAGATAAGAGAAAGTTAAAATATAAAAACATTCAAATTAAAATACACATTAAAATCATCAGCAATAAAATGTGATTTTAAAGTTCATTTAAAAGCCATTATGTAAGTGTTTAAGGGAAAGCTGCAGTAAACTATAATGTTTTCAGGCCTGATGTAAATGAGCTGACCGTTTGAGCAGACCTCAGGTATTCAGGAGTTGGATCCACAGGTGAGGAGCAGAAGGCCTGAATGCTGCTTCACTTTGTTTGGGTTGTAGTTTGTTGTAAGGACAGGGAATGCCCAGGACGTTATTCCATTTCCTTCATCTACTCTTTACTGGACTGTTGTTTATTTTCATATTCAACTATTTCTAAAACCCTGTGAGGCACCCTTGTTGTGATATAGGGCTCTACAAATAAAATGGAATAATTACACAAATGTGACATTCTGTCACATTTATATCATAAAATAAAGTGTGAGTGACCACACAGCTGAGCTAAAGCCATGACCGCATTGTGCACAGCGACAAAAAGCCAGTTTCCACTGTCTGCTTTGTTAACCTCCGGATTTTAGACTCACTGTTGTAGTTGCCCCAGAGAAAAAGTTAAATACACTGTTGAAGCAAGCAGCTCTAAAGCCATCTGGTGATATAGCTATTTACTATGAAACAAAACATTTTTCATCTATATTCAGTTTTCAGTTAAACTAAATGAAACAGGAACCACTAGTGTTGAACTGAAAATATACTGTAGCTCAACTATTGCTTTATGAATGAATGAATGAATGAATTTATTTTTGGTTTTACATCAATCCTTGTACTCAGTGCATCAATCATAATAAACATAAAAACCAAAAAAGGAATAGGCTAGAAGCAAAAGCTTATTTTTTTTGCTTATCCTTTTCAACTAATACACTGCTTACATCGACTTAAATGTGAGCATTCACATAATGATGATGATGATGATGATGATGATGATGATGATGATGATGATAATAATAATAATAATAATAATAATAATAATAATAATAATAATAATAATAATATTAATAATAATAACAACAATAATCAACAAAAACATACCTACCATCTCAATTCAATATTTCTGAATAATTTTAGACTTAAGGTACTTTTTTTTTTTTTTTTAAACTTCACCGAAGGAGTGGATAACTTAAGTGCATCATAAGGTCCATCCCATAATTTCACACCCACACTCCCAGTCCATCTAGACTTCACATTTGTCCTCACTTTAATCACCTCACACGTATGAAAATCTCTGAAATTCGAATTACTCTCTTAATTCCAAGAACCACGACTGTTATTTGAGACAATGTTTTTTTTATCCCTCCTCTTCCATAGACCTATTTAGAATCAATTTTTTACACCTCTTTTAAAATACATTTATGTTTGTACTTTCCTTTATCTCCTGTTCTAGATTATTCCGCAGTCACTCCACAGCTTGTTATGCACATACTTTTCATTGTTGTTCTTACTTGGTGTTACGTGCTTTAGGTTTATTTTAACAGCTCGTGGTAGAAAAGTGTAATTCATCCACTTTGGGAGCTCAGTTAGTTCAAATATGCTGTCTGACTTTCTATTCCATATTTTAAGACATATTTGCTTTATCAATTAGATTTGCTTATCTCAAATATTGACGAAAAACAAAACAAAACATGCTGACAGGAATTTTTACAGGTCATTATATATGTCGGAAACAGTTTGTGTAAAAGCCTCCATTTCTATTAGAAAACGGCATGTTCTCACTCATGTTTTGTACTCTTTAAGGGTCATTGTAACAACAAAAATAACAACAATAATAATCGGTCACTCCGAACAGTAATGAACTGGCCTTAGCTCACCCATGCAGCTCGATGTGGGCTGCAACTGACGAGCGTTACAGACGTCTTCAGGTCCAATATCAGTGAAGATGCAGCACAGTTGAATTAAATGTCACCTAAGTGTCCGTGAAGTAACACTAGACAACACTCAGACCGTGTCTGTGCTGTATATGATGTGTTGTAAGTTGGGCCATTAGATGGACTTCCCGTTGCCTGTAGGTGATATAACAGTCTCATTAAATGTTGTTGTGTACATTCTTCAGGACAAGACGTACAGATCTGATGATTTATTCCATATTTATCCAAACACAAATGCACTCTTTTTATATAAACTTCAGTTCATAGATATACTGTTAACATCATGTCTATTCATATTTTATTTGACTTTTAGTTCTATTCTTATATTACTTTTTAGTTTTTTGTAATTTTATATTTGCTCTATTCTTATTTTTACCTCCGCCAGAAGGTATTGTGATCGCTTTGCTTTGTGTGTGTGCATGCGTGTGTTTGTTTGTTTGTTTGTTTGTTTGTTTGTTAGCAGGATAACTCAAAAAGTTACGGACAGATTTTCGTGAAATTTTCAGGAAATGCTGATACTGGCAAAAGGAAGAAATGATTAAATTTTGGTGGTGATCAGGGGGGCACGGGGGCCCACTGATCTGCCTTAGTGGAGGTCTGCACTGTCTGAGTGCTTTTGTTGTCTGGCATTGTTTTGTTTTGTTTTTTTTTTCTTTGCACTGAGTGGAGTAGCAGTCCTAATTTCTATTCTATTCTATTCTATTCTATTCTATTCTATTCTATTGTAGTTATCTCATCTATTGTATTGCATTCTAGTCTATTCTAATGTGGATACAGGGGCTGACAACTGAAAACCAAGGTCAATATAGTTTCCATATTTGTTTCCTTACCTGTAAGTCGCAAAAAAAAAACAGAGAGAGAGAGAGAATCACAAAAGTCCTCCAGTAACACTAAGGTTGAAATAAGGAGTATTTCTATGAAGGGCCTATAAAGGGTTAAAAGCTCAACCAGGGACACTAGTTGTGAATTAACTAAATGCTATATCATCTCAGTGCAGAACATCAGAGGTTCTATACGTCCACGATGCTTCACTGCATTTTCCTCACTAAATAAATAAAAAAAACCAAACTTTGATAATAATGAATCTGTTCTATTTTTTATATCAGGCCTGGAGCTTGACAGCGTCCAGCCCCCTCCCCTCCGCTGCCTCTCTTTAAGCAGTGAAGTGGAGAGTGTTGCTTGTTTGGTCTATTTGTGGAATTATCGAATGATCACCAGAATAATCAGACATCTCTGTTGAAATAAGACAACTATGTAATTGGCTGTTGCTGCTTTTTGTGTAACATGCAATTTGCAGAGCAGCAGAGAACAACAATGACTCCATGCAAAAACTTCTCAACGGCAACAAGAAAATCTGTGTAATCTGGTCATGAAATGAAGCGAGCGCCGCAAACGCGTCTTAAATGTGCTCCGGTAATCAAGTCAGACCTTCACCCCTGAAAGCAGCGAAAATAAGAGTCAAAGGAGTCGTAATTTCACTCTCCACTCAGCGTCCGCCCCCCCACCCACGCAAAAGCACAGCCCACCGCTCCTGGCTGTCAGTCAAAAGGCCACTGAGCATGCTCCGTAGCTGTTATTGTCCGTGCTTTGACACCCGTGGCAGAAAGCTTCATTGCGATGCGCTCAAGACTGGTGACCTGAGACTGAGTACAAACACACAAACACAGGGAGGACACACACATTCACGTGCATTCCCTTACACACACACACACACACACACACACACACACATACACACATACAAAAGCAGGCTGAGTGTGACACAATAAGAGGGAAATTGAATCATTCAGTAGAAACTGGTGGGGATTCGGGGATTAGCAGGGATTTCTTTTCACTCTTTTGGGAGCGCCGCTTCTGAAAAAACTTAAACAATCAAACTGTTTAGACCCCAACCCCCCCCCCCCCCCCCCCCCCCCCCCCGAATCAGTCCACCCCCGCTGTGGTCCAGTCTGGGCCCCTGGTACCACTGCAGATCGGCATCAGTTAAGGGACTAGCGCATGTGTGAGAGTGAGTGATTGTGATATTAACTGACATTGTGCTGTGTGTTGTCATTATGAAACTCCGCTGTGACCTTAATCCAACAGCGCTAAAGGCACTTGGAAGCTTTCAGACCAACCTCTGACTCGCTCGCTCTTCTCTCACTTAAGGTCTCTCTATCTCCTCCTCTCTCACTGTCCATCTGTTGCCCACTTTTCAATGGACAGTTTCAAGGCCTGCTCAGCTTTTCACAGGCTTTAAACAGCTCTATTGTAACTTAGAAAGCTGGATTTAGACACTGAGAAAGAAAGACAGAAAGTGAGTGAGTGAGGAAAACTGAGTGAGGGAGAGAGAAATCATCCACATAATGCCTTCAATGTTATTATGAAAAAAGCCACTACAGCTCCCCTGGGTATTAAAATGACACAAAAAAGACAACAAATGAAACAAGTGGATAAACAGATTAAGATAAAGAGGAGGGAGAGAGAAAGAAAAAAAAAAAGCTTTAAACCCTTAAATGATGTACCCGAATGGAGAAAACAAAGTGGAGCGACAGGAAGATCAGCCGTTCTGCAGATTAAAGTCTCTCCAGGTGGGATTAAATTCACGAGCGCCTTGTTCTATGAATGTCGTCCTTTCTTTGCTGTCATGTCGGTGGAATTTACTAATTTCAACTCGGTCTCATTATAATCTGCAGAGATCGGCAGCTTAATGCCACTCTGGAGTTTTTCATTTGTCTGCAGAAAGGTACACAAGCATGCAGTCAATCCAATTCTTCCACATTAGGCACTTTTGATGAACTGCTGTTTTTCTGTCTGGGAAATCCTGACGCAATAGAATACAATAACAGTGAACACAATAGAATGCGCTGGCCTTCGTCGTTCACTGGAAATTCCATGGAAGATAGACTCTGAAATAACCCTCAAAGGCTTTGGCAGTCACCGGTGGCCGTAAGGATCTGCTGTTATGAAACGTTTAATAACTTTTGATCCACTAATATTATCAATACATGGAAATGATTGAGGTAAAATGCAGTTTCTCAGCTTTTTAGTGTCATCACATATGACCCATTTGGATGTTCAGACACTGTAGTGAACACTGAAACACCCTCATCTTCTACAGCATTGATTCACCAGTAAAACCCATGGAGTTGGATCAGTGACGGTGGATGGAGATTTAAGATCAGCTAAGATCAGCTCACTATTTCCCCAGTTTTCTGTTTTTGACATAAAAACCCTCAACTTTAATTTGAGCTTTTATGAACACCTGCACGATCAGTAAACTTTATTTTGGAAAATACCAGGGTTTATGTTCAGTTAATGATATCTTTACTGAAAAAGTCACTGTCACTTTTCCATTGACCCTCAAATTGCTCGAATATAAATTTGCCTAATGGAAAAACGACAGTTTCACCAAGAGTCTTGTTTTTTGATTGGAAGTTTTTGTGCTGGCAAGAGGTGGTTTTCGGGCGTAGCGCAAATGGTATATCATGCAAAACTACAATGGAAAGACCTTTTTCTGCAACTAGAGTCAGGTGAAAAGAAACCCAGATGTTAATGGATGTTAGTGCGCCATGTTTCTTTTAAAACTGTTTTTTTTGGCTTGTTGTATGTGTGGACACACCAGGAAACCAAATCATTTTTTAATTTAAATCAAGATAGGGTGGTAATACATAATAATAATGAATACATCTGTAAATCAACATGATAATTATGTTTTTTTGCCATGTTTATGGAATAACTTCTCATGTCATCTCCTGATAATAAATAAACAAATCATCGCATTTGTGATTTAATGGAAAAACCGACATTACACACTTCTGTTTTTTCAACATTTAGTAAATATCAGTAAAGTTTTGCACATATGTCCAATGGCAAAGTGAGTACTTTACTTTGTAAAGTACTTAATTTGATTCTGATTTGAATTGATAAAGCACTTTGTGACTCTGTCTGTGAAAAGTGCTCTATAAATAAAATTTACTTTACTTACTTTACTTTTTTCTTCAGTTTTCATTGTTTTGATATAACCATTTCATTTACTCTGATATTTAATGAACATCTACATGATCAGTGAATTACATACAGGAAAATACCTGATTTTAACTGAAAAAAGCATAAAATACAGAGGTTAATATTGTAATAAATGGTGATAAATCACTTAAGAAAGGTTAAGATGGAGAGAAAAATTCATTTGGGAACTGACACAAAAGTAGCACTGGGTCTTTATGGGTTAAAAATACATTTTAATCCCACATGACAAATGACAGTATTTGTAGATGCTTGTTTAAACATCCATATTTTTTGTTGAAAAAGTCTCTAATTTGTCAGTTTACTCTGTTCTGATGTAATATTTGAATTGACTCGACTTTTATGAGCATCTACATGATCATTGAATTAAATATAAGAAAAGACATGACAATTTCACAGAAAATGCAGAGTAAAACAATAATTAGCGATATACTGTATAACTAAGGAAAGGTTAAATGTAGAGAAAAAAATCATTTCAGAAACAAATATTTGTAGGTCTTTAATAATTAGTGCTTTATTGACTGAGGATCTGTGGAATTTTGATTGAAAATTCTTGAAAATCTAAGCATGCTTAAATACACTAATAATAAATCCCATCTCATACTTTTGTCTTACTAGTCATTACCAACAGAATAAATCTACCGGGACGCCAGGAAGATACAGACGCAAGATGCTCCTTTTAAAACTGGGGGTCATCTATTATTCACAAAATTGGAACTGTGTGTGACTAGATCAATATGCAGATCTGTGTCACATTTCTTTAAGCCATTTTCTAAATTGTTGGAATATCAGTCCATTACGGAATAGTGTTGAGACTCTCACGTCCCTGTAATGAATAATTGTGCTGGATAATCAATGTAACAGGAAAAAAAGGAAGAGATGAATCTGCACACCAGTCTAACTCCTGTATTAGGGGGGATTGCAGCTTCTACACACACACAGACGCCATCTTAAATACCCCAAATCCCTTGGTGTTACCAGTCATGTCATACAAATACAAACATCATTTACCAAGAGAATGACTTAGAGCAGGGCTGTCAAACTCATTTTAGTTCAGGGGCCACAGTAAGCCCAGTTTGATCTGCAGTGGGCCGAACCAGTACAATAATAACCTATAAAGAATGACAAACCCACATTTTTGTCTTTGTTTTAGAGCAAAAAAACCCCATTAAACTATGAAAACACTTACTTTTATAAAGTATCCAAACAAAAAAAACATGTGAATAACCTGAAAAAAATGGAAATTTCTTTAAAAAAAAAAAAAGTTAAATTCTAACAATATTCTTCCTCCACTTCTCATTAGTCCATGTGCATTCTGGATCAGATCTCCAAAGACACTAAACACTGAGGAACAGGAAGAAAAGAGTTCAAACTGGACTGAATTTAATACAGACATTTCAGGTTGTTCATATTTGTTCAGGTTAGTCACATTTTAGTGTTACAGGAGAGTTTGTAAATGTAAATATTATATAATTTAATGTGATTTTTTAAACTAAAACAAAGACAAAAAATTGAAGTTGTTGATTCAAGATTTTTTTGCTTAATTCAAGATTTTTTGCTAAATTTAAGATTTTTTTGGCTTAATTCAACATTTTTTCCTTAATTCAAGCAATTTTTTTTTTTTTTTTTTTTTTTTTGCTTAATTCAATTCAAAAGTGTGGAATTTTTGCACTTTGTAAATTCATCCCAGGGGCTGGATTGGAACCTTTGGTGGGCCGCATTTGGCCCCCGGGCCGCATGTTTGACACCCCTGACTGAGAGAATAAATTAATGAACATCTACATAATATAGAGAAGGCATGGTTTTAGGAAACAAGGTCCTAGCATATAAAAATACAAATATATACAAAAAAGGGGATAGAAATCAGACTGCACAGCTGTTAAAAAAAAAAAAAAAAAAAAAAAAAAAAAGGTGAATATGTAGAGGATCCTTCTTATGAAGTTTAGTATCAGGAGGAACCTGACAGAAAAAAAACAATATTTAAGTTTAAAATCAGATAATAAAATAAAATAAGTACCTTTTAGATGTTATATTAGTTCAGTTTGTCACATAAATTCACAAAGATTTATACAAAAAATTAAAACAAATGATTGCCAGGGTGAATAAGGTTCCTGTAAGTGTATGTATAAATGTGTATAAAAATTATGGGGGTGCTGGGTGGTTGCTTTTTTAAGTCATGGGTTGTTTGGTTTTTTGATTTTCTTTTTGTCATCCCCTTTTTTTTCCTAGTTTTTTTCCTTTTTTTAAATGTCTGAAATTATGATTAAATCAATAAAAACTAAAAAAAAAAAATAATAATAATAATACATCAGTTTAATACAGCGCTTTTCTAGGTACTCAAAGACTCTACATGACAAAAAAAAAAAAAAAAAAAAAAAAATCAACACAAATGACCAGCAAATACACATCTAGGGAATGAGGGAACCCGATTAGACATTTATTAGAGTCATAGTGAAGTTTGTGATGTCACATAAAAGTCTGTATTCAGGCCCATATCACCTAATCCTTTCATAATCTGAAGGAAAATACTTCATGAGCAACAGTCAGCTTCATAACTATTTGAACAGTGACAAAAACGTGTAATTTGGCCTCTGTACACCAACACAGTGGATCTGAAAGGAAGTAATCAAGATGAGACTGAAATCCAGACGTTCAGCTTTAATTCATGGAGGTTTAACCGAAAATATTCTATTCATTTGTAAGCAACTGCAATCATTTTTACACAGAGTCATTCCATTTTCAGAAGCTCAAAACTAAAATCAATGTGAGTATGATGACTGTTGTTACTACTTGGCTGAAATGTCTGACGTCTAGAACCCAAACACCAGAGTTTCCTCCTGCAGATGCTTTTCCAGGCCGTTCCTACAGCCGCCTTCAGTTGCTGCTGCTGTTTAGACATATTTTCCCCCAGGATGGACCTAATGATGACCTCAGATAAATGCAAAAAAAAATATTATACTCTTGCTCTGAGCCATCCCAAAAGTAATGAATTTTTAATAAAATATTGGGGTCCAAAATAGGACCAAAATTAGGAGAGGAAAAGCTACGTAGGTGTCAGTGCATTTGATCTGAAAACATGGCTGCAAACAGGTCTTATATAGTGCTATAAATAAAGACACTGTGTTAAAGCTGAGGATCCTAGTGGTTTTGATAATCCAGACATGTAGGTTTTTCATGAAACTCAGTCTCGTTCCAGGTTTCGTGCATAACCCATCATGTCCACTTGCGTTACCCGCAGAACCTGCCCATTTAAACACAAATAAATCCTGAGTGATTTTGCAACAGTGGTCATTTTTGTGAAACACTCTGCCTTACATATTTACTTTGATTCCCAAAATGTACCTGTGAGAGAATAAAAAGATATTTGAAATAACAGTAGTGTGGAATTTTCACGTCCTTTTTACCGTGTTACATGCAGAGTTTTGTATGCGCATGTCAAATAAAAAGGTTTTTCTCTCTGAAAAATACTTTCTCTTTTATCTCAGTGAATATTTATTTTTTAAAATAGACCCAAAATACTTCCAGACTTGCTTCATACCATTAGTCTGCATCTTGTTTGGATTTTTAGCCCCTCTGTCCTGCTGTCATTTTATTTTATGCCCTCAGTTTAGTCTTCAGTTGCTGAGCAGCTCTTCTACTGGGTTCAGATCAGGGCCCAATCCCAATTCACCCCTTGGCCAAACAGCCCTCCCCTTTACCCCTCCCCCTCCATTTTGTGCATTCACATGAAGGGTAAGGTTGTTCCGATTCTCAGTGAGTCGGAGGGGGAGGGCTGATTTTTCAGGAGCACACTACAAACGGAGGGGTATGAGAAATCTCCCATAATTCTGTTCAAATCATTGACAACATGGAGGTAAACACAGCCAAAAAGTGTGGTAGTGCGATAAAAGAAACACACACGTACGTATTTTCTTCGTAAACAACTTAATCATTCGATCGTCTGTTTAATGCAGTTTCAATGTTATAGACCAAATTTCTGCAGTTTATAGTTGAGAGCCACAAAAAGATGACCAAAGCCCAAAAGCAACAGGTACACTGTAAAAAAACAAACAAACAAAAACTTAAAAAAAACAGTAATATTCCGGCAGCAGGGGTGCAAAAAAAATACAGTAAAAAACAGAAAATAACCATCTCATAAAAATACGGTAATTTTCCATAATTAAAATACAGTTTTTTGCCTGAACTTTACATGAGATTTTGCTTTTTTTTTTTTTTTTTTTCCACTTTTTAATGTTTAATAAAGAATATTTTCATGTATTAAAACAATCCAATTCCCTATATATATATAATATAATATAATTTTCAGTGAGACTCAGTTGTCCAATCCACTGATAAAAACTGTATTTGGACAGTTTATCAGTGCTTATACATGTTATACATTCACAAAAATACATTTATTCAACATTTTTGTTGTGAAACCTCCTGTAATTACACAAGATATTTGTCAATGAACAAACAAGTCTGGTTCAACTGACAGAACTAATACTTCTGTTACTGTTAATTGTCAGTAATTTTTTCTGGTTTTATTATTATTATTATTATTATTATTATTATTATTATTATTATTATTATTTTACAGTTTAAACTTTAAATTAACAGTTTAATCTCATAAATAGAAAAGAAATATTTGTGAAATTACAATACATTTGCAAATGTATTTTAACTGTATTTTTCTGTGAAAAAAGAAAAAAAATTCTTTTAAAAAATGGAAATTTTATGGTTATTCGCAATTAGGTTTTTTTGTTATTCACAGTCTATTTTTGTCATTTCATTGATATTTTCGTGTATCTTAATAATACAGGAAAAATCTGTAAAATAAACAATAAAATTCTGTTAAATTCCAGATTTTTTTGACAGTGTACAGTTACAGCTGCTGAAGGCATGGTGAATACTTTCGGAAACCAAGTTGTCGCATCTGTTTACAGTAACATGGATGACTGCTGATGACGTAACAGATCTGAAACGGTTGTCTCATTTCACAGCAGAATATTTCAACCCCTTTCCGTTTCAAGGGGTAGTGCCAAGTGCAAGGGGGAGGGCTAAGGCTTGAATAGGGGGAGGGCTAAGGCTTGAATTGGGCTTGGGCCCAGGTGACTGACTGGGCCACTGACGGTTGGCTTTTCAGTGTATTTTGGGTCATCATCCATCTGTGAGGTGAGTGCAGTGTGTAATGTCCTATCACTTCTGCAGCATTTGGCTTTATATGGCCAGTAGTCAGAATTCAGAGGTAACACACCAAACAGCAAAGCTCAAGTTTTTACGAGTTCAAATAGCACTGTAGTTGCATATCAGCAGTTTTAGGAAAGGAAACGTAATAAAACCAGTGTGGATTCAGGGGTCCGCCGACCTCATGGCCCAGTGTTTTGCTGAAGTGTTACACACACTCGGTACACAATAAATAAGATTTCATGGATGCGAGCCAAGGCAATTATCTGGATGATACACACTTTGTGGATGGCCAAGGCTAATACCATAAACAGGCCCCTCACTCAACCATGCAACAACCATGTCCAGCAACACGGTCCACTCAGCCTGCCAAACCCTGTACCCTTAGTTCAGGACTGTCAAACTCTTTTTCATTCAGGGGCCACGTATAGACTAATATGATCTACAGTGGGACAGACCAGGAAAATAATACAAACAAGAAAAGCACTCAGAGAGCACAGACCTCCACCAAGACAGAGCTGCCCCCCCCCCCGCCCCCCCCACCGATCACCACCAAAATTTTATCATGTCTTCCTTGTGCCAGTATCAACATTTCCTGAAAATTTCCTGAAAATCCATCTGTAACTTTTTGAGTTATCTTGCTAACAAACAAACAAACAAACAAAACACACAAACAAACAAACACACACACAAAACAAAGTGATCACAATAGGTAATAATAGGATAAGAACTTACAAATAATGTCAACTCCAAAGTTTTTTTTCTGTTTTTGAGTGAAAAAAGTCAAATTCCATAATGAAAATGTTTACATCTACAAACCGTACTTGAACACATCATGAACAAATATGAACCTGAAAATTCTTAAGAAAAATCAGTGCAATTTTAACAATATTACGCCTTAGTTTATCATTTATACATGTGCATCACAACTTATAGATCACAGTAGATCTACAAATACACAAAACATTTAGTAAGAGGCAGAATATTGGTACAATTCCACAGACTTCTCTTAAGAAATTTCAGGTTATTCACATTTTTTGTAAAATGCTAGTCTGTAAATGTAAACATTTTTGTGTAATTTTACTTTTTTTTACACTACAACAAAGAGAAAATTTGTAGTTTTCATTATTTCTAGGTTATTATGATAGTATTTTACTGGTCTGACCCACTTTAGATAGAATTGACCTAAAATGATTTGAACATCCTTGATCGTTAATATCTTCAGTGTAATTTCTGCATTTCATAAATTCATCCCAGGGGTCAGATTGGACCCTTTGGTGGGCCGGGTTTGGCCCCCGGGCCGCATGTTTGACACCTGTGCCTTAGTTCCTACATACATCCATATATCTGATGAAATAAATACTTGTTCAGCAAATCCAAATCGGTGATGAATGAAGTTTGATATTTTGTGCATTTTATGTGTGCACTTTTACTAAATGAATGCACGGCTTTTATCTTGTACAGGATTAAACTGAGTTTGCAAAGTATAAAAATTTGAATTGCAGACTATTTGCAGCAACAGCAACCACTGAAGGCGCCTGAAGAACCCAGTATTTAAATAGCAGCACAAAGGGAATACCACATCAGCATATACATCTGCAAGGAAATGTAATTTAAAGCATGACTAGACTTGTTAGTGATAATTGCAAGAAACAAATATTTATTTTTATAGATTATTTGCAGAGATTTGGTAAAGTCTCTGTTTATTGGTTGTGTCAGTCAGGAGGTCTAATTAAGAACAATAAACTGAACTTGTGCATGAATCTTTACAGACTTGTGTTTCAGGCCTTTCAGTTGCTACTGTTGTTAAATCTGAGTGTAATGTTTGGGTGTCTGCGTACTGTTAACATGGTCTTTTATTGGGAACTCCAGGGGTGAGTCTGGATTCAGCTCGGTCTCAAAGTTGACAAAATGTTTTCAGATCACAAATAAGATGGACACTCAGCGCTGAGGACTCAAAAACAATGAGCCCCCATCATAAGATGAACTGTACCTTTACTTCCCTATGGGTGGGCTCACCTGTACTAATGGGCTGCTTTTTAACGGTCACGGCCCCGTCACTGAATCACATGACATTTTCAACACGTCGTAGCGTTGGTAGTTGATCACGTAGACCACTGGAGACAACTGCATTTGAAAGTGCAGACTTGAAACACTCTCCCACTATTTATTTGATGTTGATAGAGCAAATGAAACCAGAGCAGACAAGCCATAAAGCGTTATTGTAGCGATGTAAAGCAAGTGTTATATTTCTGACCATATCTTTGACATTTTTTGTACTTTTTCAAAATGGAAAAAACTGGCAAAATCTGTGAATTCTAATCCACAGACTGCATTAGCATTACATGTAAGGGTGAAGATGACCCCCACCTGAACCTGATGTGGAAACCAGGAGGACCAGGGGGGTGAGAAAACCGGAGAAAACGCCTATGTAAAGATCTGCTTTTATGTCAAAAATTTGAGTACAGTTTTAATTTATTACAATTTAAATTTTCTATACCTAATATTTGGAACCAATATTCACTTTTAAAGTCTTTGAAAAGGTTCGTTAAGCATCTGTGTGTTATTTATGCAATAAAGTATATACATTTTTCTAATCGTATTTTATATTTTTTGTGTTTTTGGGCCTTTTTAGCTAACCGGCCGACAGGCTGTAAGCTGTTGTTGTCACGCAGCCTCCGGTGTCGGCGTCTGTCTTCTGTTACAAAAACTTCAATCGTCTTCTTCTCTGAAACTACAATTCTGATTGACTTCAAACTTGGTATACAGCTTCTTTATGATGGTGTCAACAAAAGTTAGTGAAATTATTTGGATCTGGATCTGATTCTGGATTTGGTGCCACTTTGAAAAATGTCCCCATTATCAGAGATAGGAAGTGGATGGATGCAGTAACTCAGTAAATCTAAATGATCTCCAGTGTAAATGTCTCCAGTCCAGCCCTGATGGGGAGATGAGCCAAACATAATGTCCACATGCTGATCACGATCTTCTTCTGGATCTGGAACTGACGCCAAATTGAACATGGGCTCTTATGGGGAAAACATTTCAATCGTCTTCTTCTCTGAAACTCCAGTTCTGATTGACTTCAGACTTGGTCTACAGCTTCTGTATGATGATGTCAACACAAGGGACTGACATTATTTCCATCTGAATCTGATTCTGGATTTGGTGTGACTTTGAAAAATTTCCCCATTATAACAGACAGGAAGTGGATTGATCCAATAAATCAGTATCAATGATATCAAGTGTCAATTTGAATTTTTGACAGATCTGATTGGAATATGAGCAAAACATGGACTATTTCTGTAATAGAATAAATACACAGAACTGGGGGAGAAGAAATGGATCTGGATACATTTCCCAAAGCTTTGAATTTGGCCGCTAAGATACAGGGACATTGGTCCGATTTTGTGTTGATATAGTAGGTTAAAGGGAAAAAAACAATAGGCAGATGAGATAGATGAAGTTGTGCTGAAAAAAAAGGTACCAAACATGGGTATAGTAAACATTTGTTTATATAGTATATAAAGGCCAAATCAAAAGGACTGAAAAATGGCCAAAATAGGCTCAGAACACTAAGGGTTAACTTAGCGTTCTCTAACTAGATCAAGCAGAGGTGGGGCCTCAACTCTAAGTAAACTTACAACAATAATAAGTTTACTTCTTATCACCTATATTTGACAGTACTGTGTATAAGTGTGTGTGTGTGTGTGTTTAGACATGTATCTAAAGGAAGAACAGAAGATAATTAACTCCTATGCGTACAGATGTTTCCTATCTTAACCCTTAGGGGTCTGAGTTTATTTTGGCCGTTTTTCAGTCCTTTTGATTTTGCCTTTATATACAATGTAAACAAATGTTTACTATACCCATGTTTGAGATCTTTTTTTTTTTTTAGCACAACTTCATCTATCTCATCTGCCTATTATTTTTTCACTTTAACCTACTATATCAACACAAAGGACAAAAAACACACAAAAACTATAAAATCCGATTTGGAAATTGTATATAATTTATTGCATAAATAACACGCAGATGCTTAACGAACCTTTTCACAGACTTTAAAAGTGAATATTGGTTCCAAATATTAGGTATATAAAATAAAAATTGTAATAAATTAAAACTATACTCAAATATCTGACATAAAAGCAGATCTTTGCATGGGCGTTTTCTCACCCCCATCCCCAGTCCTCCCAGTTTCCACATCCAGTTCAGGTGGGGGTCCTTCTCACCCTTACCTGTAATGCTAATGCAGTCTGTGGATTAGAATCTGCAGATTTGGCCAGTTTTTTGCATTTTGAAAACGGACAAAAAATGAAGATACGGTCATAAATACAGCACCTGCTTTACCTCATTTTCAGACTTTTATTCAGGTTTGTTTGCTCTGAGTTCAAACCATCATATCTCCAGCTGTATTTGTTCAATCAACATCAAATAAAAAGTGGGAGAGTGTTTCCCGTCCGACCTTTCAAATGCAATTGTCTCCAGTGGTCTACGTGACCGACTTCTGACGCTATGACGTGTTGAAAATGTCATGTGATTCAGTCACAGGGCTGTGACCGTGGACCCCTAAGGGTTAACGAGCTGAACATTCTGACCAACGGTTTAAACTAGAACAGGGTGAAACACAAATCTGCTCACAAAGAACTCATCACTAACGTTATTGAAATTAAACAAATGAATCCGATGTTAAAACATTACCTACTAACTACTAAAACAATTTGTCCTAATACTTCAATATCTGAATTAAAATAACATTTCAATACTTTTCAGATTGAAAACAAAAAAATGATCCCATGTTATTTATGACCGTCCAACTTTCTGTGATACAGTGTGAAAGGGTGAAAGCAAGTGCTGATGTGGGTGTGACCAAAGAAATGTAACAATTCTGGTGCAGTGTGACTGAGAGAAAGAAAGAAAAAAAGCAGACTGGAGCTGGATGAATACATTATAAGTAGGAGGGAATAATGCAATCAGAGTCTGTCTGAGCTTAAATAAAGACCAATCACAGCAGCTGCTCTCACTCGCCCTTTAAAAGCCGTCGACAGTTTGATGGAGTACGAGGCCAGACCGGGTCAGGTTCTCTGAGGAGAAAACTGCTCTTATCTTCCAGGTACAGCATCTCTCAGCTCATATATAAAGCTCTGCACCGCACCTCGCTGTGCAGCACCACAAATATGAAAGAAGAGCTCAAATAACTCCTCAAATATATTAGCAAAAGGAGAACATATCCTACAAGAATTCACCGATGGCTTTTAACAGCGTGCAGAAATGTGTGCAAAAGTTGCGTAACAATGCAGTGGACTCATTTTTATTAATAAAGGTTTGCAACAGTAGGTGGAATTTAGTGCAATGTCTATTGTCTTATGGTACTATTACAAGATAGTAGGGCTGTGTATCAGCAAGAGTCTGGCGATACGATACAAATCACAATACTAGGATCACGATATGATATATCACAATACTGTTACAAAATTTTTATTGGTTTTGTTTCTTTTTTTAAAGATTATTTCCTGGAAGAATGAAATTACAGCAGAAATCTGCACAACTACTAAACACATTTTTATTTGATCAGAACAGGATCTAATGTTCTATCACAAAATGTTCCTGTGTTCAAACTGAAATTCTGTTTTACAGACATTCCAGTTTCAGATGCTGTTCAAATGTTCAGATTCTATTAGTTCACAGCTAACATCAGAACAGGATTTTTTTGTGTGATCCCAACAAAGAAACTAACATTATTTAATAAAAGAGTGTTAAATAATAATAAATAAAATATAAACAAAAAAGAAAAATTAAAAAACTAAAACAAACCTGCACAATATCTGCATTTGAATAAATACCAAAAAAAATTTGATATAGTACTTTTTAATATTGATACAGTATTGTGAAATTAAATATTGCGATATACTGCAGAAATGATATTTTCTTACACCCCTACAAGATAGGGTAAATTATTATTATTATTATTATTATTATTATTATTGTCAGTCTTCCTCAGTGTTCATATAGATGTATATGTGATGTGCACAGGTGGTAGTTTGCATGCATATGTAACTCATTACTGCATATAATGCCTTTAAGTCTGTGTGTCCATGTATATTTGTACGTAATGCAATTGGAGAAGTGGTTTCCAAAGTATTGTCTATGTATTTAGATACACGACAAAAAAAAGTTAAGGATATGTTTAATTTTTGGGCTATTTTTTTTCAGTTGGGATTCTTGCACAGTGCTTTTCACTGTTTTTGTGTGTGAATTGAATTGAAACACATTTTTTAATGACCAGACATAGTTTTATTTATAAATGGCAAAAATGACCAAAAAAGAGAGAGAAATATCCTTGACTTTTTGTTTGTATTGTATGTTATGTATGTATTTATTCACTTTTCTCTGGTACTATGTCTGAGTTCATCAGTGTTCTACAGAAAATAAAGTCTTAACTATTACTTATAATTACCACACTGAAGCCTTTTCATTTTTCATTCTACAAATATAACATTTTTCAAGTCATATTTTCTAGTTCTACTGAGTCTTTCTATTTCAGACTCTCAACAGCAGGGCAAAGTCGTGTACCTGAACACTTAGTTCTACTAAAACCATCAATGCTATGTATCCACAGACTGTATCACTCACTGAACAAAGTATAAAGCTCATTGTTTACACGTCTGTATTATGGTATCTTCAAGTTTTCTTCTTCAAACAAAACTGATCCCTGGGTATTTTGAGTCAAAACAGCACTGTGTCTTATAGTCTGCACATGCTGCATCAGCTGATAGTTTACATTAGAGCTCTGTTAGCTTAGCTCTGTTTTTAAACAGAAAACAGTCACAGTAAAACCACAAATCACCTCCATTTCTGTACGGTTTGTGTTGTCAATACACTTAGACTTTATTTGTTCCAGAAGGGAGATTTGTTTCCACATGACTGTACATAGAAACTGTCATAGAAACACACATCAACATCAAATAGAAAAGAAAAGCATACAGTTCCAATTCCAAACAGCAAATTAGCAAAGATAAGAACATCATAACTTTATACCTTCATAAGCCTCATAATCAAACTCAGCCATGTAGAAAAAACACTCTAGCATCAAACTCCATTCTTGTAATTTACAGCTGTTTCCAGTGGTAAAAACAACAGTTCTTCCAGCTGTTATCACTTCCAAGGTTCGAATAGTTTTGGATTTTTCATTCTAGTTTAGTTTTATTTAGTTTGGACTTTTTTTTCTCTAATTCAGTTCGTTTTAATTTGTTTTTGAGCAGGTTTGATAGTTTTAATTAGTTTTCATTATTTTCTAAATGCTTAGTTTTAGTTTTTTAAAAATCTTTTCTCTTCTTCTCTGTGCTCCTATTCAAATCAATCCCAGACAGGACTCTGCTGCTTTAGTCTCCATGTTTCCAGGTAGAGTGGGGACCAGAAGACGACTGGAAACCACAAGTGAACACAAGTGACGCACCCTTAAATATCATGTGGTGACAGCAGAGAAAACTGCTTGAGGGAAATAAACTGATTTCATATCAATCTGACATTGACAAAGATGAAAACGAAGGGAATTTTATCTATAATTTTTATACGTTTTAGTTAGTTTTGTAAACACACAATACAGTTTCAGTTAGTTATAGTTTTCTTCTTTTAATTATAGTTTTTATTTATTTCACTTAATGAAAATGTTCTTACAATTCTAGTTTTTGTCATTTTGTTAGTTTTCATTAATGATAATAACCTTGATCACTTCATCACTTTCTTTGACACTAAAAGTTGTTCCTTAGTGGTTCTCATCACTTTCTAATGCTTTGGTTAAAGGCCAAATGGAGTTAGTTTTCCTGACCATGGTAGACCATATGAGTGAGTCACTACTCCCTCACATAAATTTGCGGACCGTTGGTACCAGCATATTCAGTGAATATCCAATAGACTGGCGTATCCATTACAATACATCCATTCATTCATTCATTATCTGAACCCACTTTATCCTCACTAGGGTCACAGGGGTCGCTGGAGCCTATCCCAGCTACTTATGGGTGAAGGCAGGGTTCACCCTGGACATGTGACCAGTTCATCACAGACTGAACATATAGAGACAAACAATCACATTCACACATATGAGCAATTTAGATTAACTGATGAACCTATCAGTGCATGTCTTTGGATGGTGGGAGGAAGCCATGGGGACAACATGCAAACGCCACACAGAACGGCCCCACCCCCACATTACAATAGAATACTGTTTTAAATGTTGTAGTGTAGAAATTCTGCAGAAAAGTCCTCTAGACGGTCCCTGGTCCACCCTGTCATGTGTGCTGATTCGCTGCTTCTCTTACTCATAAATGACATTTCCATCAGACAACGTTTTATTACCACTGTAGAATATATTTAGAGTTTGATATCTAGGCGCCGAGCTCATGGCTTCATACAACTATATTTACATGTAGATAATGAAAAGTGATGAATATCCTCCTGTGGAATGTACAGGTGATAGCACTGACGTGTCAGAGGCTGAGCTCGAACATTCTTACACTTTAACCCAAAAAGATCCAGTGCCACTTTTATGTTAGTTTCCAAATGAATTTTTCTCCATATTTAACCTTTCTCAAGTGATTTATCAGCATTTATTATCATATCAACCTCTGAGTTTTGCATTTTTTCACTGGAAATCAGGTATTTTCCTGTTTTTAATTGACTGATCATGTAGATGTTCATTAAAGCTCAGGTTAAAGTTGAGGGATATTATATCGGAAACAAAGAAAACTAAAGAAAACATGACTTTTATATGTATATATCAAAATCTATCATTAGCTGAACATAAACGTAGTGTGTCCATCTACTGTCATTGATCCAACTCCATGGGTTTTACTGGTGAATCAATAGTCGCTTTTCCATTGGACATCTGTGCAAAACTTTACCGATATTTACTAAATGTCGAAAAAACAGAAGTGCGTAATGTCATTTTTTCCATTAAATCACAAATGTGATGATTTGTTTATTTATTATTGTAAGATGACAGAAGAAGTCATTCCATAAATATGGCGACGAACATACATATGGTGTTGATTTACAGATATATTCACTGTTATTATATATTACCCCTCTGTCTTGTACTAAATTAAAACATGATTCAGTTTCCTGGTGTGTCCACACATACTGCGACATTTTTCGTCTTCTTCTTTGCTTGTTGTAACATATTTCAACATCCTTTTTTTTTTTTTTTTTTTTTTTAAATTCATCTGTCTCTAGTTGCAAAAAAAAGTCTTTGCATTGCAGTTTTGCGCTACATCCAAAAAAACCACCTCTTGCCAGCGTAAAAACTTTTAATTGTAAAATTAGACTTTGGGCAAAATTGTCATTTTTCCATTAGGTAAATTTTTATGCGCAAGTTGAGGGTCAATGGAAAAGTGACTAATGTTGTAGAAGATGACGGTGTTTCCACGGTAACTACAAAGCCACTGAACGTCCAAATGGGTCGTATCTGATGACCATGAAAAGATGACAAACTGCATTTTACACCAATTTTTTCTATGGATCAACAGGTATTAGACATTTAAGATCAGTAGATGATCTGGTTCAGTGGTGGATGTTTGGGTCTTTATGGGATAAACAGACCACCATATTAGTAGACGAAAACTATTATGATTCATTACAACAATATGTAAAGAAATGAGAATCCCACCCACCTACACAACGATATGAAGAGACAACCCAAATATACAACCAGAGAGTAAAAGATTTCACATCTGCCACTCTGAATAATTCTGCTACCTAGTGAACTGATCATAAGGGCTGACATTATGTTGCCTGTGATTTTTATCGGGACAATACCTGCCTTCAATTCCGAAAAAAAAAAAAAAAAAAATCACTAAAATGTCTCTCACAGGTGAGAATCCATTAAAAATCTATATTTGGAACATGGATCATCCTCCAGACAGATCCAAATGTGGGAAACACATACAGTACCTTGTGTAAACTTTTGCCACAGATTTTGCGTTCCAGGTGCTGACAGACATCCAGACAGACAGGTAAACAACCCTGACAGCAAAAAAAACACCTTCGCTGGGGCAAAATACCTCATTACTTTTACCCGAATACATCATATCAGACAGGATTTTCACAGCTTTCTGAACTAGACTGGTACCTTTAAATGAAAGTGAGTGATCTGAGGTCCACTACCATTTGTCATTGGTTTGTACAAATTAAAAATGTAAACATCAGTCTTTTTACCTTCATAGCTCCATGTGTTGGATGAAGGTTGAAAGTGTAAATGGTTATTGTTTCCACAGTGATCGTTCTTTTACAGACTGATGTGGATCGATAGGCTCATGGAACTGATATAATCTATTGTAATACAGTCGATTTGGACCTGCCTGTTGTACAGTGGATACGTCTACTTTTAACCCACAAAATGCAAAATTCAACTCTTCACCCATAAAGACCCAGTGTTACGTTTGTGGCAGTTCCCAAATGATTCTTTCTTTACATTTAATCTTTCTGAAGGGATTTATCATCATTTATTATCGTATTATCCTCTGTATTTTGTAGTTTTTCCTTGAAAATCAGGTATTTTCCAAAATATAATTTACTGATCTTATTTATTTATTTGTTTCTTTGTTTATCGGCAACAAAACTATTGGTTGAATTCATACCAGATTGGGTTTATAGATTGCCAGTGACCCAGAATAGATGTCATTACATTTTGGGGAAAGTAGATCAATGTTTAAATTTTTTAGGAATTTTTAAAATCTTTTTTTCCCCTCCCATTTACTTATAATGGGCGAAATTTCACGTCTATAAAAACACTGATTTTGTTTGAATTTACTTCAAACTTGGCACATATATAGAGGCAATTGATATGTTGATTTTTTTTTTTTTTTTTTTTTTATTTCCAACTTTATTGAAAACGTTTAAGTATACAGTACAAAACTTTGAACAAACAACCAGATGTCAAAAGGGAAAAAGCATTTGACCATATAAGTTTAAGAAAATAATGAAAGATATAAAGCATAATATACAAATAATAATATGAAAAAGTAAATAAATAAATAACAAGAACAGATGTAACAAATAGAAATAAATAAATACAACAGAGAGTTCAGTCATTATTAAATAATTGTTTAGAAATAGCCAGGGTGTTAGAGCTTTTTTTTTTTTTTTTTATGGATAAATTCTAAAGATTTAAAATAATTTTAAAATTCCAGTAGGAAGTTTTTAAAATTTGGGTGTGTTTTAGTGTATTTATTTTTATGTATATGACATTTTCCAAATAAGATGAACAAATTTACAACAAATTCTAAATCGTGAATATCATGTTTAAAATATGTAATTACATTTTGGGATGTTATAGTTATCTTATTATTACTTTTAGATATGATATATTTTTCAACGTTGGATCAGAAATTAAAAGAATGTTCACATAAAAAGAATAAGTGTAGAGTAGTTTCAGAGTAAGAAGGACAAAAGTTACAGATTTCTTCCACATCAGAGAACTGAGACAAAATAACATTGGAAGAATATGTTATGTAAAATTTTGAGATGTAAAATTCTAATTTTGTTCGTAATACAGTTACAGTTATATGCAATTGATCTGCTGACATCAACACACGCTTAGACATGATGACATCAGCTGGATCGATGCCAAAATAAACTACAATACGTGTCTGGCACCACTTATTTTTATATTGTTGTTATTATTGATTATTTTTGGTTTTTATATGCTTTGATTTTTATTGGAAAGCACTTTTGGTCACTTTAAGTGTTGTAAAGGGCTCTAGAAATAAATAAGGTATGCTCTCAGTATGGCATTGACTATGACATCAAGTATAACGCTAAGGAAAGCCAAATAATCATACACTATATTTCCAAAAGTCTTGTCTCCTCCATCCCAATCCTCAGACTCAGCTGTTCCAGTCCCTTCCATGTCCACAGGTGGATTAAATCCAGCCCTAGGCATGCAGACTGCTTTTACAAACATTTGGGACAGAATGGGTCTCTCTCAGGAGCTCAGTGAATTCCAGCGTGGAACTGTGATAGGATGCCACCTGTGACACAAATCCAGTGGTGACATTTCCTGGCTCCTAAATATTCCACAGTCAACTGTCAGATGGATTAGAAGAAAGTGGAAGTGTTTGGGAACGACGGCGACTCAGCCACGCAGTGGTAGGCCACGGAAACTGACGGAGCGGGGTCAGCGGATGCTGAGGCGCAGAGTGCGAAGAGGTGGACGACTTTCTGCAGAGTCAATGGTACAGACCTCCAAACTTCATGTGTCCTTCAGATTAGGTCCAGAACAGTGCGCACAGAGCTTCATGGAATGGGTTTCCGTGGCCGAGCGGCCGCATCCGAGCCATACATCAGCAAGTGCAATGCACAGCGGTGGATGCAGTGGTGTAAAGCACGCCGCCACTGGACTGTAGAGCAGGGGAGGAGCCTTCTCTGGACTGACCAATTGCACTTCTCCATCTGGCGATCTGACGGACGGGTCTGGGTTTGGCGGTCTCCAGGAGAACCATACTTGTGGGAGCGCATTGTGCCGAGTGTAAAGTTTGGTGGAGGGGGGGTTATGGTGTGGGGTTGTTTTTCAGGAGCTGGGCTGGGCCCCTTAGTTCCAGTGAAAGGAACTGGGAATGCTTCAGCAGAACAAGACATTTGGGACAATTCCACGCTCCCAACTTTGTGGGAACAGTTTGGAGCCGGCCCCTTCCTCTTCCAACATGACTGTGCACCAGTGCACAAAGCAAGGTCCATTTGGACATGGAGGACAGAGTCTGGTGTGGATGAACTGGACTGGCCTGCACACAGTCCTGACCTCAACCCCATAGAACACCTTTGGATGAATTAGAGCGCAGACTGAGAGCCAGGCCTTCTGTCCAACATCAGTGTGGGACCTCACAAATGAGCTTCTGGAAGAATGGTCCAAAATTCCCATGAACACACTCCTAAACCTTGTGGACAGCCTTCCCAGAAGAGTTGAAGCTGTTAGAGCTGCAAAGGGTGGAGCCACGTCAGACTGAACCCATAGACTAGGAATGGGATGGACCTGACATTCATATGGGAGTCAAAGCAGGAGAGGGAATACTGTTGGATATAGAGTGTAGTTAGGAGTGCAGGAGACAGGAAATCAACTTTTCCAACCTTTTATTCATCTGACAGTCTTCTTGATGTTTGTGAGGAAATGAAGTACCTGGGTCATGTCAGATCCAATGACTGGACCGACGACACAGACATCCATCGACAGCGCTGGAAGATTTCTTCTCAAGCTAACATGCTGATAAGGAAGTTTTCTGTGTGCTCTGATTCAGTGAAGTGTTGTCTGTTCAGAACCTACATCACACCATTATACACGCTCAACTGTGGTCAAACCATAAGAAACTGAGTTTACAAAGGCTCCAGGTAGCCTAGGATGATGCACTGAGGTTGCTGCTTCATGTCCCTGGGTGGCATAGTGCCAGTTCACTGTTTGAGACCACAGGAGTGCACACTTGTGAGGCACTATTAAGACAGCTGATGTTCAGTTTTATGTGTCGCCTGGATGAATCAGAGAACCACATTATAGAAGCTCTAGTTAGCCCCCTGAAAAGCTGCTATTGTTTTACCTCTAAACTGAGACGGCATTGGTGCAATAGTTTGTTTATTTTATAATGTGCTTTTTTTTTTTTATCACTTTTTTTATTCTTTTTTTATCCTTTTTATTTTATTTATTCTGTATGTTGTGCGCTTGTGGTTTATGGACCTGTGTCTGCAATAAAGTTTATTATAAATACTGATTAATCGATGTACATGTATTGATAGGATTAGTGGTTCAACAGGTTTTTAACATTTGCATCAGTAGATGGTTTTGGGTCTTTATGGGTTAATTATGTTCTCTCTTTGAAAACTCCTGTGTTAAAGTGCACAAAAACAAATGTGTCCTAGATGAACAGACTGATAAACTCAGTGGGGAAGCATTAAACACAGCTGCCAACACTGTGAACGCATCCACGGATATGAGTGTCAGCAGTTTCATTCTTTTAAACTTGCTCATCGTCAGAGTTCAAAGACGTCTGAATAATAGCTCAGATGAGAGCGGTATTTCCACACTGTGTTATTAAGAACAACTAATGGCTCTATTGTTAAAATCCAATGACAATGACATAAATATGTCTTCTGCTGCTTCAGACAATACAATTTGTGCTGTTTATCTGGTCGGTAGGAAGCAGACAGTGCATACCATACCATCTGGGCTAAGTTCAGCTGGTGTCTCTTTGTCTCCTGGGTGGTGTTTTATGATTCCAAGGTTCATTTAAAGGCAGAAGTACCAAGGCTAACAGCAAAGACAACAAGCAGAGCCGCCCGTACGAACAGACTAATCAACCTACTGCCTCTGAGGGGAGACAGAACAAGACTAATACACAAACAAACTACAAAGTGCATAAGTCGAATGTTTTTCTAACTTGAAAACATAATAACATAAAAAATGTGGTAGCACTTTATTTGAAGGTCTAGTTTATAATCCATTAAGCGCACATTCATCAGACATTCTAATGCATTTATAATGCATTATAAAAGTCATTCCAACAGTTTAGGATCATGTACAACAACTTATACCAAGGTTAATAAAGTATTCTAAGTGTAGGCATAATTATTATACATTCAGCTTTCATTATGTTTTATACATCCATACCAAAGCAGTGAGAAGGAATTTGTTTTTTTAGGTGGGAACTTTTGTTAGGTTTTATCACTGGTCCCTATACCCATCTATTTTAGGGATTTCATATTTATTAAAAAAAAAAAAAAGTATGTGTTTGAATTAAAGATTTAGAGCTGCCACATTATTTTTTATTTACGTATAAAGCAACATGTAACACTTGTATTTACTGTCTCTGTTCTTTTAATGTTTTGTTTTTGCAAAATAAAGAGTTCTTCAGAACAGTTTGATGTATAATTTTTTCTTCCACTTTCCTCAGATCCAGCAGATCCTGCTCATACGTCATCAGACGTGTGTTCTAATATCATATAATTACTAATAACCTTAGACAGTGGTGTCACTTTACTAAAAGCTCTTAAAGTCCTCCTGTAACTTATTATTGATGTTTCTAAGGCATTCTTCAGTTTCAGAAACTCCATGTCACAGCAGTTCTGTGTGTTTATAAGTGTCTACAGTTCTGATGGTTAGAATGTGTTCTGTAAGCCAGGACTGGAGATTCTTCCTACAAACACTGGTGTCACTTTGGTGTGGATGGAGAAAACATCATGAAAGCTGAATGTATAATACATTAGGCCTACACTTAGAATACTTTATTAATCTTGGTATAAGTTGTTGTACATGATCATAAACTGTTGTAATGACTTTTTTTAATGCATTATAAATGCATTAGAATGTCTGATGGATGTGCACTTAATGCATTATAAACTAGACCTTCAGTAAAGTGTTACTGAAAAGGTTTCCCTGCCTTGGAATATCAATCGACTTGTACGGCTCAAACGTTACAAAAAAAATCCTGCTTGTTTCTAGACGTCCAAATCCACCCACAGTACCCTCGACAAAACAGCTGATCAATCACAGTTTACAGACGCAGTGAAAGGAAAAATACATCTTCCAAGTGTTAATCCTCCCTTTTCTCTCACAGTAAAACATCTAAATATTTCCCATGATTCACCTTTGGATCGGACGCCCGGAGTAAGGCGTCGTCAGAGGTGTGGGTTGAGATTTTAGCTGGAAAACCTTGGTTTGCATTTCCAAAAAGATCCCTAATTTATGGAGTTAATCCTTCTAATCCTCCTTCTACTTATCTTTATCTAACAATGATGTGAAGGAGGTGGTGAAGGTGAGCAGTTCGAATGTCGCTGTAGCCCTATACAACGTTTGATCCATTTTATTTTTATTCCTCTGTGATTAAAACCTGCCCGCATGTGTATGTATTTCCACTCTAATATGCCTGTTAATTCAGGATAGAAACACTCCAACTTAATTTTTTTTTTATTATAACCTTCAGGGCAGGATTGAACACGTTGGTATATTTTAGCTAAAAAAAATTAATTAAAAAAAAACCCAGCTCAAAGCATGAAAAAAATGGAAGTATCATTTACTTCCAATGGAAAAGCATGACAAAAAACCTCCTGAAATGAAAAACAAAGTCAGTTAATAGGCTAATTATGCGTTGTCTATGAAAGTAATTTGTTTCTCTAAAAATGTCACATCTCCACGAATATACCAGCCAATTAAAAAAGTCACACAGACTTCATGAGTTTCTAAGAATTACAGCAAATTTGTAAAAATAAATAAAATAAAATAAAATAAAATAAAATAAAATAAAATAAAGCAGGGTTCTCACTCTTGCTCTGAAATTATTTTCCAGGACATTTTCAGCCGCTACAGACACAAGTCATCCATCATACACAAATCCATTCCTCCTCATTCTTTGGAAGTGTTCTCTTCTACAGTTATAACTTGCATTTATCCAGATTGTTTCTATGTTTATTACTCAGACATTTGATGTGCAGTCTATGGCTATAATTTATTTATGAAAAATAATTATGACAAATGTATCACAGAATAATGCAAACAACCACAGATTACAGCGCAGCACTTCATTAGCATTAGACAAACTGGAGTTACAATGTTCAACTGGACAATTCCCAAGTTGACTTTCGCTTCTTCCTCTAAAAAAATATTTGTATATTTTAAATAAATCACTGAAAAATAATTTTCTTTGTTTCATCTTATTATTAGACACACGTGGTCACAATGCAGGGGGAGGATAATTAATTTTTCAGGATAACTTAACTCAGTGTTTTTCAACCTTGGGGTCGCCTGAAATTTCTAGTAATTGATAAAAATAAAAATAAAAAATTAATAAAAAATATATGATGAGTTGACAGAGACAATCCCAATCCATAACAGACATGACAAACTGGTTGTGAAACTGCAGCACTGTGCTTCTGTTTCTGTGTCACATGTTCATTGTGGTCAGTTTCAGATGCTGCAGCTCTTTCATAATTCATAGTTTCAGTTCTTGTTTGTTCAGTATTAATTGTCCTCCTTGTAAATCACAGCTGGACTGACTGGACAGATCCTGACCAAGGAAAATAGAATTCTCCCTTTGTGCAGTAATCTACACCTGGATTTACTGCCTCTGTCCACAATAATATACATTATATAGACTAAATGTCCTCTAAAATAACGTTTATTTGCAACATAGTGTAGCAAACTATTACATGATCAAAAAAACAAAACAAAACATTTTAGTAGAACCATGTCTCTGTTTGGAATGTTTAGGGTTGCCAGAAATTTGTGATCTTAAAATGGGCGCAAAAAAGGTTGAGAACTACTGACTTAATCATTTCCAGGTCATTTGACCTTTTTTTTTTTCTCATTTTCCATATCTTTTCTTGACTGGAAAATTGGTCAATCATTTTCCAGGTTTTCCAGGTTTTCCAGGACCCATGGGAACACTGAAAAATTAAAAAAAAAAAAAAAAGTTGTTGATATATTTATGTTGAACAGAATAATAACAGTGTGTGTTTGGCCATCCTCAGTACCAGCTGCTATATGCTGTGTAAGGCAGAACTTTTCTTTCTTTTTTTTAACGTCTGACTTAAAGGATCACAAAAGTATGGAGAATTTTTTAATAATGTTCGGACACAAACCTGTCCCTTTTATGTCTCAGACATAAATAAACCCAATATAGAACTCACTGCCATGTTTTTATTGACCTGAAAATATACTCAAAATCCTGTGTGACTGTCAGACATACACTGAAAACTAAATCTGAAATTAAAATACTTCCATGCACCCCACTAGGCAATATTTCCTAGTGGGGCACATCCATAACCTTTTAACCCCTGCCTGTAAATGCTGTGGAGAACCTTACAGACATGAAGAACTGATTACATGCATCATAATAAGGATTTTAATGCAGCTGCTTCTGACTCCTTTTTGTTTCTCATATCACGTCATATTAAGTCATGGATACTTTGAACGAAGATGGTTTATGAGCCTTTTATGAGACTTTTGGGATGAAATTAATTGAATATATGGAACGGAAGATATACAGTGTGGGTTTTATGTTATATTTCAGAACTATAGAGAGCTGAAGCTCCAAGGAGAACATTTTTTGTATTGAACTCAGTGGTGAGAGAAAAGTCATTTTTTTGACCCTGTTTAAAGTATGCCATCATTTACTCAAGTGTGTTGCTTGTCAGTTTAAAAGGTAATTTTCTGAGTTAAAGTCATAGTTTCCTGTCAAACTTTTGAACTAAACTGTAAAAATACAGTCTGTAAATGTAAAGACTACACACTGGAAGTTGTGCAGATGTCACTGAAGATGTCTACACAGTTTCACCATGACCAGACTGTAATAATTTTTGCCTCTTTTAATACTTTTTCACACCTCTCCCATAGAATGAGGTGAACTACGCAGATAACAGTCATTTTGCTGTCGGTAATGGATATCATGTGTAATGAGAGATGCAGTCCATTGAGCTGTTCTCCATAAAACTAAACACTTCTTGAATGTCTTTACCTCAAACTGGAACTTTAATGGCCTGTAAAGTTATTTTTTATATGGACAAACATGATGCAGCTGAAGATTAAAAAATTATCCCTTTCCATTGACCGCCGTTCACATTTTTTTCTGAAGCTAAGTCCCATGTTATGCTTTACAGTAATTTTTAGATCAGATTAGCTCACGTTAAATGAACTAGCTTGATTAGAATGGTGTAATGAGGTGAACACAGCAACAAACAACATTCAGGACAATTTTGTTAAGTGGTAGTGAAGTTAAATAGAAACCAAAAAAATAAATAAATAAATTAACCCATAAAGACCCAGTGTTACTTTTGTGGCAGTTCCAAAATATGTTTTTTCTCTGTATTTAACTTTTCTTCAGTGATTTATCACCATTTATTATGACATTATCCTCTGTCATTAGTGTTTCTTCAGTGAACATCAGGATTTTCCTATATTTTATTTACTAATGCTGTAGATGCTCAGAAAAGCTCAGATTAAAATTGAGGGTTATTTTATCAAAACAAGAGAAAGCTGAAGAAAAAAACAGACTTTTTCAGCAAATATATTAATAACTGATTGTAAAACCAAGCATCTCCATCCACTGTCATTGATCCAACTCCATGGGTTTTACTGGTGAATCAATGTTGTAGAAGATGACGGTGTTTCCACGGTAACTACGGAGCCTCTGAACGTCCAAATGGGTCATATCTGATGACCATGAAAAGATGACAAACTGCATTTTACACCAATTATTTACATGCATTGATAAGGTTAGTGGATCAGTATTTTACATTAGTAGATGGTTTTGGTCGCCCGTGGATGTTTGGGACGGTATGGGCAAAAATAAATAAAAATGATATTAAATTATTACCTTAGAGTGAGCTTTTCAGATCTACCTCAGAATCCTCCATGTTTCACTAGTGTTTTTTAACAATAACTCAGAACATCCTCCTCAGTTTTAAATTTTATGTTCCGCACCATCTAGTGCAGAGGTGTCGAACATGCGGCCCGGGGGCCAAATGTGGCCCGCCAAAGGTTCCAGTCCGGCCCGCAGGATGAATTTGTGAAATGCAAAAATTACACTTAAGATATTCACAAAAATGTTTGTACAGGTTCCACATACAGACCAGGAAAAATATTAGCATAATAACCTATAAATACATACAACTCCAATTTTTTCTCTTTGTAACTGTAAAGATTTTCATGTAATTTTCCTGTATTTACACTAAAACAAACTATCATTTCACAGAAAATGTAAGTATCCCAGAAAAGATATGAAAAACCTGAAAAAAGTGTAATTTTACCAATATTCTGCCTGTTTTAAATGTTTAGTGTATTTGTAGATCCACTGTGATCTGTACGAGGGCCGTTCTATAAGTTCATGGCCTCACCCGGAACAGAACAACACAGACTGATAATTTATATTTTATTTTTCAACATAATCTCCATTTACAGCAATGCACTTGGTCCATCGATGTTCAAGCATCACTATCCCATCACAAAAGAATGTAACATCCTGTATTAGAACAACCAGTATTTCTGGGTGAGGCCATGAACTTATTGAACGGCCCTCGTATGTTGTAATGAACATGACATTAATGATAAACAGAGGCAGAATATTGTTACAATTGCACTTATTTTTCTTAACAAATTTTAGGTCATTTGTGTTATTCACATTGTTTTAAAGGACAGTTTATAGATATAAACATTTTCATCATGTAAGGAAACTTTGGAGTTGACTTTATTTCTATATAATTATGTTATTATTTTACTGGTCCGGCCCACTTCAGACCAAATTTGGCTGAATTTGGTCCCTGAACTAAAATGAGTTTGACACCCCTGATCTAGTATATAACTTTCTACAATGTTTAAGTGTGAACCTAAGTTAATATTCTCTAAAAAGACCATTACAAACAAATCTCTAATCAATTTTTTTGTTTTTTGTTTGTTTTTTTTTTGGGCAGTGTAGGGGAGGGTGAGGCATTCAGTTGATTACAATCTGCATTTTCACCACCAGCTGCTACAGAATATTACACACTAACAACAAAACAAAGAAAAAAATCAATATTATCATTGCATCATTAATATCTGAATTCTAGCAACTTACACACCTATATACATAGCAATAAATCCAATTTAAATTGCTCAGAAGATGCAAATTTTATCAGTAACAGGGACTAATGGACAAACATTCCTTGAGAAAAAAGTGTACACATCTGAAAAAAGGGATGAATATGTTCACTTATGCTTGATGATTAGAATCTGTTTTACTATTTATAGCATAAATCCTTCATGCGACCTGAAGGTGAAACATATTAAAAAGGACACAAGAGTCAAAGGGTATCACAAACCGTACTTATGTTCATGGAGGGAAACAGAGGAGTAAAAACTGTACATAAGGCAAGAGAAGCTGTTAACCTTTTATGTTATTTGTATGTGTGGATACGTATTTGGCATTAATTTATTCTTGTCCTCAATGGACTGAAAACTAGCTAATGATAGAGTAGCTGCTGATTATACAGAACATTTGTGGATAAATAAGGTTAGAGCGATACCTTGTTTTAATCAACAGTTTCCATGGGGGCTGCCGTTGTTGTTTGACAGGCTACGTGACGTCAGAGCTCAGAACTGGGAGTACATCAGTCTAGTACAAGTTCACAGGAGGGAAGTCACAGGTTTGACTGCATCCCAGTGCATTTTTACAGGTAGAAGGCTGGAAAAACAGGAGTTATGTGTTGCCGGGATTGCAGCATAATGTAAAAATCGGACCAATGGCCCCGTATCTTAGCGGCCAAATTCAAAGCTTTGGGAAATGTATCCAGATCCATTTCTTCTCCCCCAGTTCTGTGTATTTATTCTATTACAGAAATAGTCCATGTTTTGCTCATATTCAATCAGATCTGTGAAAAATTCAAATTCACACTTGATATCAGTGATAACTACTGATTCAATCCACTTCCTATCTGTTATGATGGGAACATTTTTCAAAGTGGCACCAAATCCAGAATCAGATCCAGATGGAAATAATTTCAGTCCCTTGTGTTGACATCATCATACAGAAGCTGTAGACCCAGTGTGAAGTCAATCAGAACTGGAGTTTCAGAGAAGAAGACGATTGAAATGTTTTCCCCATAAGAGCCCATGTTCAATTTTGCGTCAGTTCCAGATCCAGAAGAAGATCCTGATCAGCATGTGGACATTCTGTTTGGCTCATCTCCCCATCAGGGCTGGACTGGAGACATTTATACTGGAGATCATTTAGATTTACTGAGTTACTGCATCCATCCACTTCCTATCTCTGATAATGGGGACAGTTTTCAAAGTGGCACCAAATCCAGAATCAGATCCAAATAATTTCACTAACTTTTGCTGACACCATCATACAGAAGCTGTAGACCAAGTTTGAAGTCAATTGGAATTGTAGTTTCGGAGAAGACAATTGAAGTTTTTGTAACGGACGACAGATGATGACAGACGCCACATGACGACAATAGCTTATGGTCTGTCGGCCGGAAAACTAATACAAATAAGCAAGGCAAGGCAGGTTTAGTTCTACAGCACATTTCATGTACAAGACAATTCAAAGTGCTTTACAGAAAACATTTAAAGCAATACAGCAGGGAAGCAATAAAAAGTATAGGCATGAAAAAACAGACAAACAAATAAAAACAAACAAAAAACCAAATCAGATAAATAGGTAAAACAGATAAGCAGATAAAACAGATAAAAACTTTAAGCTTAAAAGAAACAGTGCAGATCTGAACTGATGAATAAAAACTCTAAAAATAGAAGAAATACGACAAAAGGACAAAAATAGTTAACCAAGAAAAACGCAGTCAACAAAGAGAAATATCTAGAATATTACTAATCAAAAATAGACTAAATAAACATTCAAATAGAAGGGACAGACTAGGAAAGCCTTCACATACACAGTTTTTTCTTGTCAGTGTCTTCCAGCTTCTGTTTTGAAGCCGTCTATATCGGGCTTGCCATCTTTGTGCACTGTCCTGACCCTTGGATTTCCACATGTACACACCACATTGTTGATATTGTGTCACGGCGCTGATGCATGTGCAGGAAGCAGAGCCAGCAGACAGACGAGGGCGGGCCGAGCAGGAGGCCACGCCGGTCCAGCAACAGGTCCTCATTGTTAACATGGACGTCTTGGCCAAGAAGAGCACTCTGACACCTTGTCATTCCAAACAAAGGCGGATGTGGGGATGCAATTGTAGGGAGATAACAACAGTGAGGGAAATGCATCCAAAAGGCTCTGTGTTCACAGCGCTGCAGACAATTCAGGCACTGTGGAAATTATTCTGGATGTTGACTGGATGTAGTTTTAGGTGGACGGAAGAAAAACAGAAGAAAACTGTTTAGAAATAGTGTGATCTAATGCATGCACAGACACACCATGGAACATATTTATCAAGTGTATTTAAAGTTCTAACGTAGACTTGAACTCATGCTTTTTCCGAACATTTAATCCTCACGAGAGATGCATTTTGATCAAGCTGCTGTATTATGTTTGTATTATGTTTGTCTTAACCCTTTCATGCATTAATCACCTTTTTTATTTTTTGGGAGTGTTTTTATTCCTCTTAAGGCATGAAAAACACACTGCGATGGAATTTTTTTGTGAACCTATTTTTCATGGAATTGCAAAAATACCCACTCAGCTGGACACCAAGTGTTTAATTTTTGAAGTAAATAAACATGTATTTGTTGCGCTGTCCGCCTGGACGTTCGAGGGAGATGGCTGCGCTGCATGCATTATTGAAATAACCACGAACTCGCTGCGTTTTCCTCACTCGTCCGTGCTTTATTCAACAGCCGCCATTATAACACTCACCTCAACGCCGCACATGCGCACAACAACTTCCTTTTAGACAACATGAATCGATCAGACATTAAACACAGAACAAACTGTATATTACGTGTTTTAAATAAAACCTTTTTTAAATGCATTTGATTTTTAAACAAAATATGTAGCAATTTTAATAACTATTTTAAATGTATATTAAATGTAATGTTAAATTTATATAAACCCATATTTTCCATCATTAATTAAATATAAATGTAATTATACAGTACCTGTGTACTTCAGTAACAATATATATAAATCTATAATAATACCTGAGAACAAATAAATATATTAATGACCTATGAAGAACATTAAAAAAAAAAAAAAATGCGCTACGGCATCTTAACCTGTCACATATTTACGGATTTCCTGATAAAACCTGCTCTGTGACTTTTGGCTAATTTTACAGGAGAAACAAAAAACTGTTTATATAACAGGAAACTGTGAAATATGACCAAAAAAAAAAAATCTGTTCCTTTAATGTTGGTACTTATGATGGAATGTCAACAACTTTCACAGAAGACTGAAATTTGAAGCTATAATGGGGGAGATAACAGGTTTTTATTCCCAACCAAAAATGTCACTGAGCAGGTTTTATCAGGAAGCCGACGAATATACTGTGTGAAAACTATGAATAAAATGTTTTAAAATGCTGCTAATCTGATGTTTTGTCACATTTGAACATACTCTAATATTAGTTATGACTCACTTTATGGAGATAATATGCAAAAAAACCTTTTATGTAAAAAAAAAAAAAAAAAAGAAAAAAAAAAGTTAATTACAGTCTCATAACAATGACAAGGAATTGATTTACACTCAAACATGTTCCTGCAGATTAAGTTTATCAAGAACAGCAAAGTTACAGCAATGGTATGAATTGCAGTGTATGGGATGATGCATTTAAGCGTCCACTGTGTTGGCTGATATGGAACAAATACAAAAAAATCCATGAATATACAAGAGAACTGCTTTGAATAAATGTCCACTGTAGTGACCAGTATGCATGAAAGGGTTAAATAAATGTCTTATTGGAAATAACATGATGCAACAGTTTTTTCAGAAACATTTTGTATTTTAATTAATGGAACGTCCTTTGTGGGCGACACGGTGGTGCAGTGGTTAGCACTGGTGCCTCACAGACAGAAGGTCCTGGGTTCCATTCCAACACCAGTGGACGGGGGGTGGGACCTTCCTGTGTGGAGTTTGCATGTTCTCCTCGTGTCTGCGTGGGTTCTGTCCGGGTACTCCGGCTCCTCCCACCATCCAAACACATGCACTGATAGGTTAACTGGTTAATCTAAACTGCCCACAGGTGTGAATGTGACAGTGTTTGTCTGTATATGTTCAGCCCTGAGATGAACTGGTCACATGTCCAGGGTGAACCCCGCCTTCGCCCCTATGTAGCTGGGATAGGCTCCAGGAGACCCCCGTGACCCTAGTGAGGATAAAGCAGGTTCAGAAAATGAATGAATGAATGAATGTCCTTTGTAATGTGCAGCAATTTGAATTAGAATTATTATTTTTTTAAATAAATAAAGCTATGAAACTCTCGTCCACTTCAGGGGACAAAAATGCATTGTTGAGTGTCAGGAGGATTTTAACCCTTAGACCCAAACATCCACTGGTGTCCGACAGCATCTACTGACCTGAACTGTTTAATACATGCTGATCCAATAATCCTATCAATATATGCAAGGAACTGGTGTAAAATGCAGTTTGTTGGCTTTTTATGGCATCATGAGCATCCTGCCCCCCCCCCCCCCCCCCCCCCCACACACACACACACACACACACACACACATCCCCAAAAAAATTTGGGACCAGGGGTGACATTATTCAAAAGTAATGTGACAAACCTGTATGTGGAGGATGTGGTGGGTGATATAGCTTTGTAGATTAAAAAAAAAAGAATCACCTCATCATTTCCCATCTGCCGCCCCCCGAAAGCGAATCTGCAATGGGGGGCGGGGTATGTGCCTCTGTTATAGGTTGGAGCTTACATGGGGTCTTTACGCAGGGGTACTGGCCATGTTGACAAACACTAACAGTCCAACCACTTGCAGTTCCACATGGGGGGAATCTGCTGCACTTTCTTTATACTAATAGTGAGTCCATGATTAGTTTTTCCCGTCCTGTGTCCCCCCAGTTGAGAACCAGTGTTCTACAACACTGACTCACCAGTCAAACCCATGGAGTTAGATCAATGACAGTGGATGGACACACTGGGTTTATGTTCAGTTAATGATGTTTTTGCTGAAAAAGTCAGTTTTACTTTCATTTTCACTGTTTTTGTTATAACCTTCAACTTTAATCTGAATTGTACTGAACATCTACATGATCAGTAAATTAAACATAGAAAAAGACATGATTTTCACTGGAAAAAGCAAAATACCTGTTCCTACAATAATAAATAGCTAAAATATGATCTTTTCTGAAAAAGTCACTTTTTTCTTCAGTTTTCATTGTGTTGATATATTAACCATTGAATTTATTCTCAGATTTAATGAACATCTACATCACAGGTGTCAAACATGCATCCCAGGGGCCAAAGCCAAAGGGTCCAGTCCGGCCAGCTGGATGAATTTGTGAAATGCAAAAATTACACTGAAGATATGAACAATCAATGATGTCAAAATCCTTTTAATTCAGGTTCCACACACAGACACATACAGTCCAATTAGATTTCAAGTGGGTCAGCACCAGTAAAATATGATAATAGTAACCTATAAATAATGACAACCCCAAATTTTCTCTTTGTTTTTTGGTGTAAAAAAGTAAAATTACATGAAAATGTTTACGTTACCAAACTATACTTTTACAAAAAATATGAATAACCTGAACAAATATGAACAAACAGAAATGTCTTAAGAAAAGTAAATGCAATTTGACCAATATTCTGCCTGTTATTAAATGTCTTGTGTAATTGTAACGCACGTGTGTGAATGATAAACTGATAAACAAGGCAGAATATTGTTAAAATTGTACTTGTTTTTCTTAAGACGATTCAAGTTGTTCATGTTATTCAGATTTTTAAGGAAACTTTGTAGATGTAAACCTGATCAGAATAGAATTGTACTGTTTTCACTGTTATTCTTTTACTGTTGGGCCCACTGCAGACCAAACTGGGCTGAATGTGGAACTGCACTAAAATGAGTTGGACAGCCCTGGTCTACATGATCAGTAATCAGTAAAATACAGAGCATGATATTAAAATAAATGGCGATAAAGCATTAAAGAAAGGTACAAATAGAGAGAAAAATTCATTTGGGAACTGACACAAAAGTAGCACTGGATCTTTTTGGGTTAAAATGCATTTTAATCCACAGATATAGAAACTAATACATGAATAAATGAGTGAGATCAAAGTGTTTTACGCTGGTATTTGTGATTGAAATGATTGTAATGATCAGTGTCAGTTGTCATACTTAGAGTCTTTAATGCTGTTTTGTCGTTTTATTGTCTTGTTTATTTTTGTGTTGTTTCATAAAAACCTAAAAGGGGAAAAATCGGCAAATTATCTACAGCTACAAGCTCTGTATTCATTGCACGGGTTGCATTCTTTTTTTTTTTTTTTCTTGTAATAATGCCTATATGTATTCATTCATTCATTCATTTTGTAAACCACTTAATATGCGTGGGGGTCTCAGGGGTATTGAAGCCTATCCCAGCCACGGTACCAATGGGTGAATATTATTACTAATTAAATGTTAAATGTATTGTTTATTCATTGCTAAAAAGGCCTTAATATTCAGACTGTGTACTTTTTCCTTTGGCCTTTTGAATATCTTGCTGTGTTTGTAGATTTCAATAGGGCAATAAATTAACATTCAGTAAATTCTGCTCAAACCACAGCTATCATACACACAGTGACACTCAGTATGTTTACATGCATAGAACTCATAACAAAACTATTGAGAACATCTATGTTTTTGATATTTTTTCCTTTTTCTTGACATTACTGTGAGTGACTATGTTCATGTCATAAAGAAATCAGGATGGACTGATAAAAATAAATTAATAAATTGTGGAATTTATCACTGGGAACTTTTCATTTAACATCGTCAAGACAACTTTGTCGAAAACAGCCCCCACCTGGATTTAACCAAGGAAATAGTTCAGCTCCTGTAGTGTTTAATTTGTTTCAGCTGGAAACAAGCTCTTTAACCCTGAGTGATGCAGTGAGTGGCTTCATACCCCCTGTCTCATTGAAAATTATTTATATATAGTTATTGGTAATTTGATTGTTTTAATACATATAAATATTCTTTATTAACCCTTTCATGCATGCATTATGAGAACCTTAATCAAGTTTTTTTTTTTCCCTGAGTGTTTTTATTCCTCTTTAGGCATGAAAAAAACCCCAATGTGACTGAATTTTTTTAAAAAATCAACCTGTTTTTCATGGCGTTACAAAAATGTCCACTCAGCAAGACTATGAATTTTATTCTTGAAGCAAAGAAACATGCATTTAAAACTCAATATCATAAAGTGATGTGAAAACAGTGAAATCAAACCATGTTTAATGCAGCTAATCTGATGTTGTCTCACATTTTAACATATTTTAATACAAGTTATTACTCACTTCATGGAGATAATTAAGATATTAACAATTGATTTCCACTCAAGAACCAATCAAGAACAGCAAAGTTACAATAATGGTATGAATTGCAGTTTATGAGATGATGCGTAAGTGTCCACTGTGTTGGTTGATATGGAACTAAAACAACAAAACCCATGAATATACAAGAGAACAGCTGGAGAAGAACTGTCCACTGGAGTGACCACTGTGCATGAAAGGGTTAAACATTGAAAGGTCAAAATATGTGTAAAATCTCATGTAAAGTTAGGGCAAAAAACTGTATTTTAATTATGGAAAATTACCATATTTTTATGAGATGGTTATTTTCCGTTATTTTCCAGTATTTTTTTTGGCACCCCTGCTGCTGGAATATTACTGTTATTTATTTATTTATTTATTTTTTACAGTGTGGCATTGTACTGATAAAACAGTGCTTTTAGACATTCCATGTTTTGTTTTCTGTCTGTTTTGGTCACATGATACACACAGGAGTTAGGACTGGATTGCAGAACCACTGTTTTTCATGACTTTGGATGGCTGAATAATTTTTTCTGCGACTGTATATTTTTAGCATTGCAAACATAACTAGGAAAGTCCTATAGTCTTAACAAAGTACATATTTCTTTATCTTAGCAAACACCAATTCAGGAACAGGTCCTACAGGGTGGATATGACCTACATAAGTGTGAAGACTTGTGATGTCCGTCCAATAGACGCATCAATATTTCAGCACTGAAGGCTGCGACTCAACCAGCAGCATATTAAAGGGGATATGTCTCTAAGTTTGTACAGCTGAGATTAAAATTAATTTCTTATTTCTATTCCCTTTTATTGCTTATATCAAAGGCTTTTTTTTTTTTTTGAAGAAGGAATTTAATGTTTCCAATATGATAGTAGCCTGAACATCTCCAGCATCTCATTCAGTGTCAGTAGAGCAGCTTAAAGTGCTATAATCACAGGTTTGTCTTAGATCTCTGACTGTTTTTTTTATTTTTTTTTCTTTCCTAAATGTCTACATGCTTTTCATGCTGCTGCTGAGTCTGCTTCAAACACAGTACAGTGTTTCAGCCCAGAAATCCATGAGTCACATTCTGCAGCACTTGAGTGACAATTGGAAAAGGTCATTAATGTTTTAACACAGCGATGGCCGCGCTGTCACTTATCAAATGCCATTTGCAGCAAAAAAAAAAAAAAAAGTCGCTTTTGTCATCAGGAAAAGGCTGAATTGTGCCACCCAGTTTGTGTCTTTGATGAAGCGGCAAAGATCAACCTTCAGTTTCTGCAGCTCAAGGCGAGTGGGAAGAACAAAGAGCATGTTAGATTGAGGTGAACTCAAGTCACACTTCCTGCACGTGTCAGAAATGAATCATGTTACTTTGAAAAGGCGAAAAAAAAAGAAATCAATGAGTTATGTCGGATCGGCAAAGGAAACTTCACATCCGCGCTAATTCCTTATTCTGCGATCAAACTTTCATAGTTACTGTGTGAGTGGCGTGGATCACACATTCTCTGTTTATTGTGCCATTTCCCACCTAACATCTGATCTGAAGTACCAGATCACAGACAGCTTCCCAGAGTCCCCAGGTATATCTGATTTGGCAGTTCTTCTATTGACAGAGCTACGAGTCTCAGTGGGGCTGCCTCGCCATCAAAGAGTGAAGGCAAAAGATCAAGAGTGAGCAACGATAAGGAGGCGAGGTGTAGTCATACGGCAAAAAAAATTAAATATACAAATACACAGGAGAATAAAGATGACAAAACTGTTACTTGAGCGCCGGTGCTGGAGGTCTGACTGCAGTAACAGAATACAGCTACTGCAGCTCTTTTGATCAGACGCCAACTGAATCATCACCAGGAACATAATCCCCCAGTAAGTTGTAGTTTTTTTTTTCGGTTATTACTGTATAAGTGTACACTGAGCAGAGTACACAGCTCTGGTACCCACTGAAACGTCTGGTATCGCTTTGAATAAGCCCGTTTTTACAATTAGCGTATAAAAGGTTAGATTTAATCCCTGTACATTAGTGCTGGGCAGCGATTAAATTTTTTAATCGCAATTAATCGCATGGATTTCTGCGATTAATCACGATTAATCGCATAGTTATGGGGGGGGGGCAGCGGCATCAACAGTGTGTATTTCCTTTCAGTGATATTTCAGACTGCAGTACTCCGCTGATAAAAATAATTGCACATGTCAGTGCTTCCAAACACCTGTGTCCTCCCCCCCCCCCCACCATCTGAAGACATTTAAATGAAAATGTCCATGGAACAGACCGCTACTGTTACACATGTTTATGTCCACACATGTTTATTTACGGTTGTGAGTGATTGACAGGAGTCTTCGTCCCACTAATCAGTACTAATACTAATAAGAACAATAATATGTGATGTTCAGCTGTTCAAAGTAAACAAAGGGGGCCCTCTAGTGGTGGGAATAAGTGTCACTAACGTATGTTTTGTCCTTGTGGTGTTCCCGTAGTCAGTTCAGACATAAGAAGGAACTAACAGACACGTTTCTTTCACTCTGTTTGTATGGCCCCAAAAACGTTTGCCTGTGAGTATTTTCTGTTCAGTTGTTGTCAGAATGAATAGTATCAAATATCTCTGATGTGAACCTTTGTTGTTGGATAAAAAGACGTTGTAAATCTTAAAATGAATCTGTAAATGCTAATCGTTAGCATGTCTATGGATTTTCCCATTGAAGTTAGCATCAAGCTGCGATCTTTTTCCCATTCATTTAAATGTCTAATGCCATGTAAATGTACTAAGGCAGTGAACAGAACTCAGACAGATTCAGTTTGTATGTGTCAGTTTTACAGTGAGTCTACAGGAACAGATTTGGACACAAGTTTTGGGCGTCCGTCTTTTCTTGGTAAACCTGTTGTCTATCTGCAGCTAATCGCTACACGCACACAAACAGAAGAATAGGAGTTAGAATAAAACGGCATTAATGTGAGATTAAAAAAATTGTTGGTGTTATTTAATGAATACGTTAACGCGGTAATAACGCATTAACTTGCCCAGCCCTACTGTAAATATAACACTTACATTTCATTGCCAGATTTCTTAATAATTTATCAGCTGAATACATTAACCTGTACAGTCCCAAATATCCACTGTCAACCAAAACCTACTGATCTAAACTGTTTAATACCTGTTGATCCACTAATCCTATTCATGTAGAGCAGGAGTCCGCAAGGTTGATCTGGGTGAATAACTCCAAACAGTCAGCGGCAACCAAAGTCAAATACTGATGCAAAATATATAATACCTGTTGAACTGCTAATCTTATCAATACATGTAAATAATTCAGGTAAAATACAGTTTTTCATGGTCATCAGATTTGATCCATTAGGACGTTCAGAGGCTCTGTAGTGAACGTGGAAACACCGTCATTTTCTGCAACATTGATTCACTACCTTTGCTGAAAAAGACACTTTTTCTTCAGTTTTCTCTGCTTTTGATAAAATAACCTTCAAGTTTTCTCTGAGTTTTTATAAACATCCACATGAACAGTAAATTAAATATAGGACAATACCTGATTTACACTGAAAAATGCAAGATACAGAGGTTAATATAATGAAAATGCTTTAAATATGATCTTTATGGTTGACTGGACTAGAGGGTGCATTCACATCAGTCATGGTTTTTAATGTTTAGGAGAAAAATCTGTATTTATGTGTAATAAATTTGCAAAACAAAGCCAACATGGACCTAATAAACACAAATACAAAGACTTACTCGGCGCACACTTTGCTAATCTTGCAGGGTGGTATGTGGGATAATGTGTCTACTCTCATTAACCCATAAAGGCCCAGCACTACGTTTGGGGCAATTCCCTAATGACATTTTTTCTATATCTAACCTTTCTTAAGTGATTTATCACCATTTATTATAATATCATCCTCTGCATTTTGCATTTTATCAGGATAAATTGTGTATTTTCCTGTATTTAATTTACTGACCATATAGACCACAGATGTCAAACATGTGGCCCGGGGGCCAAAACCGGCCCGCCAAAGGGTCCAGTCCGGCCCTGTAGGATGAATTTGTGAAATGCAAAAATTACACTGAAGATATGAACAGTCAGTGGTTTTACATTAGGGCCCACAGAAAGCCCTACTTCAGTCTCAAGTGGGTCAGATCAGTAAAATACTACCATAAAAACCTACAAATAATGACAATTCCAAATTTTTCCTGTTTTAGTTTAAAAAAAAAAAAAAAAAAAAAAGTGAAATGACATGAAAATGTGTAAATTTCCAAACTAGCCTTTCACAAAAAATATGAAAACCTAGAAATGTGTTAAGAGAAGTGAAATTCTACTAATTTTCTGCCAGTTACTCAAATATTTTGTACATTTGCAGATCCATTGTGATCTGTAAGTTGTAACACACATTTACAAATGATAAGCAGAGGCAAAATATAGTTAAAATTACACTTATTTTTCTTAATAAATGTCAGTTTTGTCATGATTGTTCATGTTATTCACATTTTTAAAAGGACAGTTTATACATGTAAATATTTCCATAACGTAATTTTCCTTTTTTTGCTATAAAACACATTGAAAAGTTTGGAATTGGCATTATTGATATATTATTATGTTCTTAATTTACTGGTTCAGCCCAATTCAGATCATACTGGGAGGATGTGGCCCCTGAACTTAAATAAGTTTGACAGCCCTGATGTAGATGTTCATAAAAGTTGAGGGTTATTATAACGAACACAGAGACAACTGCAGAAAAGGTGACTTTTTCAGTAAAATCTCTCATTAACTGAACATAAACCCAGTGTGTCCATCCACTGTCACTGATCCAACTCCATGGGTTTTACTGGTGAAGCAATGTTGTAGAAGATGATGGTGTTGCCATGGTAACTACGTAGCCTCTGAACGTCCAAATGGGTCATATCTGATGACCATGAAAAGATGACAAACTGTATTTTACACCAATTATTTACATGTATTGATAGGATTAGTGGATCAACTGGTATTAAACAGTTTAGATCAGTAGATGCTTTTGGTTGGAGGTTTGGGTCTTTATGGGTTAAAAATGAAATGTTAAATGCAGATGCATAGAGTTGCATTGGGAAATCAGAAAAACTGCCATAAACTACATTATATTGTAAGACAGTGTGTAGTTCAGGTCTCTTCCTCAATAAAATGGATCATTAACCCTCAGGTATCCCGTCCACCAAGGCCCTTACTAAACACCAAGTGTTCCCTTTTGGCACACTTGTGGAATAATGTCAAAAAATTTTCATACAGTTTGTTTTTAATTCTTTTACACTTTTTTTCTATTTCATCAACTTGAGCCGTAAATAAAAATACCAAATACTGAATAATTGTCATATGTTTTTAACCCTTTAAATGCCGTGTTTGTAATGGAAACAAACCATTTTTTTAAAATGCAAAAACACAAAAATATTATTTTTTTCCAGTATTCTACATAAAAAGTGGATCACATATTATTAGATTTTTTCATCCTGGCATATGTCAATGATTAACTGCAACACTGGTTAATTTGCATTATTATTATTTTTAGCGCTAGGTCAAATGTTCAAAAATACAAGCATCTGTCACCAAGTGTGCGTAAAATGCACACCTATAAATCAAACTATTAAATATTATATATTGATTTATTTTTCTGCTCTAATTTGATTTTATTTTTATAAATCAAGGTCAGCCCTAATCATACAGATCAAATAATCATTCATTTTACATTTTTTTTTTAACCCTTTAAATGATCTCTTTTCATCATGATGTCACTACATTTTTTGATGCAAAAAACACAAAATATGTTTTGTTTTGTTTTTCAAAATACTCCATAAAAATTGGACCACATATTATTTGTTTTCTGCAGCCTGGCATATGTCAATGATTAACTCCAACATGAACAACGTTAATAAATTAATTTAGCCCCTCCCCTCTCAAATGAAGCCCAGATCTCAGTAAAAGCAGGATTTCTGCCTTAAAGGCTTTGGATCCAAAACAGTGGTTCTACTGTTGGAAATAGTGCGTTTTAGGCACACTTGGCCGACAGATGCTAGTCTGGTCATTTTCTTTTGTTTACCATGTGCACATTTGAGTTGATGGACAGAATTTGAAGGATCATGCACAAATGAACAACTTCTGAATTCTAACCTTATTTAAATTATGAAAAACAATATGAAGTTTTTTAACACGAAGTGCAAAATGTGCCTAAAAGACACACCCGGATACTGGAGGGTTAAAGACATATGGAGTATTTTTCGATGTGAAGTCATTGTGTGAGACCTTTAATGATGACGGATGTTTAGTTTATTAGGAAGGCTGCAGCTATTCTTCCTGGGGTTTGACACATATTAAAATAACTCAGTACAGCACATTGTAATAAAGAAGAAAAAAATAAAAGAAAGGAAAAAAAAAAAGCTGATGGCCTTGAACATTAAGACAGTCTGGAACAAAATTGTTGCAGTATTAGAATTATGGATGTGACTGCTGCTTACACTGTAGGTCTGTGACATGACGCACTGACCAACTATCATGTGCATCTGTTGTATGTACGTTCCAAATACTTTCCACATGCTCATTTTCTCTGGATTTCTTTCCATATACACCATGTTCATACCATCATAAGAGCATAGATTGTTTGTCGCTATAGCGGTGCAGACAGATGATGCTCACTGATGAGGATTTTCTGCATATTTATGTGTCTGTTATCAGCCTGTTATCAGGATAATTACACACTGTACGTCAAATGTGATGTTGTTAGAATGATTCTTTGTCCTGTTATCACAGTGTGGCTTGCTGTATAGTTATAAGAAAATACCTCCGTTTTAAGTTAAAGGTAAAAGACCCAGTGCTGCTTTTGTGGCAGCTCTCAGATGATTTTTTTCCTCTATTTTGTAACCTTTCTTAACCCATAAATACACCAATGACCAAAATTATCTACTGATCTAAAATGCTTCATAACCTTAGATCCACTAATCTTATCAATCCATGTAAATAATTGGTGTAAAATACAGTTTGTCTTCTTTTCATGGTCCTCAGATATGACCCACTTGGACGTTCAGAGGCTCCGTAGTTACCGTGGAAACACCGTCATCTTCTACAACATTGTTTCACCAGTAAAACCCATGGAGTTGGATCAATGACGGTGGATGGACACACTGGGTTTATGTTCAGTTAATGAGAGATTTGACTGAAAAAGTCAGTTTTTCTTTCGGTTTTCTCTGTTTTTGTGTAAGAATCCTCAAATGTAATCTCAGTATGATGATTAAAGGACATGATCAGTAAACTGAATATTGGAAAATACCTGATTTTCACTGAAAACATGCAGAACAGAGAAAAATTAAATTGGGAAATGTCACAAAAGTAGCACTGGGTCTTTGTGGGTTAAGTGATTCATCACCATTTAATATAATCCTCTGTATTTTGCATTGTAAAGTGAAAATCTGGTATTTTCCTGTATTTAATGTTCTAATTATGTTGATGTTCATTAGAGCTCAGATTAAAGTTAAGGGTTAAACAGAGAGAAAACAGAGAAAACTGAGGAAAATTATTATCATATAGTCTATGTAGAAGTATTGATGAATGTTTTGGGCTTTTTTTGCTCAAAAACATTGCAATTTTTTTTTCCTGCTGATTGTGATGCACCAAACAATTGTCAAGAAAAAGTCAGCTAGCATTGTTATTCACAGGTGTGTTAGCAGACTTTAGTTTCATAAAGGAGATAATGGGTTGGACTGATCCTGCAGAGGGGGTCAGCCTCAGTGGTCTAACAATATGACAGAGATCAGCACTATCAGAGCCATTACTCTGGTGGAATCTTAGTATTTGTTTACCCAGAGGTCAGTCTGGGGTCCTTTCAGATCCCTTTTAACCCATAAAGACCCAGAACTACTTTTATGTCAGTTCCAAAATACTTTTTTCTCTATATTTGACTTAACTTAAGTGATTTATGACCATTTTATACAAGATTAACTTCTGCATTTTTTTTTTTCAGTGAAAATCAGGTATTTTTGCATATTTGTGACTGGACAATGCAGCATGACTAACATATGTGGTTAACCTGTAAAGGTTCCCAGCCTTTTTGGCTCGTGACCCCATTTTAACATCACAAATTTCTGGTGACCCCAGACATTGAAAATAGAGACTTTTTTTTGGGCTGAAATTAATTTGTTTTTGATCATGTAATAGTTTGCTATACTACGTTTCAAATAAGTGTTCATTTTAGACAACTTTTAGGCTATAGAATGTAAATTTTTATTAGTAAGTTTTAATTTTTTTATCAATAACTAGAAATTTCAGGCGACTCCATTTGAATTCCAGGCGACCCCACGTGGGGTCCCGACCCCAAGGTTGAAAAACACAGACCTAGTGTTACTGTTGTGTCCGTTCCAAAAATATTTTGTTCTCTGTTTTTAACTTTTCTCATATTATAACATAATCCCCTGTATTTTGTGTTTTTTCAGTGAAACTCAGGTATTTTCCTGTATTTAAGTTACTGATCATGGCGATGTTCACAACAGCTCAGATTAAAGTTAAGGTTTATTATATCATAAACACAGACAAGAGGACAATAAGGGACTTTTTCAGTCAAATCTCTCCTTAACTGAACATAAACCCAGTGTGTCCATCCACTGTCACTGATCCAACTCCATGGGTTTTACTGGTGAATCAATGTTGTAGTTCAGGGGTCTCAAACATGCGGCCCGGGGGCCAAATGCAGCCCGCCAAAGGTTCCAATCTGGCCCATGGGATGAATTTGAATTCCACAGTCAAGGCTGTGGAACTCATTTTAGTTCACGTTTATTATGACCCTGGGTCATAATTTATCTATTTATATTTATATGTATGTGTTTTCTGTTTAGTGTGTGTGTTCTCCCCCCGTCCTGTAGGTGTGCTGTGCCCTTTTTGTTTCCGTTTGTTGCAGGTTTCTGATTGGTGGAGCATGATTGCCCGGCCCTTTAAAGCTGGCCCTGGAGCTCCCATCCTTGCTCGCTCTTGCCTCCTGTCAGCTCCCAACCCTGTGTTCGTGTGTGTGACCGTCAGTCTTCGATCCTGGAAAAATCTGATTGTTTGTATTTGTAAATAGTTTTGTTAAATTGAACCTTTTTCTGGTAGGGGAGGTAGGCTCTTTTGTTTTCACCTTTTCTCCTGTTTTGGTTAGATAGTTAGGTAAGTTTTCTGTATTTTATTTCTTGCATTTATGTTGGATTAGGAAAGTTAGTTTAAACTCTACAGATATTTTGTTTGTTGTTTTAGCCGCTCCCTCCCCTAACCCTTCCTTAGTTGTTAAAACAAAAGTAGTAATAATAAATATTGTGAATCTTAGTTTTTGACTGACGTGTGTGCTTGGGAGCTGGGAGGGGACAAAAGTTGAGCCTATTATGTTCGCCCTGGTGAACCCCTAGGCCGGGGCGTAACATAATTTGGGGGCTCGTCCGATTTTTCCCGCGTGTTTTTGTGAGTGTGTGATTTTTCCGGGTAAGTTTTGGTGAGTATTTTTGACATATTTCTGGTCTGTGGTTTTTCTGGGTGTAATGGATTTTGATTTGGAGGCGTTTGCTGCGTGTCCTACACTGGAGCGGTTAGACGCCTGTAGGAAAGTGGATTTGATGCTCATTTCCACTCGTTTTGGTGTGCCGCTTCCTACTAATGTTAGGAAGGAGGAGCTGAGGCAGCTCCTCATTGAGAAGGTTGGGGAGAGGGGAGTGTTGACAGCAGGAGCTGGTGACGTGGAGGAGGAGCTCCGTGATCCTCAGCCGTCGTCACCCACCGCATTAGCGGAACCTCCGGTTGTGCAGAGGATGTCGGAGGAAGAACTCCGACTGACTCTGCGCATAAAGGAGGTGGAGGTGAGACACAAAGAGCTAGAGGTGGAGGCCATGCTCCTCAGGGTGAAAGCCCTGGAGCTGGAACGTCAGCCTGTTACTCCCCACTCACCTGTCCAACACACAGCCCCACACTCTCCCCGTGACAGCTTCGATGTGAGCCGGCATATAGCACTGGTGCCTCCGTTCAGAGAGGCGGAGGTGGATTGTTATTTCAGTGCTTTTGAGCGCATAGCAGGCACCCTGAACTGGCCAAAGGATGTTTGGTCTCTGCTGCTCCAGTGTAAGTTGACCGGTAAAGCACAGGAGGTGTGTTCCTCACTAACGGTTGAACAGAGTTTGGATTATGAGGTTGTTAAAGCCACTGTTCTCCGTGCTTATGAGTTGGTGCCGGAGGCTTACCGGCAAAAATTTAGAAAGTGTGTAAAAACCCCTGACCAGACATATGTGGAGTTTGCGCGGGAAAAAGGTGTTTTGTTTGACAAATGGTGTCACTCCAGTAAAGTACATGATTTTGCGCAGCTGCGAGAACTCGTCCTTTTAGAGGAATTTAAACAGCGTTTGCCGGAGCGCATAGTGGTATATTTAAATGAGCAGAAGGTTGGGTCACTTTCTGAAGCTGCTGTTCTCGCAGATGAGTTCGCTTTGACCCATAAAAGTGTCTTTATGACTCCGGTGCGCCGTGAGGCTTCTGATGGTGAACGGGTGCGTTCTCCTCAGAACGCCCGGCGTGCGGTTTTGGCTGAAGGTGGTGAGAGCCGGGAGTGTTTTTACTGTCGGCAGCCGGGCCACCTCATTGCGGTTTGCCCGGTTTTAAAGAAAAAAGAGCAAACAAAAACCAAAAATCCCTCGGCTGTAGGTTTAATACAGTGCAAATCTGCGTCTCCTTCAGAACCGGTAAAATGTGAAAGGCCTGATGTGGATGAGGAGTTTCGTCCTTTTATTTCACATGGTTTTTTGTCGTTGGGTGAGGGGGACCAGGTTCCCATCACCATTTTAAGAGATACCGGTGCGAAGTATTCTGTGGTCCGTCGCGGCGTGGTGCCGTTTTCAGATAAATCCTACTGTGGTTCTGATTTGTTGGTGTGGGGAATAAAACTGAGTGTTTTCCGCATGCCGCTGCACTCTGCTGTACTCTCCTGTCCGCTGGTCTCTGGCACCGTGCGCGTTGGCGTCCGTGATCAGCTGCCCGTGGCAGGGGTTGATCTGATCCTCGGAAATGATTTGGCCGGTCAGAAAGTTTTTCCTGCTGTACCTGAAGTAACCGACTGCCCCGTTGCTGACGAGGGTTATTCCACTGCCGTCGGTGATCCAACCGTTTTTCCGGTGTGCGCCGTAACGCGTGCCCAGGCTCGCCGGCTGGGTGATCTGCCGGATCTGTCCGACTCCTTTTTGTGCGCGCCGCGTGAATCGAGCAGCCCTCCTTCTGAGTTGAATAAAACTATTTGTATCGATATAAAACCAGATGTAGATAACTTGCATGTAGATGTTCAATTCTGTCGTTCTTGTTCCGTGGGTCAAGTGTGTGAGAAGCATAACCAGGCCATTCCCCCAACTCCTTTACATCCGGTCCCAGTTACTGGTGGACCATTTGAGCTGGGCCATGTCAGTTCATTCAGACAGCGGTTACCCACTGCTTGCGAGACGGCCCGTCAGTCTCTCTCTGCTGCCAAACCTATGTTGAAACAGCATTGTAAGAGTGTGCGTAAGCGCCTGTTTCAGCCAGGTGATCTGTTTCTTGTTTTATTTATTGTTGGTTTAAGTTTTTACACAAGGTTTTCTGGTCCTTATGAGGAGTGTAAAGTGAGTGACACCAATTATGTTATTGAAAAACCAGATAGCAGGAAAAAGTGTGTTTTCCAGGTGAATATGTTGAGGTCTTATGTTACAGATGGCGCAGTTAGGACAGCCATGGCCCCGTTGTCCTGCGTCACCCCTGTTCAGTGGGTGTCCACCCCGTCTTATAGTCCTGAGGAGGACTGTTTGAGTGGACAGTGTGTTTCAGTTCCGTGTGCCCAGTTGAAAAACTCAAAAACACCGAGAGGAGTTTCTCATAGGTTAGAGGGGGCTGCATTACTTTTCCACCCAGCCAAAGGTATCCAAGGAAAAGCCGTTGCCACCTATCTGAGGAGCCGGGTGCGGCTGCGGCAGGTGCGCCGCCTGGTGGCGAAAGTGCAATCGGTCATAGACTTCAACAGCTGTACCTTTTGGCCAACTTAGCCAGCTCCTCCCTTTAATTTGATTAGTTCCCTGTTTGTTAGGACTTATTTGAGTCCATGGAAGCCCTTTTCTGTTCTGGGTTTTAGGTTTTAAACATTTCCTTAGGGGCGGAAATGTTTAAACTTAGGTGGGGGGGTGTTATGACCCTGGGTCATAATTTATCTATTTATATGTATATGTATGTGTTTTCTGTTTAGTGTGTGTGTGTTCTCCCCCGTCCTGTAGGTGTGCTGTGCCCCTTTTGTTTCCGTTTGTTGCAGGTTGCTGATTGGTGGATCATGATTGCCCGGCCCTTTAAAGCTGGCCCTGGAGCTCCCATCCTTGCTCGCTCTTGCCTCCTGTCAGCTCCCAACCCTGTGTTCGTGTGTGTGACCGTCAGTCTTCGATCCTGGAAAAATCTGATTGTTTGTATTTGTAAATAGTTTTGTTAAATTGAACCTTTTTCTGGTAGGGGAGGTCGGCTCTTTTGTTTTCACCTTTTCTCCTGTTTTGGTTAGATAGTTAGGTAAGTTTTCTGTATTTTATTTCTTGCATTTATTTTGGATTAGGAAAGTTAGTTTAAACTCTACAGATATTTTGTTTGTTGTTTTAGCCGCTCCCTCCCCTAACCCTTCCTTAGTTGTTAAAACAAAAGTAGTAATAATAAATATTGTGAATCTTAGTTTTTGACTGACGTGTGTGCTTGGGAGCTGGGAGGGGACAAAAGTTGAGCCTATTATGTTCGCCCTGGTGAACCCCTAGGCCGGGGCGTAACACGTTCCACGTACAGACCAATATAATGTCAAGTAAAATAACATAATAACCTACAAAAAATAATGACTCCATATTTTGTTCTCGGTTTGATGTGAAAAAAAAAAAAATTATATTATGCTGATAAACTTCAAATTTTTGTCTGTTTTTGTGCAAAAAATAACATTAAATTATGAAAATATTTACATGCACAAACTCTCCTGTACCAATAAAATGTGAATAACCTGAACAAATATGAACAACCTGAAATGTCTAAAGAAAATTAAGCACGATTTTAACCATTTTCTTCCTGTTCCTCTGTGTTTAGTGTCTTTGTGGATCTGATCCATAATGCACATGGACAAATGATAAGTTGAGGCAGAATATTGTTAAAATTGCACTGATTTTTCTGAAGAAATTTAAGTTTTTTCAGGTTATTCCCATCTTTTTTGTTTGGATAGTTTATAAAATTAAATATTTTCATAATTTAATGTTTTTTTTTGCACTAAAACAAAGACGAAAATGATTATTATTAATCTTCTGTTGACAAACTGCATTTTACACCAATTATTTACATGTACTGATAGGATTAATGGAACGACAGGTATTAAACAGTTTAGATCAGAGGATGCTTTTGGTCATGGGTGGATGTTTGGGTCTTTATGGGTTAGGAAAAAACAGTCTGTTAGATCTGAAAAAAGGATTTAAGTGACAGTACATGAATTTGTCGATACATTCATTTAAGTTTGGTCTCACTCATCCCACTAGAGGAAAAGAAACAAAGAACTCTGTCTCTTTCGCTGCTGATGTGTTCACTCTCTAGTTGCTAACTTTGTCCATCAGTTGTGGCCGAACAGGAACGGCACAGTGGGGTTTATCGCAGCTCTTTGGCTAAAAGCATGACCGTGAGGGTAACAGCATCGAGGGTGAACCACAACATTAAAGTTGCATGTGTGAAAACAAAAACACCAGGCCAAGCGTAAGAGGGTACAGTCCGACTTGTGTTTAGATGGAAACAGAACAGCACCGGTGGAACAGAGCTTTAATGGAAATGATGAAGAGCGAACCCAGACCTCCCTGCTTTTGGTGGACTGGGAAGAACAATATCAACCAATGTGCTTTTCCATTTCTCTTATTCCATTTGGTTTTCACCCGTACATCAACTTTGTCCACTTGTGTTGTAAGCAGATCAACCAGTGATGAATGAAAACTCCAGGTTGTGTATGTGTGACTGGACCATGAACATCTCAGTTAAAATCCCTTATTATTAACCCTGTTTTATATTATCCCTATTTATTTACACATTTTGCATAACTATGTTTTTCTTAAACATTATTTTAACTGTAATTTGAGGTATTAATCTATTTATTTAAGCAAATGTACTGCATTTACATGAGGGTTTTTGGTTGATGTTTTAACCCATAAAGACCCAGTGCTACTTTTACTGCAGTTCCCAAATGATTTTTTTTAACCCATTCTTAAGTGATTTATTCCCATTTATTAGGAAATTTTCCACAGTATTTTCCTTTTTTCTGTGAAAATCATGTATTTTCCTATATTTAATTTACTGATCATGTAAATGCTCATAGGGGCTCAGATTAAAGTTGAAGATTATTGTGTCAAAAACAGAGAAAACAGAGGTAAAAGGGACTTTTTCAGCAAAAATATCCTTAACTGAACATAAACCAAGTGTCTTCATTTACTGTCATTTATCAAATGAACATGTTATTTATTTATTTATTTTACTAGTGAACAGGGTTTCTCAGCCTTTTTTGAACCACACCCCACTAACGGCATCATGAGTCAAAACATTTGTGGGACGGGGGGGAATGGGGGATACATACGCAATTCTAAAAGTAATGCGACTGAGTTATATGAGGAGGACATGGAGCTGTGAGAAGATGAGTGACCTCCACCCACTCAAATTGAATTTGCAACTGGGGGGTGGGTGGGGGACAATGTGCCGGACAATATGCGCCCCCCCCCCCCAATGCACAGAGTATGTGCCGGATGATTTATAACATTGTGATGTGCAACAGTAATCACTAATGCACCCACATGACGATGTCACTTGCACCCCCCCCCACCCCCCCACCCCACTGTTCTAACACTGAGAAAACTGCAGGAAAATGTGACTTTTTCTCTAAAATCTCTCCTTAACTGAACATAAACCCAGTGTGTCCATCCACTGTCACTGATCCAACTCCATGGGTTTTACCAGTGAATCAATGTTGTAGAAGATGATGGTGTTTCCATGGTAACGATGGAGCCTCTGAACGTCCAAATGACTCATATCTGATGACCATGAAAAGATGAAGAACTGCATTTACACCAGATATTTACATGTATTGATAGGATTGATGGATCAACACGTATTAAACAGTTCATATCAGTAGATGTTTGGGTCTGTGTGGGTTAATGGGTTAGTGTTTTAGAAATGGAGAAAAATGAAGAAAAAGTGACTTTTTCAACATGAACCCAGTGTGTCCATCCACTGTCATTGATCCAACTCCATGGGTTTTACCAGTGAATCAATGTTGTAGAAGTTGACAGTGTTTCCATGGTAACCACAGAGCCTCTAAAGGTCCAAATGGATCATATCTGATGACCATGAAAAGATGACAAACTGTATTTTACATCAATTATTCACATGTATTGATAGGATTAGTGGATCAATACATACTAACCCTTTCATGCAGGAATTATGAGAACCTTAGTCAAGATTTTTTTTCTTGAGTGTTTTTATTCCTCCTTCGACAGGAAAAAAACAATGCGATCGAGTTTTTTTTTTGTCATGGAGTTACAAAAATGTCCATGCGTTTAATTTTTGAAGTAAAGGAACATGTGTTTATAACTGAATATCAGAAAGTGATATGAAAACAATGAAATAAAAACATTTAATGCTGCTAATCTGATGTTTTCTCACATTTTAACATATTCTAATGCTACTTATTACTCACTTCATGGACATAATATGCGAAAAAAAAAACTATTTTGTCTAACAAATGACACTGATTTACACTCAAACATGTTAGTGCAGATGAGGTTTATCAAAAACAGTGAAGTTACAGTAATGGTCTGAATGTCAGTGTATGGGATGGTGCATTAGTGTCCACTGTGTTGGCTGATCTGGAACTAAAACAACCAAACCCATGAATATACAAGAGAACAGCTGGAGAACAACTGACCACTGGAGTGACCAGTATATACGAAAGGGTTAAACGCTTTAAATCAGTAGATGTTTTTGAATGCTGGCAGCTGTATGTGCTTTTAGGGATTAAAATGCAACTCTGGTTTCCTTGTTTGTCATTTAACATCAGTACATGGTGACTTCTTTTACAGAGAAACGGTATTAAACATAAAAATCCCTTCCATCACAACTGAATCTGGCATAAATTGGCTTAAGAGAAATATTTGAAAGTATGAAAGCGTGGGTGAAACTCTCATAAAGCAGACAATAAAAAACATGCTTTTCCCTTCTTCTTCTTCTTCTTCTTCTTCACAGCTCTGCTAGTTAAATTATCTGAATGCGTGAATGCAGGTGAAGCCGCTCATGTCAATATGGACCAACAGGACGACATCAGTGACATTTATGTTCGTTTGCTCCTCATCCTCAATCCAAACAGTGTCTTTTAAAAGATTCAGAAGAGGTCAGAAAACAGTTTGGAATGCTAGAACATGATTGCTCTTTATTTTTTTTTCATTGCTGGTTCTCTTGGGTGCAGCTTTTATTAGATGAAAGAAAAAAAAAAGACATATTGTTTGTCAGCCATTCAGAGCAGAGGTTTACACTTCAACTATAATGCAACAAATTTATATTTCAGGCAGCAGCTTCCATTTGGCCTTTTGTTTTTGCATTTCATATCCATTTTTTCTTATTCAACACAAATCCTCTCAGGGGAAAATCAAACTATTTAATTCCCTTTGCTGATTTCTCTTTCTTCACCTTTTGACTTTCTGATGCTTGCATGTGTGTGAAGTTACTGTGAGATTAAAGAAGAGCTTGTTGCCTTATTTAACGCTGCAGACAAAGAGTAACATAGCAGCATCAGAACTGAAACTTTTTGACGCTATTTCTATGATGAAACTTCGAACCTGCTACACAACAAGGATGCCAATGAAAGTTAAAAAAAAGGAAAAACTGAACACAAGAAGTTTTGGGCTGTTAGTGGGGATAGAAGATGCATGACACACAGCGATGAGGTTTCACTCCCATCACTCTCATTTGTTTTGTCGAAAATACTGATGAGAGCGTTCAGTCTGTAGTCACTTTGGTTTCCTGGTGTGTCCACACATACCGCAACATGTTTCTTCGTCTTCTTCGCTTGTTGTAACATACGTCAACATCCATTTTTTTTAATTCCCCTGACTCTAGTTGCGAAAAAAGCTCTTTCCATTGCAGTTTTGTGTGATATACCATTGGTGCTATGCCCAAAAAAACCACCTCTTGCCAACGCAAAAACTTCTAATTGAAAAAGGAGACTTTTGGCAAAATTGTCATTTTTCCATTAGGGAAATTTTTATGTGCAAGTTATATTTGTGCAATTTGAGGGTTAATGGAAAAGCGACTTATGAACAGAATTCCACAGCTATAGCCATATTAATTTAAATTATTATTATTATTATGAACTTAAACGGATAATAACTGATACAAATACATTATTACAAATATTAAATTATTTAATTCATTGTCGTTTTGTGGCTGCCCCCACCGTTACTGCTGCCACAATAATACTAGCATATTAGCCTACTGGTATTATTATTATTATTATTATTATTATTATTATTATTATTATTATTATATTTTTGTATTATTACAACAATTATCTTCCCTCTCTCTTTCTCACTTTCATTCACACTCTCCTCTTCCCCTTTTCTCTATCACCCCTAACCATGCTATATTGTTTAGTCGTTCTTTACATATTTTATCCATTTCATTGTATTATGATGTTGTCATTGTTGTTGTTTGTCACTACTCTGTTGTTGTTGTTTTTCCCTTTGTTTATGTGTTGTTGTTTTTCTGTCCACATTGTCTTGTTAACTATTACTAATCCCCCCCCCCCCCAAAAAAAAAAAAAAAAACAGAAACTTTTTGACACTATTTCCATGATGAAACTTCAAACCTTCGAACCTGATCCACAACAAGGATGCTAATGAAAGTCAAAAAAAGGAAAAACTGAACTCAAGAAGTTTTAGGCTGTTAGTGGGGATAGAAGATGCATGACATTACAGCGGTGAGGTTTCACTCCCATCACTCTCACTTGTGTTTTGTTGAAAATACTGATGAGAGCGTTAACAGTCTGTGAAGACAATTCCACAGCCAAACACCGATGGCACTTTGCTAACAATATCACGCACTATTAACACACATAACCTCACTTTTTCTTTGTAAGTATCTGTAGACATTAAAGACAGAAAGACTGATGTGTGCCTCTAACCAACATTGAACCGGCATCTGTTATCCACGGCAGTCTCCATGTATCTTAGGCTGATTAACTGCCTTTACAGTCAGCCTTCTGGAGGTGGCTGGCATAGCGTTCATTTGTAGTCTCTAATTGGAGAGACGTGCCTTGTAAAACTATAATCACTCATGCATGCCAGATCGCTTAGTTACCTTGATTAAATAGTGTACAACCAGCACCAGATTGTTGTCAAATAACAAATTTGTGCTTATGAAACTGTATTTTTCAGTGGAAGTCAGTGTTGATATGTACCAGCTAAGTATAATGATCAACATAAGGGTGGAAAAAAAAAGATGATTATAGTTGTACATTTAAGAAGAAAAAAGTATTTTGGGCAGTTGGTTAAAAAAAAAAAAGCCCTAGTTTTTTTTCTATTAGCATGAGTCAAGATGATCTCAGAACAAACTGCAAACAGGCCACACACTGAGTTAATCCACATAATAATAATAATAATAATAATAATAATAATAATAATAATAATAATAATAATAATAATAAGTGGTTCCAGGCACAATAAACCCCGCCCCTCACACGTATTGTAGTTTATTTTGGCATGGATCCAGCTGATGTCATCATGTCTATGCATGTGCTGATGTCAGCATATCAGCTGCCTCTATATGTGTCAAGTTTGAAGGAAACTGAACCACAATTGATGTTTTTATAGACATTTGAAATTTTGCCCATTATAAGTAAATGGGAGGAAAAAAAAGATTTTAAAAATTCATTAAAAAAAATTTGCAACTTTGATCTGTTTTCCCAAAATATAACTACATCTATTCTGGGTCACTGGCAATCTAAAAACTCAATTTGGTATGAATTCAACCAATAGTTTTGCTGCTACAGACATGTGAAATTTCACACATTATAAGTAAAAGGGGGGAAAAAGATTTTAAAAATTCATAACCAGGGGTGTAAGAAAATATCGGAATTGCAATACATCATGATATTTCACTTCATGATACTGTATCGATATTAAAAATTACTGTATCGATATTTTTAGGGATTTATTCAAATGCAGACATGGTGGAGGTTCATTTTTGTTTTTTGTTTTTCAGACTCTTTTATTTCTATATTCACATGGGTATTTTGTTCTGTTGTTTGTGTACTATAAAACTACTGTTGTGATACTGCAGGTCATAAATGTAGTAGAAATGTAAAAAATGATAACACTAATTATGGATAATTCAATCATCCTAAAAGCCTTTTTTACTCTCTGAAAGAGGCAAATGTTAGTGTTTTTATTGGGAATGCACAAAAAGAATGTTCTGATGTTGGATGATTCAGGGACTGAACACTATGGATTCTTTTTGCAATAGAATACGAAGAGTTAAGCAGGATCTGAAACTGTAACGTCTGTAAAACCTTATTTATTTATTTTTGTGTTTTTTTGTACTGGTAAAGCCGCATGTTAAAACTTTATTTATCCAAATGCTGCACTTTAAGTATTTCCAGGAAATAATCTGTCATGTCTGCTCCCAGACAGTGTCTGTCATTTCCTGTTTTATTTTGTTCAGTTTCCCTCATGTGTCTGTCTGCTGTCTTTACTTCCCCTCCTTGATTGTTTCACCTGTGCTGATTACCTGACTCCGCCCTGATGTGTTCCACCTGTGTCTAACTGTCTTCCCTCCCTCTTGTGTATTTAAACCCTGTGTCTTCTCCTGTCTCTTTCCTACACTCGTACTTACTCACCAGTGTTTTCGGATCCTGTCAGTCTGTCTGCCCGTTGTGACCCGTTTTTGTCTCCGACCACAGATTCTGCCTGTTCCTGTTCTGCCTGCTCGTCTGTTGTGACCTGGTTCGTTCATCTGACTTCTGATTCTGCCTTTTCCCCTGGTTACCTCAGCCTCCAACGTTTACCTGTGTGTTTGGACCCTCACCTGGATTTTGACCATGAGGAAGCCTGTCCCTCATGTCCCGTTGCCTCCTGTTCTGCTCTTCCGTGTATGGCCTGGCCTGTTTTTTGACATCCCTTTGTTTTGCCCTAGTCGGGTTGCTGTTGGGATTACTCCGGCTCGGCCGTGCTGACCGCCCGCTGACCCCGCTCACAGCCCGGACATCGAGTCCAGAGACCCACGCCTTCACAGACGTGTTAACTATTCTGTGTTGTGTTTTTTTTTCCCCTGTGATTGAGTCTAATAAACACTCAACTTTACATCTGTTTGCTGGTCTTGCATTTGGGTTCAGGCTTTGTACTCAGTCCGTTACATAATCTTTTAAAAAAAAAGAAAACAAAAAATATCTTAACAGTATTGTGATATATTGCGATATATCATATTGTGATCCTGGTATTGTGATTTGTATTGTATCGCCAGATTCTTGCCAATACACAGCCCTATTCATAAGTAATGGAAACTTTCACCTATTTTTCCCAAAATACAATGGGATCTATTTTGCGTCATTGGTAATCTATAAACCAAATTTGGTATGAATTCAACCAATAGTTTTGCTGCTACAAACATGTGAAATTTCACCCATTACAAGTCAATGGGGGAATAAAAAAGACTTAAAAAATTCATTAAACATTTGAACTTTGACCTACTGTTCCCAAAATGTAATCAGTTCTATTCTGGGTCACTGCCAATCTACAAACCAAATTTGGTGTGAATTCAACTAATAGTTTTGCTGCTAGAGTATTAATAAACAGACTGAACCAAAAACAATTCCCCTTTGGGGGGTGGGCTAATAATAATAATAATAATAATAATATGTAAGTATGGGTTGAATCTCAGAAAGTCGTCTTTGTGAATATACCTGCCATTGGCTGAATACTTCAGTCAATATTCTCTCACTTTCATTGGTTCTTAGTGGAATTTTCTGTTATAGGGGATTTAGGCCATTACACTATTCAAAGAATAATTCTGCCTTCTGTACAATCTGTGATAATTCCATCATTTTCTTCAAAATATTCTTATTTTAATTAATTTCTTGACACAATCAGGATATTAAAATGGATCCTACATCTATGTTTATACATCTTCTTATGTGACATCAAGTTCTTGTTGATGAAAATGGTGAAAAATAGCATCATATGACATTATAGCAATGTCATATAAAATCACTTGTTTTATTATCTCCACCAAGGAGGTTCTGTTTTTGCCGGCGTTGGTTCGTCTGTCTGTTTGTCTGTCCGTGTGCAAGATAACTCAAAAATTTATGGACGGATTTGGATGAAAATTTCAGGAAATGTTGATACTGGCACAAGGAACAAATAATTAAATTTTGGTGGTGATCGGGGGCATGGGGGGGGGGGGTCAGTGATCTGCCTTGGCGGAGGTCTGCGCTCTCTGAGTGGTTTTCTAGTTTACACTGTTTACTTAATACTTTTTTCATTTTTCATTTTCTTTTTAGAATAAAACTAAATCTCCTAAACGTCTTCACTCTCTGTATTGGCTGTACTATAAGGAACACCGCCTTAAATTTGGCCTGTGCTACCAAATTGGTCAGGCTTAACTCCACTGCTGTCCACAATTCAGCCCCAAGTTTGAAGTCTGATTAGTTTTGTAACGTGCAGGCCCACAAACTAAGAATACTGCCAACTAAGAGAATGCCTGAATTCAGACTTGCTGAAACATCACCATCATTACAGCATGTGGAAATAACAAAACACATCATTATTGACTGCCTTCAGTGGAAGCACAGATGTTGCGGCTTAATTTGTTTGGATAAAGTAGCTTAGTTGTAATTACTGTTTCCTACCATCTTTAAAGGGAATTAGTGCAATGTGAAGTCTAAATCAGGGTGCAGCCCTGCACGCTGGAGCATCAAACAACAACATGAAACAACATTTCAATTATATGTAGTTGATGTCGCAGCCTGGGTGTGTGAGGCTGGAAGCCAGGTGAGTGATTTATCATTCTTTTGATCACCGTCACCCCCTTTGGACATAGTGGATACATTTTATTTTGGATTAAAGATCAGATATCAAGCACCGCACGATGTAGGTCAACCCCTGGCCTGTAGAAGCAGCTGGAGTGTCTCCAAAATTAAATATAATCCTTAACTCTGCATGAGGCAAGTTATGAGTTGGCCTGTGTTAAAGTGAAAGGCCTGGATGTTTCAGTCTGAGCCAGCCTTAAGGATCATTCCCTGCTTCACATTTCACACCCACATATCAATAAAAATATCTGCTAATGTAGAGTGGAAAATGTGCCTTTCAAGATCAATGCGTGTACAGTGGAATGTAGGCCAATGGTTTGATATCCTGTCACGGTTTATGTATATCATGAATCAGTTTTTATTCTGTTCATAGTCCTGATCACAGGATGCTCTATTATGGAATAATCCGGACTGTGTTTACATGCGTATTAGTATCCCCGGGTTATCCCTTAAAGCAGGGCTCTCAAACTCATTTTCTTTCAGGGGCCACATTCAATCTGATTTGATCTCAAGTGGGCCGGACCAGTCAAGTAATAGAATTATAACCTATAAATAATGACAACTCCAAATTTCTGTTTTTGTTTTAGCGCTAAAAAAACCCATTAACCCTTTTATGCATGAATTTTGAGAACCTTAATCAAGATTTTTTTTCCTGAGTGTTATTATTCCTCTTTAGGCATGAAAAAAATAGTGACTGAATTTTTTCATGAACCTATTTTTCATGGAATTACAAAAATATCCGCTCAGCTGGACACAATGGGTTTGATGTTTGGAGCAAAGAAAGATGTATTTACTAATATATTGTGTGAAAGCTATGAAATACATTTTTTTTTATTGCTGCTAATCTGATGTTTTGTCACATTTTAACATACTCTAATATTACTTATTACTCACGTTATGGAGATAATATGCAAAAATAAAAACTTTTCTAGTTTAAAAAAAAAAAAAAAAGTTAATCACAGTCTCATAACAATAACAAGGAATTGATTTGCACTCAAACATGTTAGTGCAGATCAGGTTTATCAAAAACAGCAAAGTTACAGCAATGCTATGAATGTCAGTGTATGGGATGATACATAAGGGTCCACTGTGTTGGCTGATATGAAACTAAAACAATAAAATCCATGAATATACAAGAGAACAGCTGGAGAAGAACTGTCCACTGGAGTGACCACTGCATGAAAGGGTTCAATTATAAAAATACTTACTTTTATAAATATCCAAACAAAAAAGATGTGAATAACTTGAAAAAAAAATTATTAAGAAAAGTAAGTGTAATTTTAACAATATTATGCCTCACCTTATCATTTATACACATGCATTATGGATCAGATGTACAAAGATACTAAACACTTAGTAACAGGCAAATTGTTAAATTTGTGCTTAATTTTCTTTAGATAATTCAAGTTGTTCATATTTGTTCAGGTTATTCACATTTTATCGTAACAGAATAGTTTGTAAATGTAAATATTTTCAGAATTTAAAGTTATTTTTTGCACTAAAACAAAGACAAAAATTTGAAGTTGTCATTATTTATCAGCATAATGTAATATTATTTCTTTCACATCAAACCCAGAAGAAACAAGAAAAGCACTCGGAGAGCGCCAAGGCAGATCAGTCCTTCACCCCCCCAGTCACCACCAAAATTTAATCATTTGTTCTTTAATCATCTGTCCATAACTTTTTGAGCTATCTTGCACACGGACAAACAAACAAACAAACAAACAAACAAACAAACAAACAAACACACACACAAAGCAAAGTGATCACAGTACGTCCTGGCGGAGGTAAATATGGAGTCATTATTTGTAGGTTATTATGCTGTTATGCTATGATGCTATTATGAGTTCGACAGCTTTGACTGTGGAATTTTTTGCACTTTGTAAATTCATCCCCAGGGCCAGATTGGAACCTTTGGTGGGCCACATTTGGCCCCTGGGCCACATGTTTGAGACCCCTGCCTTAAAGACTAGGCATTAGAAAGTGCTTATAGAATTTTTAGTATCGCTGAAGTCATGACAAAAACATTTTTTAAACAGACAACACTAATGGGGTTTCTTATTTTCTTGTTCCTTATTTCATAGATTCAGGAGGTGCTCAGTGACATCCGTCAGACGGTTGTTCATTCCATCCCTGGCCGTTTGAGGAAACTGGTTGACTCCACCGGTGCTTACATTGAAATATGAAGATTTACTTCCATTTTTCCATGTAATAAAGGACATGTATCATTTGTTTCAATTAATTTGTAACAGGAGTATGGATTTTATTACCAATTTTGAGTGCCTAGTTACTACACACAGGCAAAAATGACTAGAAATAACTAAAAACAAATGTTCAGAGAACGCAAACCTCCGCCAAGCACCCCTAACGCTGTGCATGTGTGGATCGACTATTTCTTTTTAAATTCAACAGTTTCCAGGTTGTTCCATACAGCAGAAAAAGTTGAAGCTTGGTACCAGTCATGTGTCTGTCCAATTATATTAAATTCCAATCAATATTTGTTGAGTTAAAATGAAAAATGTGTCATAAATGGGATTTTCAATGTTAAATGTAAATGTCCACAGAGTCCACATTCCACAGTGGATGTGGACAATTTAGTTCCAGATACAAGAGATTGTTCTAAGCTACAGGTGGATCCAATTGGAGGCTAATCGGAGACATTTTGAATTTTTCTTATGAAGTTTCAAAAATTGCTCAATGATGACAGATAGGAAAATGTCAGATGTTGTGACCTTGCTGTGACCTTGAACTATGTCCTACTGGGACCACAATGGACTGGGTTGGTCCCAGGGCCTAGGCCTATCTGTGGGGAAGATCTGGGAAAGATGGGTGGAAGAGTTTTACACTAAAGTTGCTAACAAACAAACAAACAAACAAACAAACACACAAAGCAAAGTGATCACAAAACCTCCTGGTGAAGGTAATAAGACGAAGAAGTAACATGGACTCAGAATGCTGTAGACAAACAAACCTGTGTGAGCACATGTAAAATAGCTGAAAGCTTATTTCTATAATCTCACCAGGTTCATGCACATTTACAGTTGTTTTTCATTATAAACATGAATTCAAGTCTTTTTTTTTTTTTTTTTTTTTTTTACTAAAACACACTGTTTTAAGCATTTATTACATAGCATGTAATAATGATAATTAATGGCCAGCTATTGAAAGTTCCTCCTGAAAAAACATGCAAAAGATTTGACAAAAACATCTTTTGACATTTTCATTGCAAAAACAGCATAAATAAATCTACAGCATAAATAAATCTCCTGTTATAGACTGTTATAATGGTTGGGTTAAAGTTACTGTGTCAATGGAAAGCGAGGCCACACATTGTGTTGTGGATTTTTGTTACCTGGATTCATCTATTGTCAGCAATTGGAGATGAGATCTACAGGTAAACATGTCCTTCAGCTGTTATTCTGTCACCACGCAGGACAAGGAGGAGGATGAAGATTGATGAGTGATGGCAGAGGCTCATCATGATGGAGTTCAGTGACTGCTTTTAATGTTAATCCACACAGTGATATTTCTGTTGTGTTTTCCAACCTGACCTGACTTCTTGGACTCTAAGTGTGGGGAAAATAGTTGGAATAAGCATCAGAAGTCTTAGTGTTTAGTGTAGAAATAAGCTCCTGGACAGGTGTGTTTTACTCCAGAGATGAGGTACGTTCATTACCCCTGCCATGTTTGTATTTCCATTGTGTTGTGTACAGGATGCTCACTTTTTATTCAAATAAAAATTCCAGACTTTTTCAAAAGTGGTATTTTTTCCCCCCAAGATCTTGACTTCATGTACTTTTATACTTTTATACTTGTGTGGATAATTTTTTTAGTTGAAATTGTACCTATTGTGTGTAGTAGAAAAGTTAGTTTTAATAAATGTATGAATTAATGAATGCATAATTCACAGTAAATTATGTTTTTTTCTGACAGAAACATTTTCAAAACATATGAAAATCACCAAAGTGCATAGATATCACACAAACAAGACTAGAATCATTCCAGTCAGGGGAAACACTTTTTGTTGTGAGCCCCATGAAAGCTAAACGTTGTGGGCCCTTTCATAAAATACAGTATCTTGTCGATCTGTCAGAGAGAGTGTGTGTGTGTGTGTGTGTGTGTGCGTGCAATCCACACATAACATCACTTGCACTAGTGTGAAAACGAAACTGAAACTTAACATGCTTTGAACATCCGATTCCTGACTTTTATGTCTCTCTTATTCAGCGGATCTTACGTGAAATTTTCACAACTTCTAGCCTGTATCCACTGGACCCCCTCCTCTGCTCCATGGGCCCCCCACAAATGCTGGGCCCCAGGAATTTGTCATGTTTACCCCCCCTCCCCTTATCAACGCCCCAGAATCCAGTACTGACCAGTCGGAGAAATCATTTCAAGTTTTTAAAACTGTTTTACAAGTGTTATAAATTACTGACGCGTTGACACGTGTGAATCCACGGGTTCTAGAAGCAGTAGAGCTGATCAAATGAGGAGCTGAGTTAAACTTACTGGTGTAATACACTCAAAAAAATAATTCATTGGATTAACATGATTTTTATCTTGGAACCTAATTCCATCTAAACAAATCAGTACCACCAGCTTGCCTTGACCATGTAATTTGAACTCAACAATCATAAGTCTAATCTACATTATTTAAACATGTTGAAACAACAAATCCCATCTTGTTGTATGAACCTTTTTAAATTTTGTCCTTTCTACAAATGTCAGTGTTGTTGAATGAACAAACATAAGCTATTTGTCATACTAATACCAATCTTATTGGTTCAATTAGATTTGTATTCATTGTTCGTACTAGTATGTATTAATTAACCAGCATTACAAAATAAAAGACTGAAAAAATTAATTCACATTTTATTCAAACATTTGTTTATTTAACATTTATTTAACATAAAACACAGTGCCAAATCCACCATTTAAACATTCTAGGTTAACCAAATTCTAAACTACAACAAAAAGAAATGCCATTAAAGACATAAACCTCATCCTTTGGTCCCTAAATAAAAACAAATGGAAAATAAGATATGTGCAGAATAGAAAATTTAAAAAATATATATTTCAAATCTTGTAAAATTTAACAATTTACACAAGGCATGGCAAAGAAAAAAACATTTGGCAATGTTAATAAACTGTACAATACAAAATAAAATCTCTGTAAAGTCACTGACAGCACAGGAATCTATGACCATTGTAGTGGCTTCTCAAACATTTTTCAGCCAAAGGGTGAAACTGCTTTAGCAACACTTCATGTAATAAAATCAGTAGTAAAGATACAACTCTATCTGTTCCAGCAACATGCAAATGTAGGAGACATTTTAACTTTGGAGACACTCTTGTTCTCACTTCACTGAGCAAACTATAAATTGTCATAACATCATAACACCTAAATCTGAACTCTCAAAAGTAAACAGAATCCTCCCTTCAGACTTATTGTAGTCTTCCTCAAGCTTATTTGCTCATAAGCTTGTTCTTGAGGAACTGTGCCTTGGAAGACAGTCTCTGCCCATCAAGATCGAGGAATATCTTTTGCAGGACTTCAAAGGTGCATTTGGGCTCTAATGGGTAGCTCAGATTCAAACAGTATATAAGTCCAAACAACAAAGCACAAGCAATTCCAGTGCTCTGCAGGTTGCTAAGAACTTCCACATCTTCAATCAGGACACCGATGTCTTCTGGGTCTTCATGTCTCAGCTCTGCTCCCTCCTTCTGGATTACATAAACTCCCAGAACAGTTTGCTCCATGGACGCAGTGGCCTCTGTGTCTGTGTTCTGGGATATACAAAATGAAAGACAAAGTAAGATATTCTGACAGCTTGCACTGAAATTTTAAATTACCTACATTTCCAATTTGTTAAGGAAGAGAATGAAATATGTTGAAAAGCAATGGGCCTGATGGCAGCAGCTCTGGCAGGATTTCATTCTGTACTCAGTGCTGTGCTGAGAGGATATGCCCTCTGAACTTTGGCACACCTGCTGTGGACATGTAGGGAAACTCCTTTGTTTTCATCAGACTTGCTGTTTCTGAACTACAGCCACTACTGGTGCTCAATTTGCCAGGTAGGACATTAGAAAGGTTTATACTTATAAATTTGCTCTACTGTTTGCATTAAATGAATAACAAGTAGCCATGAGTAAGTGACTGATATAAACACCCAGAACATCATGCAATAGAGATTCCTTGACACCTGAATCGTAATCTAATAGCAAGGCTAGCCCAGATTCACAGCTCAATTCTATGCCTTTTTAGTTACTCATAATGTATTTAACTCACCTTGTATTCCTTCACAAGTTTTTCGTGGTCTTCATTCAGGTAGATGCACAGGGACTTGAGGACGCATGTTCATCTAGTATGTATTGTGTCATCCTGACAGAAATAAAGGAACCAATTATGATGGTATTCAGCATGTTTTTGACAGAAATGTGAAAAAAGCTTAAAATTCTTGTTTTCCAGTGGGATGTTTTGCAACTTTAACCCACCATTTATTTGAAAATACTTTGGTTTCAGGAGCCCAAAAGGGCTAGTAGCCAACATCTACACAAAACTTCAACAAAATCACAAAAACAAACAAAAAAAAAAAGACAAAAAAAAAGAAAAAAAAAGAAAAAACACAAAATGAGGTAATTTTGGGGTAGGAGTGATTGTTCATTCTGACCAAAAAAATTCTGTGTTACTCATTACACCTTCACCTGTGGCTATGGCTTATAAGCAGACATAAAGACAAAGATCAACTTTACTCATCCTGAAGAAAATTGATTTAAGAGTTGTGAATGTGACCAGCTTTATTCTCTGGGCACATATCCGACACATTATACATGGTGAATTACACTCCTAAAATTGACAAAACAAAGTCATTCCTTCATAAAAATGATTTCACAAGCACAGGTCAAGCCATTTAAATACAAACCTTGGAAATGTCCATCATGACGTGTTGGATCTTCCTTCCACCTGCTCCACCTTTATGTCTAAAGATCTCTGTCAGACGGAGAGAGCACTGGTCAAGTGCAGCGAAGAATGTAGAAAGCAGAGGCACAGTTGATATGCTCTTGAATTCATTACCGATCTGAAAAACATCGAGGCACATGTCACTCATCCAATCAAAATAGCACAGAAATATACGACACAAGAAGGATCAACACTGAATAACTTGTTGCTCACTGTATCTGTTAGAACAGAAACATTTTGGACAATGGAGTGAAATTATTTGTCAGATCTGACACAAATTGCCATTATTTTCTATTCTCATGTTTGTGTGCACTGAAATCGGAGCACATCAACAACATTTACCTCTTTCTCATTGAAAAGAGCTGGCTATCTGCTTTACGATTGTGTTGACGGTTTAACTTTTATATACCGTGATTTAGCACGAGGCATCTTTACATTAAACAAATAGCAAAACTTTAATGCATAATTTACCACTGTTATAAATGCACAATTAGCCAAAGCAAAGTTAAGCTAGCTAGCATGTGAAAACCGAGTGACAAAATTACGAAGCTAACGAAAATTATACAACGCAGAAATGTCCCACAAACGTCTGATAATCACTCGCACTTTTGTACTGGTTAAATTCATGCATAAATATGTAAATTACTTACTTGTAAGAGTGAGGATAACAAAGGACTGAGCGGGAAGTGACTTGACGAGTCTTCAGTTATTTCCCAGGAGACCTTGGGGCAGGGAGCATGCGCAACAGCTGACCACTAGAGTCATAGTACTTTGATGAATCTCATTCTCGTTGGACTGACATGAGTCAATTTAATTGGTTTGAATTTTCCTAAACCATGTACAACCAACAAGAACAAATCATTTAATAGACATAGACATGATTAATTCATTTCATTTAAACATCTTTCTACTTTGTTAATCTAACAACTGCCCCTGTTGATTTTTTTGAGTGTACACAGATTAAGAAACAATAGAATGGCCCTCATTTTGTTTTGTATTGAAATCAAAAGTAATAGATTACAATGCATTCATAGTTACCTTATATATTTGCTTGAAAGGGATTTACATCATTACTGTATGATTTCATCACATTCACATTGGCTGATGACTTAAGTTTACTGATGTAACACACAGATTAGAAAGGAATAGAATGGCCCTCATTTAGTTTAGTATTAACATGGACGTGGATCGCAGACTTTTACACAGGACTGAACATGATGGTTTATTGCAACCAATGAACGTTCTGTGTCTGGACTTTAACTCTGGTCCATGTGATCAGAGTCTGTGCAGAACAGTCGGTCACCGTGTTACACCAAGGGGGAAACGTTAATAATAATAATAATAATAATAATAATAATAATAATAATAATAATAATAATGGATTAGATTTCTCTAGTGCTTTTCTATGAACACATACTCAAAGCGCGTACAGAGGATTCATTCTTCATTCACTCTCACATCCTCCCTCTGGTGGTGCTAAACTACATCTGTATCCACAGCTGTCCTGGGGGGGGGGGGGCAGACTGACGGAGGCATGGATGCCAATCTGCACCTATGGCCCCTCCCACCACCACCATTCATACACCAGTGTGAGTAGCAGCACTGGAGGCATTGAGGATGAAGTGTCTTGCCCAAGGACACAACAGCACATGGACAGAGCGGGATTCAAACCGCCAACCCTTCGGTTATTGCACGACCCGCTTTACCATCTGAGCCATGGCAGGGTCTGACCAGCGACCGTCATTGTGGAACCGGGCCACAGTGAGAACCAGACCGACCTTGTTAAAGTGTGATCACAGCCGGACCCGGTTCTTCTGTTGTGTCTCGGTGGTTCTGTTGATCCGGATCCAGATCCCCCCCGTTTGCAGCTATGAATGGACTAGTCCAAAGGCCGTCTGCAAGCCCATCGTAATTTTTAAAAACAACTAATAACTCCAAAAGTTATGATCGTATCAATAAGCTGTTGTGACCTTTCTGACCCTTGACCCTAAACACATAAGTACTGTAACAGGCACAGGCTGGATCTGTCCAGTTCATCTGTTGTCAGGCAGACACACATACACACACCCACACAGGGCTCACTTGGCTTTTATAATATAGATGCTTCCTCCCACTCCTTTTCAAATATGCAAATGAAGTTATATTTTATTATCATGTATATACATATAGAAGTTTTTTGTTTTCTTGCAATCTGTTGTATTTCTAAGGACTAAAGTAGGATTACTTTGTTTTGTTGCATATTCAAAATGAACTGAAACTTATATCCTTTCTGCACGTATTTCTTATCTTACAAGATTACGTGCCTTTGAGCTATTTGTAAAATGCGAGAAAAAAAAAGAGAAACTTTTTTCCATACTTTATTGAGACTTTCACACAAAATTCCAGACTTTTCAAGGTCTGGAAAACGGTATTTCAAAACTTTTTACTTTTTAAGACTTTCATGCACCCTGTGTAGTAACAGACAGCATGTATACAACTAACTGTATCTACAGTAACTACGGTATCTGGGTTTTGCAAACCTAGGACAGGGTCTTATCCTGGTTACCGAGCAGGGTGTGATGTTTACATGTACAAACACAAAGATGGGATACGTCAAAAACCCCACAGTACCATGGATACGGATGTGCATGGAAAGACCGCCACTGTTCCAGTCAGTATCGTCCTCTTTCACTGTGTGTTACTGTTCCAGTTTTACCCATAAGACCCCCGTACTTTGTGAAAGAACAACGACCTCCAAGCTGTAACTACATGCTGAAAATGGCAAGTTGACAAAAATATACAACTTTTTATGTTGTATTTACTTTTTGCTGCGATTTTTTGTCATTTTCATACCATGGCTCAGTTTCCTATCCTCAAGTGTTTTGCCAAAACAACTTCTCCCCTGACACTTTTTTTTTTTTTTTTTACAAAGCTACTGTTGCTCTGCTCTTAATGGGTGTGACTTGTTTACAAGAAAACAAACTAGCCATACAATCCAGAATGATAGTAGATGGTGCCAGGGCCATCTCCAGTGCTGACATGGAGCTAATGAAGAGATGAAAAAATCAATGGCTCTTCATATAATGTACTCATATAACATGCACATGTTAATGTCTGTTTTCATGGGGATTATGTAATGAGACTGTCCTAATTATGTCATACAGAGAAAAAATCTGATGTGTTCCAGTGGTGGAGAATCCCTGTTCCATAAAGTAAAAGTCCTGCCCTGTATTTGTTCCAACCACTCACTGAACCAGCCCATGTCGATGAGCACAACCCCTCATCCAGGTAGATGGGATACTTAGTGGATTCACCTGTGTTAAGTGAACAGGTAGAACCAATGGAAGGGTGGCTAATCAGGAGATTCTGGAGGATTCCCGATGGGCCGGCTCATGCCAATCTCAAGTTTGGGCCGGTTGGATGGGAAAAATAATTTTGACCCTTATCTGTCACTTCTCTAATCTTCTTCTTGCATTCATTCTCCATTCATCTGACAGCGCAGCCCCTACATCGCAGTAGAGTAGATGGGTTCTACCATCTGAGGGACTTCTTCACCCCAAATGGTTCAGTTGGTTTGACCCATGGGTCGTCTTTTCTGGAGCGTTAGCGTGAGTCAGTGGGTGGTGATGGAGGGCAGGAAGAGGCCAGGTGGAGCCAAAAAGGCCGGGTTAAAGAAAGTGAAGCTACTGAAGAGTTTAGTGTAAACCCGGTGCATTCACCTACCGGCGCCCTCGGTCCTGCCCCCTGTTTGAAAATTTGCAGAAAAAGTGCCGCTCAGACCAGGATTCAAACCCCAGTCTTCCGCATTGCGGGCTGAACCTGCTACATGTTGAGCTAAATCACCATTAGCCATTGACTGACCTACTTGCTATCTGATTGTCCTGGTACTTTTTGGGCTGTGATCTCTATATTTAAGCTTCAGGGTTAATTAAAATTAAAGTGTATATTGGGAAATATGACCGTAGTGCACAGTATGTTCTGTAAACAAAGCAAGCAGTCCTGCTGAGCAGGAATATGACAATTCAGAGAAGGATATTGTATATGTATAGCCCCTCCCCTTTCATTTTTTCTGGATCCACCACTACCTAACAATAGAGCACCATTCTGTTAGGAAGAACAACGCTATTTTAATTTCAAACTAGAAAAGCACTTGGAGAGCGCAGACCTCCACCAAGGCAGATCAGCCCCCCCCCCCCCCCCCATCACCACCATAATTTCATCATTTCTCCCTTGTGCCAGTATCAACATTTCCGGAAAATTTTCTGAAAATTCATCCATAACTTTCTGAGTTATCTTGCTAACAGACAGACGAACAAACAAACCCCGATGAAAACATAACCTCCACCGTCCCTTGGCAGAGGTAATTATTTTAATTTCAATTAAAATGAATTAATTATTTAATTTTTGCTCCTGTACAAAGGTAAATACGTTTTCATCTTTATCATATTTTTTTACCTTCTAAATCTTCATCTGATCTTAATTTGAATTAAACATTGTTACAATGAAGTGTTTTCTGTTAACTTACCAACAGTATACCTGAACCTCTAACCAAGACAAAGGCCTGGTAAGAGTCAGCTGCGGTTTCATTTATTCAAATTTCTCCTTGGTGGAAAAAATGGGCTGGTTTGGGCATGAAAAAGGGGCCCACTTAACCCCTGGGCAGAACCAATAAATGGCAGGTCTATTACTTTATGGAGCTGGGATTCTCCATCTCTGATATATTCTGTCAAAGGTGGCAATGTGAAAGTGTAAAAGAGTAAAATATAGATGTCAAATCATGTTTTTTTTCCCCAGACTATTCTACTTTCCACAAGTGTGCCTTTGGAGGCTCATTAGATGATGCTTGCTTTGCCCACTCTATATTCATCACACAGATTTGGTAAAGCTTCTCAAAAATATACATCAATACGAGCTGTACTGTTGGAAGCATGCAACAGTATTCCAAACGATATTTTACACAAATCATTAACAGGCGTTTTCTTGAGTCTGAGCAAGTGTATGCAGTCAGTAGCTCAAACTGCACAGACATGATCCATATGTGTTTATATATGTTGTCTAATGTGAGTCTGTTATGAAAGTCTCATTATGTGGAAGATGAGTGAGTCCATTTGCCCATTTTTCCAGATCTTTCAAAATCTAGCAATCATTTATAATTTACTGCATGTTATAATTCTGCTAAAATGGCTTTTTCTCAAGCTTCTAGTACAGGCATGAGTGAAATTACCATAATGACCCAATAAAACCTATAAAGTGCAACAGCTCAGGTGTCAGAAACCGTTGGAATTTTTGCAGTTGCACAAACAGTGGCATAGGTACAGCCATCCAAACTGGATATGTGCAGGGTGTGTCAGCATTGACACGTCAGGTTTTAAAGAGTTAACCTGTTACAATGCATGTCTTTAGATCACAGGTGTCAAACATGTGGCCCGGGGGCCAAATCCGGCCCGCCAAAGGGTCCAGTCCGGCCCTTTGGATGAATGTGTGAAATGCAAAAATTACACTTATTAACAATCATTTTAGTTCAGGTTCCACATTCAGACCAATATGATCTAAAGTGGGTCAGATCAGTAAAATACTATTGTAATAACCTATAAATACTCATTCATTCATTTTCTGAACCCGCTTTATCCTCACTGGGGTCATGGGGGTCGCTGGAGCCTATCCCAGCTACTTATGGGCAATTCCAAATTTTTTTCTTTGTAAATGTAAACATTTTCACGTATTTACACTAAAACCAAGTATAATTTCACCAAAACTGTGAATAACCTGAACAAATATGAACAACCTGAAATATCTTAAGAGAAGTAAGTGCAATTTTAGCAATATTATGTCTGCAAATGATAAACTGAAGCACAATATTATTAAAATTGCACTTATTTTTTCAGTTTGTTCATGTTATTCACACTGTTTTAAAGGACTGTTAGTAGATGTAAACATTTTCATCATGTAATTTTACTTTTTTTTCACAGTAAAACATAGAGGAAAGTCTGGAGCTGACATTCTTTATATATTATATCCATATCGGACAGGCCTTCTCTCTGCCTGTTTTTAAAGCCCTTCTTCAAACCCATCTTTTCTCCTTGGCTTTTGAAACCATGTCAGATGTTTGAAGGTATATCTTTATTCTATATTTTGTATTTGGTGGTGGTTAATTGTTCTTATTTATCTATTCTATTTCTTTGTTTCTTTTATTAGGGACTGAGCCCACGGGGAGAGGCCCTCTCTCTCACACAGTGAGGGAGACGGGCAAAGGCCCTATTGGATTTTGTTCGTTTTTTATTATACCGAGACGCAATAAACTGGAATTTGACCCACTAAACATGCTCAAAAACTCACCAAATTTGGCACACATGTCAGGTCTGGTGAAAAATTTTATAAAATGTAAAAATTAACCCCATAGGTGCCAAAATGAGATCTCTAGCGCCCCCTAGAATCACAAAACCGGGCCTAGCGGCCAGTAGGAATGTCGTAGAAACATGAAACAAACGCCCAAATTTTTGTCTCATCGAGCCCGACAAATCACGTGCTGACGCTCATGACCTAATTCCAACAGGAAGTTCAGAATTTGCCTTTCAAAATAAAACGTGCAAATTACAAACTTCCAGTAGGAATGTCGTAGACACATGAAATCAACGCCAAAACTTTAGTTTAATAGAGCCCAACAAATCACATGCTGACACCTATGAGCTAGCTCCAACAGGAAGTTCGCAATTTGCATTTCAAAATAAAATTTCTAAAACTAACTCCTATCACACCTTTTGTCATATTGTCTTCTAAATAGCGCCAGAAGATAGAGTGAACCCTTCTCAAAAAAGTGATGTCACACTTTTTTTTTAATAACTATCTTAGTTTTTTTTTTTAGAAGCCCTGAAAGTTGCGAAGTCTGAAACTGAAATTCAGTTTGGACTTTTCCTCCACATATTATATATTAAAGCGATGACAAAACACAGCAGAACACTCCTGCGAAAAAATTTTTGAGATACGATGTACGGTTTTGAATTACAGCAATTTATGTTAGAAATGGTGTCTGAGTGAACTACAGTATTAACTGTATTGAGTCACATGTCTGATCTACAGGAGCCATGTGAGGTGAACGTGCGCATGCACACACATGCTGACAGCTGATTGGCTGAAATCTTGCTGCTCAAACAGTGCAGAGCCTGTTTTGGTTTGAAAGTCTAGAAACAACTCATCATAACTCTCATATTTCTGGGGTTACAGGAACAAATTCTACATCCAAATGTAGGAAAATGTCTTTTCTTTCCCAGACTGCTGACATTTGAATGTTAAAGTGTTTAGTTTTGGATCTGTGTTCCTCCAAACACAACAACTGCTGCTTTTTCCCTCCTTCCCTCCTGTGTTCCATTTGTCTCACTCACATGTTTGACTAACTCCACCTTCGTACACTCACTGCTGATTCACTTCTGACTTTGTTTCATCACATTATACATTCAAATGTTGCTCCAACCTTCCAGAAGTCTGACATGACAGAAGTTTTCAGATAGGAGCTACTGTTCTGGACTGACGTCAGTTTGTCTGACAGGTGGTTTTTAGTTCATTTCTCTGAAACTCCAGTGTCTCCTCTAAGTCATTAGTGTTGATCAGGTGCACCTGCCATGTTTATGCTCCCATAGCAACCATGGAGAGTCCATAGCAACAGAGTGAGTGAGTGTGTCTGAGAGAGAGAGAGAGAGAGAGAGAGAGAGAGAGAGAGAGAGAGAGAGACTGCTACTACTATTACTGATCCAACCTGGATAATATAAAAAAAACCTGATTATAACTGATTCTCTCATTCTCACAAACACACACACACACACACACACACACACACACACACACACACACACACTGTAGAGTCCATAGCAACCTTGTGTGTGACATTACTACTACTACTGCTATTTATACTAATACTACTACTACTATTACTAAAACTACTACTGCTGTTACCACTACTACTACTACAACTACTGCTATTATACTTCTATTACTACAGCTATTACTACTACTAGTATTACTGATCCAACTTGCATAATTAAAAAAAAAAGATTATAACTGCTTCTCTCTCTCTCTCTCTCTCTCTCTCTCTCTCTCTCTCTCTCTCTCTCTCTCTGTCTTACACACACACACACACACACACACACACACACACAGTAGGGTTTTTCAAACTAAAAGCCTTAATATAAATGGGAAAAAAAAAAACATAAATCTGCCAAAAAAACAAGAATGGGTGGAAGGAGGCGTGACCGGTAACGGGTGGCAGCATGGAGGGGGATCCCGGCCAGAGCGCGAGGTCCCGCCCATGGTGCATGCAGCTTTAATCTATTCTTGTATTTTATTCTTTTCATTTGGGTTTTATTTATTCTTCTGTATAGCACTTTTTTTTTTTCCCTTTTTGTACAGTTTCTATGCCTTTAAGTCTATTCTGTATTTTATTCTTCTATTTTGGTTTTAATTATTCTTCTGTGCAGCACTTTGGTCCACTGCAGTTGTTTTAAGGTGCTTTACAAATTTGGATTTTGGATTTACAAAGTTGGATTGGATTGGATTATTGCATTATTATTTACTGGTCCGGCCCACTTCAAATCAAATTTCGCTGAATGTGGCCCCTGAACTATACTGAGTTTGACAGCCCTGCTTTAGACGGTGGGAGGAAGGTGGAGAGAATCCACACACTAAGAACACTGAAATTCCATAAAGATAGAAAGCTCAGGACCTTGTTGCTCTGTGGCGACATTGTTGACCACTGCACTAACATGCCACCCGAAAAAAAAACAAATTATATCTTAATTCTGTCGCAAAAGAATATAACTTTTCTAATGCTTGAAAATGCAACAAATGTCCCCGGTTTAAGTGTAAAATTATCCTTTATTCCAGACATCTAACAGATGGAAGTTGGTTTTCAGAACAGCCAGACGCACTAGGGAGTTCGGTTTGAGGAGTGCCACAGAGTGTTCCCAGATTTATCCCTATGACACTGATATTCATAGTCTAACAGCTCAGTCAGCACCCCTTGTCAATCCTGTAGTAATTGGCAAAAGCTGAGTAGACAAATGAACAGACGAAAGTAAGAGTTTGTGGATGTGCAGTAAAAAAAAAAAAAGACTCACAGGCTCCAAGATGTGTGAAAGTGGTTTAAAGTGAAAATGTGTTTTGAAGATTTTTTTTAGTTTTTCAGTTTTTATCAGAAGGATTGTGATCAAACAGTAGAATTTCCTCATTTACTTCCAGCCCATTAAACTGTATAAAACAGTCATCTTCCATTATTTCCAGGTGGTTTAGAAGGTGGAAGCAGGTTGGTTTTTCCACGTGGTGGATGGATGATGGATGGAAAACATGTGACCGACAGTTGTTGAGTTGCTGTAATTGTTGAGAAAAACAATGTTTTCTTGCACTGTCAGTACAGACTGGTGTATTGATTGAAGAGGCAGATGACTGAAATCTGTCAGCAGAAGTCCATCAGAAAAGTGTTTACAGAGGAAGTCTGTATGGTAATGTCATATGTTTTTACAGTATTTTGTCATTTTTATTAGTTTATATGCAATATTATGTGTAAATATAGAAACATTTGACACATCTCCAGAGACAATATTAAATAAAATCAGGGGAAAAAAAGTGCTTTACCTATTTTCTTATGAGGCTGAGAGTTATTTTATATAGTGCATCAAAGAAAAGTAATTATTTAATGTCCCGATGTTCTCTTAGCTCTCTCAGAGGCATTGCAAGGTATGTTAAACCATATTAAATCCTACGCAGTTATATTTATTTAGTAAACATCCAGCTCACTAAGGGGAAAAAAGAGAAAAAAACAGTTAGCTGAAAACAAAATAATGTCGATTACGGAGCTGAATCCCCACAACAATTTAATCAATAACAGAAAATCAACAATAGAAGAAGACAAAAGAGAACAAAAGGGCTGCGGATGCTGATCAAAACAACAAATAAATATAACCAAAGACTTATATTAAAGACTTCGCCACAGATGAAATAATACCATCATCAAAATATCTATTCTAATTCCCCTGCTCCGTACATGCCTAACCGATACAGGACAAGATTCAACTGGGATCAGCAACAGGAGCAAAATAAGCACCACAGCAAATCAACAAAGCTACGAGTAATCACATCGTCGACCAGGGGTTTTGATACAAAAAAGGAGAAATCACTGCCGCGTTAACATATAACAGCACTTTTAGACCTGCATTTTTCAGGTCTTTTGGGGTCATGGCATGGTCATGGGGGCAGATAGGAGAAGCAACCACAGATGAGGTGAGGGGGTAGCAACTGGGGTATAGGTACATGACGGCCCTCATTATCTAAAGCAGTGTTTTTCAACCTTGGGGTCGGGACCTCACCTGGGGCCGCCTGAAATTTCTAGTACTTAATAAAAAAATAAACAAATAAATAAAAAAAACTTTAGTAATAAAAAATATATGATGAGTTGACAGAGACAATCCCAATCCATAACAGACATGACAAACTGTGAGTGTGAAACTGCAGCGCTGTGGTTCTGTTTATCTGTCAAATGTTCACTGTGGTCAGTTTCAGATGCTGCAGCTCTTTCATAATTCATAGTTTCAGTTCTTGTTTGTTCAGTATTAATTGTCCTCCTTGTAAATCACAGCTGGACTGACTGGACAGATCCTGACCAAGGAAAACCAAATTCTCACTTTGTGCAGTAATCTACACCTGGATTTACTGCCTCTGTCCACAATAATATACATTTATGCATTTGGCAGATGCTTTTTTCCAAAGCGACTTACAGGGGAAAACCAATCAAATCAATCAATCAAATTTTATTTATATAGCGCCAGATCACAACAAAAGTTCTCTCATGACACTTTATGTAGAGAGTTGGTCCAAACCAGACTCTGAGCCAATTTACAGAAACCCAACAGAATCATAATAATATAATAATATACATTAATACAATATATATATAGACTAAATATCATCTAAAATTAACATTTATTTGCAACATAGTATAGCAAACTATTAATGATAAAAAAACAAATGAATTTTAGCAAAAAAACAAAACAAAAAAAAAGTCTCAGTTTTGAATGTCTGGGGTCACCAGAAATATGTGAGGTTAAAATGGGGTCACGAGCCAAAAAGGGTTGGGAACCACTGATCTAAAGGCTCACAGGGGTCATTACAATGTTAAGGTCTAAGGAAACTCTATTTTATTCTACTGTATATATTTAAAGTTATACAAGGAATGGCAATAAATAAAGTTGCACAAAACCTTGAACTTGAAGAAAGTATGGAAATCTTGTTTGTGTTTTGGCTCATATTCTGTCTGATAAAGTACAGAACTCACAGCGTTCAGAGCAAGAAGCCAATATAGCTAAAATGATTAACAGTGCATGAGAGAGCGTGGGCCACAGTCAGCTTAATGTCACTGACGTCAAGGTGTGAAGTATGGTGTCTCCCTGAATGCACTGACTTTTGTGTAAAATCATTCAACATCTCCCACATGGAAAAGGTGAGGATTGTGAAGCACGTGCAAAGGCAAAAGCTCTGTTGTCTTGTCACAGCCTCTTCTCCACCCAGGATCACAAAGTTATCCTCCTAATCCAATGTCAAAGTAAGACCGACTATAATTAACCAAGTAACCAACCAAATGATCTGAAGGTTACATATATGCCGACAGATGGATCTATAGAATTAAGAATTAATATGGCTGTCAAAATGTACGCGTTAACGCAGATTCATCCGTCATCATGATTAATCTGATGAAAAATTTTAACACAATTAACTAATCTGCAGCACAGAATGACTCTGACCGTCTCTGCCAACACATTTGGGTCAGTTTGTCCAAGTAGAGTTTCCACATGTGTAAATGGGCACTTGGTCCGGTAGTGACAGGCAGCCCACCAGCCCATAAAGATGGAAGATACTGAACAGCACGTTGGTCCTCTGGATGGAAATACGAGGACAAAAAACCCAAAACGGAACAATCGAGCGACATGAAGTATTATGCACACTCTGCAAGGAGTTTTCTTTTCACTGAAGCACTTCCAGCTTCAAATACCACATTAACACGAAGCATACGTTAGTCAGGGAGTCTGCTAGCACTTTGGCTAATGTGTCGCCCAGCTTGCGACAAAAACGTTAAGTACATAAATATTCCCTTCTTTCTTGAGTCTGTTTGCTCATGCATAATGAAGCACGATTAATATAGATTAAAAATGAATGATATTTAATTGTGATTAATCAAAATCCACAGCAACTCTGTGATTAATCAGAATAAACATTTTAATTGTTTGACAGTACTAATAATTAATAAATTTATCTGCATATTATCCTATCTTGTATATATTATCCTGTAAATATAGTGCCTGCTTGTATTTTTTGCTGCTGCCTGCTGAGCCAACTGCATCAACATTTCATTTTTACCTCCACCAAGGAATGACAGAGATTATGTTTTCATCAGGGTTTGTCTGTCTGTTTGTTTGTTTGTTTGTCTGTTTGTTTGTCTGTTAGCAGGATAACTCAAAAAGTTATGGATGGATTTGCCTTGGTGGAGGTCTGCGATCTCCGAGTGCTTTTCTAGTTAAAATCTGGAATGACAAATAAAGTCTAAGTAAAATTAAAACCAGTAATTTACATTGGAAATACCCAGATGTCTATCGCTATCTTTCCTGTTGAATGGTTTGAGAAGTCTGGAAACGTAACGAATTTGGAATTGAAAAATGTGAAAAATCCCTGGTTATTACCTCCGCAAAGGAACAGCGGAGGTTATGTTTTCATCGGGGTTTGTCTGTCTGTTTTTTGTTTGTTTGTGTGCAAGATAACTCAAAAAGTTATGGATGGATTTGGATGAAATTTTCAGGAAATGTTGATACTGGCACAAAGAACAAATTATTAAATTTAGGTGGTGATTGGGGAGACACTGATCTGCCTTGGCGGACATCTGTGCTCTCCGAGTGCTTTTCTAGTTATTATTACTTTTATTTATGTACATTTTATCTGGCGGGGACAATATATATATGTATTGTGACATGTATAAACAGAACTTGTAGCTCCAGATCATTTTCAGACTTAGTCCCTGTTTAGACCTTTAAGAAGCAACACAAAAACAAACATCAAGATTAAAAAAAATGACAAAACAGCATTAAAGACTAAACGTACGACAAAACGCATACACTTTGATACTGATCATTAAAAACAAAGATCACAAGAAAAACTTTCCCATCACAAATACCAGCATAAAGTACTTTTATCTCACACAGTTCGGCATGTGTATACACTCATCATTTATATATCTGGAATAAAGAAAAAAGACATTTTTTAAAATATGTTATTGTTCCTAACATAATACAGGAGCTTGATCAAAATGCATAGTGTCATAATACTGATTGCTAAGGATAGAAGGTCCTCATGCATCTTCCATGGGCTAATGTGATCGTTTGAAAACAGTCTTTTCATCTTTTTTACAATATAGAAGCGTAAATGTGGATCTGAATATAAATGCAAATCATGGAGGTGTTATAAAACTTCTCCACAGAATAATGTGTGACTTGCTGCAGGCTGCACTCCGGCGTAAGGTGTGGACAGAACATGATAAAAACAAAGAGTGACAGACATGAATAGATGCTTTGCAGTTGTATCAAAATTCTCCTAGCAACCATTGCAGGGATAGTCATTAAAGGCCAGGGATGACAGAGCTATACATAAATTATGTCGACATAAGAACCAGGCTACAGGACATATTTTAATAATGTTTGTGTGCAGCTGTACACCGACACACCGCATGTAAAACAGCGTGAAAAGTGAGCATTTATAGTAAAATGTAGGTTTCTGTGACAGTAACGATATTTTCTTTACCCTCTGTATCTCTGGGGAAAGATTTGCCCTCAGTTCTTAAGCTTCTGTAGGTGGCGATGAACAAACAAATGTAAATATAACCTTCTCCTTTCAGCCACAGTCCCCATAGACATCCATTTGTTTTATACAGCGTTGAGACTGTCAAAAAGCAGAGTCCCTGTTCACTGAATTAGCACAGTTACAATCTCAACACCCATGCAATCAAAAAATCCTGCAGGGCTGTCTGACCCTTCGTGCTTAAATTAAAAAAGAAACTCTCCAGCCCACTTGGAAGAAAAAACTGTTGCCATTTATATTTCTGCAAACAGTCTGAAGTTTTTTCTTTTCTTTTCTCTTTTAGATACCTGTGAAGACTACGGTCTGGGTTTTATTTCACCTTTTGTCTGTTGAGGAAAGGCGAAACAGCCGCACATGGTTCAATGACTTATGTTGATATTACACATATCTGGAGTTCGCACACACATATGAGAATTTGTTTTTGACAAATTACATTGAGATTATACACATCTGTGATTCACCAAAAAGTGCAGCTTTTATGTACGACCGCTAATGAGATGTTGTCTGTTTGGGAGTAACCTGCTCTGTAATTCAGGTGTCATTATTATTATTATTATTATTATTATTATTATTATTATTATTATAGGTACCTGTCACAGCTCATGATGATGCTAATGAAGATCTGGAGTTGGTCCTAGAGTGCCTAATGTATGCTAATGCTAATTGCTAATGCTAGGTACTGTGAGTGTATTAGGATGAGTCAACCTTTAACCCTTTATTGTGCAAGGGATTATTTTTGGTAATAGTGAACAGTGAGTGGACCTGCTTTGTTAGGTACCATGAAGTAATGGTACTAATGTAAGGAATGACGTTCAAAGGGAGAATGTGCATGTGGACAGGGGTCTAGATCAACACTAAACATGGAGAATCAGTGTTCAGTTTCTATGCTCCGTACATCTGGAACAAACTACCAGAAAATATCAGGTGTGCTGAGAGTCTGAGTTCTTTAAAGTCAAGGTTAAAGACTCACCTGTTCACTGCTGCCTTTGACTAAAAGGCTTTTTACTTTCTAGATTTTATATCCTCCTTCTAAACTCTGCACTGCAACTCTTACTTTAATGTGTGTGTTTTTATATTTTTGGGTTTATGTGTTGTTTTCTTACTTGCTGTTTTTAATCACCTTTTACATGTTTCTTTTATAATGTTTTAAATGTGTTTCTTTTTCTCTTGTTGTAGTATTTCAATGTCCTGTGTGGAGCACCTTGAATTGCCTTGTTGCTAAAATGTGCAATATAAATAAACTTGCCTTCCCTTTGTTGTTCTAATGTTCTAAAAGTGATGTTCTAATGTTTTAAAATACATGTTCCTTTCACTTTACGTGTGTTTTTCTTGTATTTTTTTTTTTTTATAATTACTGTTTGTTTTTTTTTTTTGCCATATATATATATAGTCAAGAAGCCAAAAATGGTAACTTCATTAACCCTGATTTTTTACATGACAATAAACATTTTTGCAAAATTTCACATAAGTAATAAAGTCTTGTTATATCCGCCAATAACACACTAAGGTTGAAATTTTGAATTTCAGACTATTTCTATGAGTGCCCTATAAACTTTATGTTTCTGACCTTTGACCTGATTATCATAATCAATGCCACACTTTTTTGTCATATGCAATACTTAGAGAGTCATGTTGTCAAAAAATAAATAAATAAATCCAAGTAATCATGTATTATTAAAACAAATAACACTGATAAAATTATTCATGGCTCTACAAATATAGTTGTTGCTTGTCATTAGTTGCTTTTCCATTGGACATCTGCACACAGCTTTACCAATTTTTACTAAATGTCAAAAAAACAGAAGTCCTTAATGTCAGTTTTTCCATTAAATCACAAATGCGATGATTTGTTTATTTATTATCACAAGAAGACATGAGAAGTCATTCCATAAACATGGCGACAAATGTAAATACGGTGTTGATTTACAGATATATTCATTATTATTATATATTACCCTTCTATCTCATACTAAATTAAAAAAATGATTGGGTTTCCTGGTGTGTCCACACATACCGACACGTTTCTTCTTTTTCTTCACTTGTTGTAACAAACACCAACATTCGTTTTTTTTAAATTCACCTCTAGTTGCGAAAAAATAGGACCAGTGGCCCTGTAGCTTACCGGCCAAATGACAAGCTTTGGGAAATGTATCCAGATGCCATTTATTATCACCCAGTTCTGTGTATTTATTCTATTACAGAAATAGCTCAAGCTGAAAGCACGGATGGTTGGGATTTATTCTTTGATAAACCTGGCTTTGTTGAAACAAGTGTTTCACACATCTTATTCTGGAAACAATGTGCATACAATAATGACTTGATTGACTTATCATAGGTTAACTTTGGTCATAAATTGTAGTGAAATGTGTTGTAGTATGGAACCATCAAATAACAATGGAAGGACTTTAAGGATGTATATGTAGCAAAGGGTGCCTGAATGCCTTTGGAATGAAAATATGGTATTTGAAGACAGGTCATCTATCATGGTATTTGGGGGGCTGTGTGGTCCAGAGGGTTAGGTGATGGACAGACAGACCAGAGGCTATTATTGCATTGATCCACTTCCTATCTCTTATAATGGGGAAATTTTTCAAAGTGACACCAAATCCAGAATCAGATCCGGATCCAAATAATTTCACTAACTTTTACTGACATCATCGTAAAGACGCTGTATACCAAGTTTGAAGTCAATCAGAACTGGAGTTTTGGAGAAGAAGATGATTGAAAGTTTTGTAATGGACAACAGACGACAACAGATGACGACAGACGATGACAGCGGATGCTTCATGCAGGGCCGTTTCAAGATATCTGGGGGCCCTAGGCAAGGAAGTAAAGTGAGGCCCCTAATACGCAGAGATGTGGTGGTCGAATCACCGAGGAAGAAAAATAAAATCCAGATGTGATTTCCTGTTTTCTGGTGCATTTAGTACTAGTACTACTGATGATAAAAGGATAAACAAATAAAATTATTTAGATCATTATTATTATTATTGTTATTATTATTATTATTATTATTTTAGGCCTATTTATTATATAATAATATGCAGTTAGTACTGATTGTGATAGATTTAACAATGATAAGATTTTCTTTCCTAGACTGTGATGTTACTGATTCCATGTAGCCTGATAAATACCTTCAGCTTGTGAGGAGGTGACATTGTCACTATCAATTGGCGCTGACAGAAATTTAAGCAAAGCACCTAAAAAAGCAACAAAAAAAAAAGGCATTTGGTGAGTAGGCTTACTTTTTTCCTTATTCTAGAAGTATATGAATAAAGTGTGGAGGATTTGATAGTAACTTTGCAGGAGAAGAACTTCACTTCCCATAATGCACCAAAATGTAACGTCAGACGTCATCGGCAAAACTACCTGAGCACATGGTGCAAAGTGTTGTGATGTGTTCATGGGCAAGTGTGGGAAATATAGATAATTACAGAGTTTAAAATGTAGGATTGTGATTACATGGTTCACAGACACCACCATTCTTTTTTTTTTTCTTTTTTTTAATGTTGTATTTGAATATTCTGAATATTTGACGATTTTGAAAAGTGTTGTAATTTTCTAATTATTCTAATTGTTCCTGAACGCCTCATGTATAGTTTAGGTGTGCCTCCTTGAACGTGAACAGAACTCAGTTCTGCAGTGAGGGCTCAGAGCTGATGTGAGGGACTGGAACTAATGTTGGACTGAAGATCCAACCTTTAGCTGCAGTCCTACTCTAGTCCTGTTCTGAGCCTGAACCAGCTGACACACAAGGAACACACGTACTGATGAGACGCACAAACGCAACGGAAAAGGGACATTTGTCTCCTAATGGGATGGACAGATCACCAACAGAACCTGCTAGCTAACTGAAACTGTGCACTGAACTGGATGGACTCTGTCCAAACTGGATGGGCTTCAGAGGAGCAGAGGGTTCAGTCTGGGTTCCAGTTGTGTGGGTGACGGCAGCAGGAGCGGACCACCGTCCAGAGGAAGTGAAAACACTTCAGTAGGCTGAGCTTCGGCTGCTCAGGACTACAGACTGTTAATGCTGTCGTACTTCGGTCCTCCACATCCAAATTATTTAGCTCCAAAGAAGTTTTGGAACTCTGTCCAACAGTAGAAAAGGCCGATGGAGAAGTTGTGTTTGTTCTCTCCTTAAACTCTTCCACAGAACACAGTTGTGTTGTGTGTATGTGATTAGTTCTGGAACTGAACCCCCCCCCCCATGCTAACATCTGTGTGTGTGTTTGGTCACTGATGTGAGGGCTTTTGTTTGCACACTTTCAAACAGATCACACAGTTGTGGCCTATTTGGAGAAAACAGTGGTCTACTTCATACTTACCGCTGTGTCGTTGGCGTTTTTCTTCTTCTTCTTTCTTTTTTTTGTCTTCTTCAAACCCTGCAGGGCAGGAGCTTCATCATTGCTGTTCTTTTAAAATGGCCGCCGCCGTGCTCAGTGTGGACAGAGCGTTAGTTCCTCCACTGACAGCAGGTGGGGGGTGTGATGGGGGGTGTGTGAGGGTGGAGGTCACTTCTACATGACCCTCATAGCCTTTGTCATTGCATAGGGGGAGTCCCTCTAGTCTGGGGGGCCTCAGGCACAAAACAGTACAGGAGAGGGTTAGCGCTGCCTCACTGTGGTGGTTGTTTACAGTGGATGGTTTTGAATTAGTTGGACAGATAAATGACCATGCGGCCATCGGGGCCCTCTTCAGCGAGGGGGCCCTAGGCAGCTGCCTACCTTGCCTACGTCATCTGGCTGCATGACAACAATGGCTTACGGCCTATCGGCCAGTAAGCTAAAAAGGTCTTTCCAGTGCTGTTTTGCATGATATACCATTAGTGATACGCCCGAAAAACTTTTAATCGAAAAATGAGACTTTTGGCGAAATTGTCATTTTTTCAGTGGATAAATTTTTATGCACAAGTTATATTTGCACAATTTGAGGGTCAATGGAATAGCGACTAGTGTTACTTTGTGTGAGTTAGTTGTTTGAGTCACTACTCTATGCAGTGTTTTTACTCTGATTGTTGGAACAGATTCCAGTCTGGGACACACCGACGCCACCCACTACTGCCGTCTTCCACTCTCCTCTCCACACTCCTCAGACACTTGTATGTGTGTCTCGTGCTTTTCCCTTGTGTGTTTGATGTGATCTCTGTAGCTGGTATTTGTTTGCTCTCTCTTTTTACCCCTCTACTCTGGTTACACTCTGTGCCGGTCTGCCTGACCTAAGAGAGTGTTTTCAATCAATACTGATACCCACACAACAGGGCTGGGTGTTTACTCTTTCAGGAACTGGCGCTGGTGCTGGAAATGTTTAGAATAATGTAGAACAACGCTGATATAAAAACATGTCATATAATAGTTTGATTGCAAAGCTAATGTTGATTGTGAGCTTGAGAGGATCTGCTCTATGCACTTTGAATGTGACACTTTTACTGTAATTCTGATCAACAAAAGTTTCTGTTGTTTTCTTTCACAAGAGCATTTTCACCGAGGGGTTAGATTGTTTGTTTGTTTGTTTCTTAACACTCTAGCTCTCTGTACTGATATAATAACCTTTGAATTTACTTTGAGTTTTTGTGAACATCTAAATTAAGTAAAGGAAATTAAATGTAGGAAAATACACAATTCACAGTAAAAAATGCAAAAATACAGAGGATAATATTACAATAAATGGTGATAAATCACTTAAGAAAGGTTAAATAGAGGGAAAAAAAGCACTGGGTCTTTATGGGTTAAACTCAAGTGGCCAAAGGTCAAAGGTGAAGCTCACACTAACATTATTTTTGTCCATTCCACAATCTCAACAACTCCACAGGGGGATTTCTTCATATTTGGTACAAATATTCACCTGAGTCTTTAAAATGAAAGGACCGGAGGTCAAAGGTCAAGGTTGTTTTGACCTCAAAAACTGTCGATAATTGCTGCACAGAGAGTTTATGTTGCAAAGACAGCGTATGAAAAGGAAATCTGAACTAAAGTGGGATACACAGATGAACATTTTCTAAATTTGAAGAGATTTTTTATCTGTTACAGGCCCCACACATGAAGATAAAAAAATCAGGCATTGAACAGTTTTGGTCGTAGTGTGTGTGTGCTCTGACCCGATAATCTCAACACATATCGATTCTGTCCCACCACTGATCTAGAATCTAGTCCTCCAAGCCAGAAATCTCAAACATGATGTAACAAATGTTAGACATTTTCTTGTGATCAGACAGTTTTTTTTACCTGATGAGGGTTTCAGCTGTAACTTCAGTTTTCATCAGAGCTGTCAAACACTTCCTAGTGAGACATGTCTGAAAACAGCTGATGGGGCTGGGGGATTTCACAAAAATGAAGAAGAAACATTGCAACAACCGGAAATCATAAAACATGTCCTTTCGGTTGTGGTACGACTTGGCAGAGACGTCGAATAGACATTCTCGGGCTTCTCACAGCTCCATGAGCTGGTCCTCCATTTCTGAGGTCCACTGAACTTTATTGTTTCTCAACATGCGTTCTTATCGGTTCTTCTGTTCTCATGTTCTTATGAAACGTCATCAGTCGCGGCCCAAGTGCTGTTCCAATTGCAAATTTGCATAAACCAAGAACACATGGAATACCCAGATGTTGTTCTAGTCAGCTAGCTTAAACCAAGGATGCACTGGTTGGTGACTCGTGTAGACTTGGCTGGGAAATAATTCCCAAGATGCAGTTCGTGACAGCTCAACTGGGACCCGGTTGGCTGTGCCCGCCTGAACCGATGACATGTACTACAGTTTTGAAAAATACACAAAATGTATAAATGACAGGTAAATACTTGTACAAATGTATTGAAATCAAATTGAGTGTCATTGTGGTGATTTAAGGGAAATACGTTCAAGAGCAGATGGTGTAAATACGGCAGAGACAGGGAGGAAAGTTCACCAGCACGCAGCCGTTCCACATACAGATAGACTTGGGTTCTTGGGAAGTACGTTCTCTGGGACCGTCTTTACCAAGACTGTACTCTGTGTTCTTGGTATTCAGAAACGTCCTATCTTTCAGGTCGGCCATGCTTGTTTTTATTTTCTGCCTGCGTCCTTGTTCCTCAGTCGGCTCGCTTCTTGATTAGCTACATTCCGTTACACGTCACAATTCACAGAGTCATGACTTGGGAGTCATCGGCTTTCCCCACACACAGATTTTGGTTGGAAATATTTAACAAGTTTAACCCTTTCATGCGTAGTGGTCACTACAGTGGACAGCTGTTCAAAAGTGTTCTCTTGTATATTCATGGATTTTGTTGTTTTAGTTCCGTATCAGCGAACACAGTGGATGCATCATCCCATACACTGCAGTTCATACCATTGCTGTAACTTTTCTGTTCTAGATAAACCTGATCTGCAGTAAGATGTTTGAGAGTAAAAAAACTGCCAATTTTTATTAGACTGTATTTAACAGGTTTTTTTTGCATATTATCTCCATGCAGGTATGTTAAAATGTGAGAAAACATCAGATTAGCAGCATTAAAAATGTTTTTATTTCATAGTTTTCACACAGTAGATCAGTAAATACATGTTTCTTTCGTTCTAAAACTAAACGCATGGTGTCCAGCTGAGGGGACATTTTTGTAACTCCATAAAAAAAAGACTAAAAAAAATCAATAGAATTGTTATTTTTATGCCTAAAGAGGGATAAAACACTCAGGAAAAAAATCTTGATTAAGGTTCTCATAATTCATGCATGAAAGGGTTAATATTTACGATTGTCGGCCCTGACCCATTTCGGAGCCGATTATTGGGACACATTCACTCTTAACACACCTCAGACCACAGGATAATCTATAGAATAATTGTATAAAACAGGATAATCTGGTGTTTGCCATCCTTGGTTGGGAGGGGGGGAAATCGGGACAAAAACAGCCTGATTACTTTTATGTGCGTACCCCACTTTATGGTTCTTGTTTCAGACTGGTAACTTAAAAAAATTTAAACTGATGGGTCACATTTCAGTTGTTACAAATACAATTACAATGCACATATACATTAACTAAAGAGTGACAACAATAATTATTTAATCAACAGTAATGACAAACAGTGATGAACAGTAATGTGGTGTTTTACTGTGTAGAATTATATCTGGAATTGACTCTAAGGCTGCTGTCCAATAAAGGAACATACAGTGCATCTGAGATAATTAAACTGGCATGTAAAGTCTGCATGTTAACCAGCAGCCACTTCAAGCCATGTCACACTGCCATGTTATACCAATAATAACCTTTATTTTATTTTATTTCTGCCATCAGCTGACACTGTAGCACGTGACATAATTTGTGAAATACATACAAAGCAATAAAGATACAAAAAGCATGACATGTTTTTCAAATGTTTTAAACAGTGGGTTTTTAACTTGTCAAAAGTCAGAATATCAGATAATTGATGCATCAGAAGTGTTTTTTTTTTAAATTAAATCAACCCATAAAGACCCAGCACTACTTTTGTGGCAGAATAGATCTGATTACATTTTGGGAAATTTGGGTCAATGTTCAAATTTTTTATGAATTTTTAAAATCTTTTTTCCCCCCCCACATTCACTTATAATGGGCAGAATTTCAAACGTCTGTAGCAGCAAAACTACTGGTTGAATTCATACCAAACTGGGTTTATAGATTACGGTTGACCCAGAATAGATGTGGTTACATTTTGGGAAAAGCAGGGCAAAGTAAAATTTTTTATGAATCTTTTAAATCTTTTTGTTCTCCCATTTACGTATAATGGGTGAAGTTTCAAATGTCTATAAAAGTATCAACTTTATTTCAATTTACTTCAAGCTTGGGACATATATAGAGGTAATTGATCTGCTGACATCATCACATGCATAGACATGATGACATCAGCTGGATCGATGCCAAAATAAGCTACACTATGTGCGAGGGGCGGGGTTTGTTGTGACTGGCACCACTTGTTTAATTTACTGATCATGTAAATATTCATAAAAGCTCAGATTAAACTCAAGGTTTATTATATATAAAACAGAGAAAACTTAAGAAAAAGTGACTATTTCAGTAAAATTTTTCATTAACTGAACATAAAACAAGTGAACAAACAAATTTATTGAGATTGGTGTGTTTCTAATTGATTTTCACTTGATAATATTTCTTAAAATTCAAGTCAAATTGTCGACTAGTTTTGAAAAAATGTCTCTGTACAATATGTCTGACAATATATTACATATAAATAAATATAAGGTTATTTTATTTAACCCATAAAGACCCCGTGCTTCTTTTGTGCCACTTCCAAAATTGTTTTTTTCCTCTATATTTGACTTTTCTTAAGTGATTTATCACCATTTGTTTAATATTATCATCTGTATTTTGTGTCTTTTCAGTGTAAATGATGTATTTTCTTACATTTAATTCACTGATCATGTAGATGCTCATAAAAGCTCAGATTAAAGTTGAAAGATATGAAATCAAAAACAGAGAAAACTGAAGAAAAAGTGACTTTTTCAGTCAAATCTCTCATTACTTGAACATAAACCCAGTGTGTCCGTCCACTGTCATTGATCCAACTCCATGGGTTTGACTGGTGAATCAATGCTGTAGAAGATGACGGTGTTTCCATGGAGCCTCTGAACGTCCAAATGGGTCATATCTGATTAGCATAAAAAGATGACAAACTGCATTTTACACCAATTATTAACATATATTGATAGGATAATTGGATGAACAGGTATTAAACAGTTTAGATCAGTAGATGGTGGAGGTGTGGGTCTTTATGGGTTAGTTTCCATTTAGCTGCTGCTGTGTCGATTCTCTCTTTGCTCCACTTCCTCCTATCTTGTTCAGTACACCACTCAGTAAGGGTGAAAAAAAAGAGTAGAGAATGATATAACACGTGGAAATCATGGCGTTGAAAACCAGTGGTCAATGTCACGATGAACGTCAGCCACTGGCGACCTTGGTGCGCCCGGCATCAAAGAGAGATGTGGCCGCTAATTGAGTCATCACTTCATGACCGAAGCAGGCCGTTATTACACTACTGGATATTTTTATATATTTTCAACTGATCTTTTTTTTTTCATGAGGCAAAATCTGGTAATTACTGGCTGACAGAAATCCAGCTCTGTATCAACTATGATGCAACGTACAACTTCACACTACATCATCATCATCATCGTCGCGGGTCATTCAGGTGATTATTAACCATAATTAACAAAACCTCAAACCTAGAAAGAACTAAAACAATCCTCATGGTGACAAATTACCTTTTCATCATCATTGCTAGAGGATATGATTATCCTCTGTATTTTATTTGATATTTTTTTGTAGAAATCAGGTATTTTCATATATTTTATTCACTAATTATGTAGATGTTCATTAAAGCTCAGGGTAAATTCAAAGAAAAAACTGAGAAAACTGAGGAAAAAGTACAGTACATTTATCAGCAAATACATAATGAAATGAACATTAAAAACAAGTGTCAAATTCATTTCAGTGGAAAGGGCCTCATAGACCTTAATGTGATCTCAGTTTGGATGAACCAGTAACATAATAACCTGAATAATAACAATTGCAAATGTTGTTCTTTGTTTTAGGTCAGAAAAAAGTGAAAATGGTGACATTTACAAACTATCCTTTCACAATAAAATGAGAATAACCTGAACATATATGAAAAACCAGGGATTTATAAAGAAAGTGATTTTTTACAATATATTGTCTCGGCTTAGCATTTACACATGTGGACCTACAAAGACACAAAACATTTAGATACATTCAACATATTGTTAAAATTACACTTCTTTTTCTCAATACATTTCTGGTTGTTCATGGATGTTCAAGCTATTCATATTTTATTGTGAAAGGATAGTTTGTAAATGTAAACAGTTAGCAAATTTTTCATATTAAACCAAAGAGAAAATTGTCATTGTATTGTTTGTGGTTCGGTTTGTTTGTTTGTTTGTTTGTTTGTTAACACTCTAGCAGCAAAACCATTGGTTGAATTCATACCAGATTGGCTTTATGGATTGCCAGTGACCCAGAATAGATGTCATTACATTTTAGGAACAGTAGGTCAAAGTTGACATTTTTTATGAATTTTATTTTTTTATTTTCTCCCATTTACTTATAATGGGTGAAATTTCAAATGTCTGTAGCAGCAAAACTATTGGTTGAATTTGTACCAAACTGGGGTTATAGATTGTCAGTGACCCAGAATAGATGTTATTACATTTTGGGAAAAATAGGTCAAAGTACACATTTTTTATGAGTTTTTAAAATCTTTTTTCTTCTCCCATTTACTTATAATGGGCGAAATTTCACATGTCAATAAAAACATCAATTTTGTTTCAATTTCCTTCAAACTTGGCACATATATAGTGGCAATTGATCTGCTGACATGAGCACATGCATAGACATGATGACATCAGCTGGATCGATGCCAAAATAAGCTACAATATGTGCGAGGGGCGGGGCTTGTTGTGCCTGGCACCACTTGTTTATAGTTTATTATGATAGTATTTTACTGGTCCGACCCACTAGAGAGCACATTGTATATGTGTATGTGGCCCCTGAACTCAAATGATTTTGACAACGTTGACTGTTTTTGTCGTCAGTGTAATTTTTGTACTTTGTAAATTCATCCCATGGACCGGATGGGACCATTTGATGGGCCGATTTTGGTCCAGGGGCCACATGTTTGACACCTCTGTTCTAGAAACACTGTCACTGATCCAACTGCATGGGTTATACTGGTGAATTAATGTTGCAGAAGATGACGGTGTTTCCATGTTCACTGTGGAGCCTCTAACGTCCTTATCTGCTGCTGCTGAAACCTGGGAAACTGCATTTTACCTCAATTATTCACATGTATTGATAGGATTAGTGGATCAGCAGTTACTAATCATTTTATAATAGTAGACACTGTTGGTCACTGGTAACTGTTTAGGTTTTTAAGGGTGAACATGGCCACCTGTAATGTATACTCAAATATTACTTTGCACTGAGAACAGTTTGGCCTATTCAACTGGGATTGAATAAACTAGTTTCCAATACGTTTATGAAATAAATTGTTCGTTACCCACTAGAGGCATTGAATCAAACATGTGAGCATTACCCAGCAGGCAGTGTGTAGCGAAGATGTTATTTCATGTGCCAAATGTGAGATCTACTGCTCTGGGAACATATTTGATGCATACTAATGTGGCCAATCAAAGCATCTCATCCTGTCCGTTTTTAGCTCCAGTGTACAGTCACACACACACACACACACACACACACACACACACACACACACACACACACACACACTATTGTATTCTAGCTCATGTATTTTTCCTTTTGTTCCCTTGAGTTCTCTCATGTTTCTAGATTGTGTCTGTTTTGGGCTTTACGACTCCCACCGTCTGGTCCACACCAGGAGAATAGGGAAGAGAACTCATAAGTCACTCATTCATCTAGTTTTGAAGTTATTATTAGTAATCCCAGAATACCCCTAACGCAATATATGACTTTAACCCATAAAGACACGAACGTCCACAAACGACAACCAAAATCATTCACTGATGTAAAATATTTAATTCCTGTTGATCCACTAATACTATCAACACATGTCAATAATTGCTGTAAAATACAGTTTGTCATCTTTTCATGGTCATCAGATATGACCCATTTGGACGTTCAGAGGCTCTGTAGTTACCGTGGAAACACTGTCATCTTCTACAACATTGATTCACCAGTAAAACCCATGGAGTTGGATCAATGACAGTGGACGGACACACTGGGTTTATGTTCAGTTCAGGACAGATTGGACTGAAAAAGTCCCCTTTTCTTCAGTTTTCTGTGTTTTTCATATAATAAACCTCAAGTTTAATTTGAGCTTTTATCAACATTTACAAGATCAGCAAATTAAACAAGTGGTTCCGGGCACAACAAACCCCACCCCACGCACATATTTTAACTTATTTTGGCATCGATCCAGCTGATGTCATCATGTCTATGAGTGCTGATGTCATCATGTCGATTACCTCTAAATATGTGCCAAGTATGAAGTAAACTGAAACAAAGCTGATGTTTTTATAGACATTTGAAATTTCACCCATGTAGTGACATCTATTCTGGGTCACTAAAATCTATGAACCCAATTTGGTATGAATTCAACCAATAGTTTTGCTGCTAAAGTGTTAACCAACCAACCAACCAACCTACCTACCTACCTACCTACCTACCTACCTACCTACCTACCTACCTACCTACCTACCTACCTACCTACCTACCTACCTACCTACCTACCTTCCTTCCTTCCTTCCTTCCTTCCTTCCTTCCTTCCTTCCTTGGGGGAGGGATAATAATGGAAAACGTTGATTCACTGGTAAAACCCATGGAATTTGATAAATGACACTGGATGGAGATACTTATTTTATGCTCAGTTAATATATTTTGTAGAAAAAAACAATCTTTTTTTGTCAGTTTTCTCTTTTTTTGGATGTAATAACCCTCAACTTTAATCTAAACAGTGCATTAAATATAAGAAAATAAATGATTTTCACTTAAAAATGCAAAATACAGAGGATAATATTCATCGAAAAAAGGTTAAAAATAGAGAAAACCTCATTTGTGAACTGCTACAAAAGCAGCACTGGGTCTTTATGGGTTAAAATCCTGTTCACATGTGTCGAGGTCTGGTCTTTACCAACAAAAGTCACATGTGAAGTGACACAAGAGTAACCTCCTTAAAACTGGATGTTCACTTGAAACTGACTGAGGGTTATGAGTTATTCCTGTATTAAATGTGGAGGCTTCAGTCTGAAGCAGAATGGTCTGTTTTAATGCGTCACACATCAGCTGCTACATATTTTCCATTCTTGACTTACACAAATACAAGCTGTACATATACATATTCTGGACGACTGAATTTAATTTCACTCAGAGTATGGCAATCCAAATGATCTGTGCAATGATTTGCAAGGAAGCAGAAGAAAAGAATAGGGGGATGGAAGTAAATAGAACTGTGTGTTCTGCAGGGAGAGATGGAGGGGAGTCATTTTATAATGAAGACTGGCTCCAAAAGTACCCATTTATGCTTTGTTTCTATTGCTAATAACTGAAAATAGAAACTGTCATTATTCTTCCAAATTGATGCATGAGTGGACTGATGGCTAATTTTTGCTTTGATGATGCACTTTCTTTTGTAGGTTATTTCTGCTGTTTTTTTTTTTTTTTCTGCAACAGGATTTAGGTTCACACCCAAATATTTGACCTGTTATATCTCTGGATGTTTGCAACATCCACACAAATTCACTAACCTGCAGATACAAACTCCGTATTATTAGCCTCATATTATAACTGCCTAACTCATTCACAAATGGACAAAAGTATTGGGACATGTAGAGTTCAGGTGTTTCTTTTCTAACAAGGGTCTGGGATACAAAACAATAATGACAAATATCATAATATAGTTTTATATTGTGATAAATATCATATTGATCACTAATATTCATGTTCATATCTCATACCAGCATGAACAGGACGTCATACAGCTGTAACCATGATGTGTCCCAATATTTTTGTCCATATAGTTTAAAAACACCAATGTTTCCTTACAGTTTAATGGGAGATTTTTTGTGAAGAAAGTAGATGGTTAGTTGAGGTAGAAAATTATCATTTAGTCAGAGCATGAAAAATATTTCAGAAATTTAGAGGTAAAACATTTACAAAAAAAAAAAAAAAAATCAATTGAGAGAGAACAATCTCTGAGGTATTTTGGAAGCAAAGATAATTTAAACTAGAAAAGCACTCGGAGAGAGCAGACCTCCGCAAAAGCACATCAGTTATCAGTTATTGGTTATTATCAAGAAAACCATGGAAACTGGATAGATATCAGCTCTTCAATCAAACTCTTATCAGCTATTTTTGTTGTTATCATTATATTAGTCCAAACACATGTACCTTTAGTTGGACCAGGCATTAAAATGAGCAAGAAATTGAAGAAAACAAGGAGGTCTAATAATTTTTTCCGCGACTGTACACACACACACACACACACACACACACACACACACACACACACACACACATATATGACTTTTTCATGCTTTCTTGCAATCTGTTTCATTTCTAAGGAACTAATGACTAAAATAGGGTTACTTTGTTTTGTTGCATATTTGAAATAAACTGAAACTAACTAATATGCTTTCCTCATGTATTTCTTACAAGATTATGTGCCTTTGAGCATACTCTAAAATTCAACTATAAAAGAAACATTTTCCATATTTTATTAAGACTTTCACACAAAATTCCAGACTTTTCAAGACTTTCAAGACCTGCGCAAGCACCCTAAAAGGATTCATGGGGTTAGTAAGTTAAGCTTAAAATGAAGAGCTTTCTCTGCTTAAAAAATTAAGTTTGTTACATGTACACATTTAAATCAGTTGATAAGTTATTTTATGAAGTTGGTCTAAATGATAAACAAGGAAAACAGTCTTAACTTAATAACATATCGGTTTTGAACAGACATCTCTGCCTGTGACTTAACAAAGAAGTATATTAAGTTAGTACAACTTAAAAATCTTGTAAACTTCCTCTAAAAGCTGAGTACAAATCTGATGTGCCTGCACTCTAAGAAATGATTCATGGGGTTAGTAAGTTATGCTTAAAATCAAGAGCTTTTTCTGCTTAAAAAATAAGTTTGTTACATGTACACATTTTAATTAGTTCAGTCATTTTATTGAGTTGGTCTAAATGAAAAATAATGGAAACAGTCTTAACTCAGTAACTTAGTATATTAAGTTAGTACAACTTAAAAATCTTGTAAACTTCCTCTAAAAGCTGAGTACAAATCTGACGTACCTGGACATGTTTAACTGACAGACCACGCCTACCACAACAAATGGAGGGAAACACAGAAAAAAAGGAGAAACCTGATTTTACACAGAACTGAACTAAACTTTAAGGCTTGATAGAATGTAGCTTTGTTTGTGCAAAAGTAGTTTGAATTATTCAAGGACTGAATGATACACATTTAGCTCCTTTCTAATTTAAAATTGTAGTTTATATTGTGGCGTGTATGCTGCATTGCATTGTGGGTATTGGGTTTATTGTTGAACATGTGTTCTTTTCTGTGCAGGAGTTCAGCAGGGTTGTGGTGTTGGTGTTAATTTTGAGTTAATGTGTGCATGCTAATGTTTCTTGGCCTTTTTGTGTTTATTTTTGTATTTTATAGAACTGCACCAGGAGTCAGAGCCAGAGGTCAAACGACGCCTTTCCTGTTTATTGTTCAATTCAGTTATATTGTTCAATGTGATTTCTCTCTGCTTGAAGAAGATAGTTTACTGTTTGAAAAAGCATGGGGACGACAGCATTGTGTACAGCTGAGATAATAACATACAGACAGATCTAGTAATCAAGATGCACAGAGAAATAAGTAGTTTAATCATATAACTGGAATTTCTATGTGGACTTGGTTCTGATGTACACAAATAAGTTAAGCCAACTCAAAAAACTGAGTGATGGTAACACTTGTATGGACATTTTTGAGTAGAATAAAAGTAAAACAATAAGTCAGTGTAACTAAATGGAGTAGTTTTTACACAATTAAAATTAAGTTGGTTCAACTTAATTAAGCTTGTAGAGTAAAAAGCAAGTCATGTTGTTTGTACTAAAGTAATAGAGTTGACCTAACGAGAGAAGTTTTGTGGCATTTAAGCAATTTGCCAAGTTGAAATAACTTAAAAAGATTAATGGAAATTGCTGCCTCAATTTTTTACGTTGAGACAACTTATCATTTTTTAGAGTGTAATCAGACTGAGTTCATCCTTTTATGTTACATAACGTCTGGGATTTGTGGGCACTGATGAAAACGCTGAACACTCATCGCTTCCTGCTTTCATTCACAGGTGCCAGTGTTCAACTATAGCACAGAAAAACAGCGCTCAAACTCACCTCCAACTTGTGTTTTTTTGTTGTGGAAAATGTATAGAGTGATGTGAACAGTGTTGTGCAACTGTAGTCATTTGCTGATTGTTAGACAAATGAAGTGGAAACAGTAGAAGTCCCATATGAGTAGTTTGTTCATTGGTAGATAGCAGCTGAAATACTTGCAAGTCGACAACAAAAGCTGTTTCTGAACAAATGCTCTACTTGTGTGCTTTAAGCCTGTGACGGCAGTACCCACTGTGTGTGCATTCAACTGCTGCCAGTCCCAGTCCAAAGGAAACCTTTTATCAACCTGCACCTTCCACTCAAATCTTCCCCCTCTTTCTTTTTTTATTCTTCCTGCCTTTCTCTCATCTTTCATCCCGTCTGTCCTTCCCTTTGTGCCGGTGTCCCAGCACTCCAACACACTTTGAGTCCTCTGGTTGAGAGCACTCTGATGGGAAACAAAACATACAGCTGCCTTTCACAAGCCTCCACTTCAACAAGCCTTTTTTTTTTTTTTTTTTTTGCATCCATGGGAGCAATTTCTGCTTCTGATATGAAATGGCCCTAAAACCAAAGACTAATGTGTGCATATGTATATATTATTGTGGGGGGAAAATAGCACTTCACTGCAAAACGTATTGTCAGATTGAGTTATGGGGGAACAATGATGCTTTCAAATGTTTATATATGAGAAAAATAATTTTGCTACAGAGTGTAGCCACATATTCCCTCTATTTTCTACCACTCTGTTTGTCTTTTAGTTGCTAGAAAATAATTGTTCATCCACCTCAGCCGTTTTTGTCTTGCCATCATTGTGTTCCATCTTTTTTTTCCAACAATACATGATTCATTTGTGCCATTACTCAGACTTGTCATCTCCTCTTTTTTTTCTTTTTTTTTTTCTAAAAATGAAATTAAAATGACTGATTACTAGAGAGTGTCTGTTCATATTAAAGTGAAGGGACTTGTATTCACAGCCAATCAAGACAAAAATAATAATAATAATTTGAGGACAGAAATAATTTTAAAACACTTTTTTTAGTAGTGAGCAGAGTTCACTTTTCCATGTCATGAAGAAAAAAAGTAGGGTTTCATTATTTACTATGAATTTAATAATCTGACTGACTAGAAAATAATGACAAATCTGGTCAACTGGGTTAAAACAGTCAATATTTATGTAGATGAAAAAAGAGACAACATAGAGTAACACTGATCTAAGAGTAGACGAACATACAGAATAGTACTGAGAACATGTGCAGTTGTTACTAATATGATCTTGTGTTAATCGCAGTGAAGCAAAGGAGGAGGTCCAAACTTAAAACTATCAGTTAGGAAATCTGAATGTAAATAAATAAATAAATAAATAAATATTTTTTTCATACAACAATATAGTTGTTTAGTCTTAATATCTGTTAAGGTTATCTCACTTTATTTACTGTAAGTTTGTTCTCTATATTTTGCCCATTCTAATGTCACACAGAACCTAGCATTAGCATTAGCATTACTGTATAGTACACATTAGGAGCAGCTATTAACCCATAAAGACCCAAATGTCCATCATCGACTAAAACCATCTACTGATCTAAACTGTTTAATACCTGTTGATCCACTAATTCTATCAACCCATGTAAATAATTGGTGCAAAATGCAGTTTGTCATCTTTTCATGGTCATCAGATATGACCCACTTGGACGTTCAGAGGCTCCGTAGTTACCGTGGAAACACCGTCATCTTCTACAACATTGATTCACCAGTAAAACTCATGGAGTTGGATCAATGACAGTGGATGGACACACTGGGGTTATGTTCAGTTAATGTTATCTTTGCTGAAAAATGTATTTTTTCTTTAGTTTACTCTGTTTCTGTCAACTTTACGCTGAGTTTTTGTGAACATATACATTATCATTGAGTTAAATATAGGAAAATACATGATTTACACTGAAAAAACACAATCAAATAGAGGATAATATTATAATAAATGGTTATAAATCACTTAAGAAAATTCAAATATGGAGGAAAAAAACTATGTTGGAGGTGCCACAAAAGTAGCACTGGGTCTTTATGGGTTAAAGGTGCTCAGGGATCAAACCCAGATCTTCAGAACTTTGGTCAAGGGCACTGACAGTAGGATTTACCTCCAGTTGAACAGGTAAACAATACAGAACGGTGCCTTTAGAGTTCGGACCTACTTGAAAATTCCCTCTGCCAATCTCTGAGATTTCCCATTAATATCCTGTGTTTCACATGACTCCAGCTCAACCGCTCTGTGACTGTGATTTTACAGTTTGATTATAGTATTGTCATGGCCTACTTGGAACCTCAGTGGTTCTAGAAATTGTATCTGATTGGTCCCGGGTGGTCCCTGCTGTGATGCATTGGAAATGCTCTAAACCCATGCCAAGTCCAGTTGATGCCATCAGTTGTCGACCGTCATTTTGTGGTGGGATGATATTAAATCAATTTACTCTGCAAACAGAGAAGACAATCAGTGAGATACTAAACGCATCCAGCAAAACATAAAAAACACATTATAAATAGCTCAATATTCGACTTGTGTCTGGGTTTGGGCACAGATTGGGTGTGTGATGTATACATTTTTGCTGCAGGTTTTAGGGCATGTGGAGCTATATTTTTACACATTGCAGCTGTGTCTAAAAAAAAAAAAAAAATACAAAGTGCAAAATGTGTAATAGTCTAATAGTAAGGGTAAAGAACAAAACAAAAAAACAACTGAAATGTTTTGTTGAGGATTTGGTTTTAAGTATGACATTACCACTTAAGTTTGGCTAGTCAGGTCTGTCTTCTACACGTCAACACTGTTTGGGGTCAGCAGCCCCGGGAGAAGTTGAATGTAAATCTGATGGTTTCATTATGAGATGGTCTGAAACCAGGACAATGTAAATACTCACTCTGTACAGGGTGTTGGACATTTGTTACAGAACTGCATACACCACACATACACTGTCTGTGCTAATGCATTAATAATATTTTGAAGGAAAAAAACAAAAAATCAAAAAACTACTTTCAAATAAGTAACATTTATATAATTACAGAATAATATGTAGTGAACACAGTTTCTAGTAGCTGTATAATTATCCATGATCCTGTCCAAGGTTCTAAGAGTTTTGGATTTTTCATTATAGTTTAGTTTTATTTAGTTTTGACTTTTTTTTTCTCTAATTCAGTTTGTTTTAATGAGTTTTTAGAGCAGGTTTGATAGTTTTTATTAGTTTTCCTTTTTTCCTAAATGCTTAGTTTTAGTTTAGTTAGTTCAGTTGTAGTTCAGTTGTAGTTCAGTTGTAGTTTAGTTGTAGTTCAGTTGTAGTTCAGTTGTAGTTCAGTTGTAGTTCAGTTGTAGTTCAGTGGTCTCTTTTCTCTTCTTCTCTGTGCTCCTATTCAAATCAATCCCAGACAGGACTCTGCTGCTTTAGTCTCCATGTTTCCAGGTAGAGTGGGGACCAGAAGACGACTGGAAACCACAAGTGAACACAAGTGACGGACCCTTAAATATCATATGGTGCCACTAGCTAAAACTGCTAGAGTGAAATAAATTGATTTCGTATCAATCTGACATTGACAAAAATAAAAATGAAGGGAATTTTATCCATAATTTTTATACGTTATAGTTAGTTTTGTAAACACACAATACAGTTTCAGTTAATTATGTTTTTTTTCTTTTAATTATAGTTTTTATTTATTTCAGTTAACGAAAATGTTTTTTTCAATTCTAGTTTTCGTCATTTCGTTAGTTTTCATTAACGATAATAACCTTGATCCTGTCTTTAAGTGCTCTTTCTACTGGGTTTTAGTTTTCCTGTCTACAGCAGCTTTGGATCATGGAAACTTTGAGCAAATGGACATTAAACGGTTTCCCTGTCAGGAAACGGACAGCAACACAAACAGTAAAGTTGTGAGACCGCCCACTGGCACAGAGCATCAATCATAATTCCAACATTTGTTTCGTTTTCTGTCTAATATTTCAATTTGAGCTTGACCTGCACAGCTGGCACCACAGACAGATTCTGTGCCACTTTCTGCCAACAACAAAAAACAGCAAAAACATTTCCACCAGGGGAACTGTGAAATGTGGACCCTTGAAGTATAAATTGACACAGTTGGCCAGTGCTATGTTTTCTTTTGAGGTGTTAATGAAACATTGTGCTTGCACGACTCACAAGTGCAGCAGCACATCATTGTGATTGTAGGTGTGATTTGCTGATGTGATATAATTACTTTACTTAGAGTCTGTTAGCTTGAATACATTACTGTTCACACATACATGTAGCACTTTCACTTCTCTCTGTCAAATAATGAAGTAGGCATCTATTTTTATACAGAAACGTAGCCGGTCTTATCATATGAGGATTGGACCAAAAACACCACAGAAACCAAACTTGAAAATCCCATATGTCAGGGGTATCAAAAATGCAGCCCGGGGGCCAAATGCGGCCCACCAAAGGGTCCAGTTTGGCCCCTGGGATGTTTTTGAAAGTACGAAAATTCCAGTCTTGAATTGAAGTAAGCAAAAAAAAAAAAAAAACTAGCTTGAATTAAGGAAAAAATCTTGAATTAAGCAAAAAGAAAAAAAAAAAAAATCTTCAATTAAGTAAAAAAAATTTTTTTCTCAAATTTAGCAAAAAATCTTGAATTAAGCCAAAAAAAAAAAACCTTCAATTAAGTAAAAAAGTCTTGAATTAAGCCAAAAAAGTCTTAAGTTTAGCAAAAAATCTTGAATTAAGCCCAAAAAAATCTGCAATTAAGTAAAAAAAAAAAAAATCTTCAATTAAGCAAAAACAAATCTCAAATTTAGCAAAAAATCTTGAATTAAGCCAAAAAAAAACCCCTTTAATTAAGTAAAAAAGTCTGGAATTAAGCCAAAAAAAGTCTTAAATTTAGCAAAAAATCTTGAATTAAGCCCAAAAAATCTGCAATTAAGTAAAAAAAAAAAAAATCTTCAATTAAGCAAAAACAAATCTCAAATTTAGCAAAAAATCTTGAATTAAGCCAAAAAAAAAACCCTTCAATTAAGTAAAAAAGTCTTGAATTAAGCCAAAAAAGTCTTAAATTTAGCAAAAAATCTTGAATTAAGCCCAAAAAAATCTGCAATTAAGTAAAAAAAAAAAAAAAAAATTCAATTAAGCAAAAACAAATCTCAAATTTAGCAAAAAATCTTGAATTAAGCCAAAAAAAAACACCTTCAATTAAGTAAAAAAGTCTTGAATTAAGCCAAAAAAAAGTCTTAAATTTAGCAAAAAATCTTGAATTAAGCCCAAAAAAATCTGCAATTAAGTAAAAAAAAAAAAAAAATCTTCAATTAAGCAAAAACAAATCTCAAATTTAGCAAAAAATCTTGAATTAAGCCAAAAAAAAAACCTTCAATTAAGTAAAAAAGTCTTGAATTAAGCCAAAAAAGTCTTAAATTTAGCAAAATATCTTGAATTAAGCCCAAAAAAATCTGCAATTAAGTAAAAAAAAAAAATCTTCAATTAAGCAAAAACAAATCTCAAATTTAGCAAAAAATCTTGAATTAAGCCAAAAAAAAAATCTAGAATTAACAACTTAATTTTTTTCCCCCTTTGTTTTAGTGCAAAAAATAACATTAAATTATGAAAATATTTACATTTACAAACTACCCTGTAACACTAAAATGTGAATAACCTGAACAAATATGAACAACCTGAAATGTCTAAAGAAAATTAAGCAATTTTTCTTCCTGTTCCTCAGTGTTTAGTGTCTTTGTAGATCTGATCCATAATGCGCATGGACTAATGAGAAGTTGAGGAATAATATTGTTAAAACTGCACTAAATTTTCTTACGTTTTTAAATTTAAATTTCAGTTTTTTCTTTTTTTTTTGTTTGTTTGGATAGTTTATAAGTAAGTAAGTATTTTCATAATTTAATGGTTCTTTTTTTTCCCACTGAAACAAAGACAAAAATTTGGAGTTGTCATTGTTTATCGGTTATTATGTTCTTATTTTTGTGGTCTGGCCCACTGGAGATCACATTTAGCTGAATATGGAACTGAACTAAAATGAGTTTGACAGCCCTGCCGTATGTGATTATCTTGCTGCTGTCGTAACTCACCTCGTTCTTGGGTTTTTTTTGTTTTGTTTTCATCAGATTTTTTGACCTGACTACAGGGAATCACTTCCATTCAGCCACAAAATTTGGTGCTAAGCCCTGGCTCCCAGTCAGTATTCTAGTTCATCCCAGTGGTGCTGGATGAGGTCGAGGTTCACACTCTGCACACACCAGATCAGGTTTTTCCACCAGACAGATCTGGCTTCATTCACAGATGCACTGTCATGTTAAAACGGGAGAAATGTTTCCACCGGTCGAAACTGAAAGCACAGTCCCTCCAGAAAAATGCAGTGAACAATCCCTGATTATGAGATGGAATATGAAGGGTTTTTATGGGATTTTATGCAGAAAATGCGTGAAGTTGTGAAGATATGCAGGAACTGGAAAAAACTGATTCTTCTCTCACACCCTGTTCTAACTGGACTATTACTAAAGATATGATAAGCAAACATACAAGACGTAAGCATACACTACATCCCAGAAAGTGCTGGTTCTGTTTTAGGTCTTTATTTTTTAAGCATCAAATATGGCTTAACATTCCTGAGTCACAAGTGTCAAAATAAAATAACTGCTTCCTGCTTCACAAAAGTGAGGTAGAACATTCGGTAACACTTTAAAATAAGTCCACACTATGAAGCATTAGTTAAGCATTAACAAATCCTGAATTCATCATTTATAAAGCATATTTCTGACATGAATACTCATTAAATATGGTTTATCAGTGCAGTTATAAGTGTTCTACTCATCATTCATAATCCTAATCCTTCATCATTCAGTCATGCAGTTTGTTTTAATAATCCCATGTGCTGTGTCTTTCCTTTGTTACAATAACTCAGACTTTTGTGAGTCTTTATTCATTTCCAACCTTTAATTCTCATTTGTAAATGCTTTAAATGTCATAAATAGTGCACACTTTAGATGAGCTCACACCATAGACTTAATTAATGAGTAGGAAGTGCTTTAGAACTACCTGAAATCATGAATTCCTGTATTAATAAGTGTTTATAGGACGTCTGTTGGAAAATAAATGTGTGATTTAGTATAAAATACACACTAACATGTTCACTCACCATTAGTACATGTGTGAATAGTGTGTGTGTGAGCAGAAATGCACATCACAACTGGTTTGTAAGTGATGCAATACTAAATGTTTATAAATTATGGATTAGCATTTAAAGTATTAAAATACAATCATTAAGCATATTGTAGATGAGTTTATTAAAGATGAGTAGAACATTTATAACTGTGTTTATAAACCATATACTAATGAGTATTCTTGTCAGAAATCTGCTTTATAAATGATGAATTGAGTATTTGTTAATGCTGAACTAATGCTTCATAGTGTGGACTGATTATAAAGTGTCACCGAACATTCCATGTGTTTGAAGGCTACTAGAGCCTCTTTGTTCTTGTAACATTATTATCGCTGCAGTAGAAACCATTTTCAAATGTTTCATGCTGGAAAAGTGGCTCCAGCGTTGATGTTCAGTTGCATGGGGTGTAAAATGGTATGACCCTGCTTTTGTGTAGGACATCGAGTACTGGTTTACTCTGTCTGTTGCAGAGATTTTTGTCGGTAAATGAGTTGCATTTTTCATCATCTTGCAGGATTTTTTCTGAGGCTAGCAGTTAGTTTACCTTCTGTGGACACGCGAGCCAATGATGTTGCGTGTTGCAGATTACATCACTAACCATGTCAAGCTACAGTGCAATATTTTTTCAACTTTATTTGGAAAAATACAGGGATTATGAAACATATTTTGTGTGGAAATATGCTATTGTTGCGGTGAATATGCGCCCTTTTTGAAAAAATGCAGACCCCTGCATAATGTGCTCTATTAACTTCATTATGTATTGAATTATGCAATCCCGTTTTTCTGGAGGGACTGAGAAGATGCAGAATTCAGACTTAAGTGGAACATAAAAAAATCCACAGGAACCTATGCCCTTCAGTGGAAAGTAACCTGTCTTCTTTTAGTTTTTGAAGGCATTTCTAATCACCTGGTGTGCCAAATGGAATTTTTTTGCCATTCAAGAACCAAAAGAAGTCAAGTTCCCTTTCAACAATACAATTAGAATCACCTTGATCCGGATGACTGAGAATTTGCACCAAAAAAAAAGCTACAAAACAGATTGACTAGAGTGTTCTCAGTGCATTGATGGAGCCAGATATATCATTATTGTCCCATCCTTAAATGTCCCCCTTCCACCACTCTAATCCACTCAAACTACACAAATTAAGCAGCAGCAGCAATTTAACTGCAGAGTACATGAAATATAATAAATAAACAGCTGCCAGCAGTCTTCTTTTGTATGAGTCAGAGGTGTGGGCAGAGCTGCTCCGAGTTTCACTTCACAACATGCTTGTTATGTTGAGTCCATCTATAGTACATTCATTTAATCCACTTTATTCTATGCAGACTGACTGTGTAATAAGATGCACTATACTGTAGAATTTAAGGACAAATATAAAATATACATAAAAAAATGTAAATACAGGACTATTGGGAGGCACTGACAGAACAGTGGTGTTAGAAGAGTGTAAACACAGACTAATACAAGTACATTTACATTTGTTACTTGGTAAAGATTTATTTGTGGTTCACTCAAGTTCATTCTACTGCTTTTCAGACTATTACTGCACTTTTCTACATTTGAAGTTGCACTAGACAGACCATTCTGCATTTCTTTCATTTGTGTTAAAATTCCAGAAAGAGAGTCTGATGGGGTTTTGACAGCATTTAGTCAATATAAGTATTAGTATCACATTTTTCTATACCTCTGATCTCTGAAAACACCTGTGATTAGCCAATGTCCCCCAATATGAGACAGGTTTTCTACAGCCAGTTTTAGACACTTTAGAAAATCACACCCTAGGATGAGGTACATATGTAAGTATAAGTTCCTCTGACGCAGCTTGAATTTGTAACCCTGTTAACCCATGAAGACCCAAACAGCCACTGTTGACCAAAACCATCTACTGATCTAAACTGTTTAATACCTGCTGATCCACTACACCAGGGCTGTCAAACTCATTTTAGTTCAGGGGTCACATTCAGCCCAGTATGATCTCAAGTGGGCTGGACCAGTAAAATAGTACCAGTGAAAAAAGTCAAATTACATTATGATAATGTCTATATCTGCATCATTTCCTTAAAAATCTAAATAACATGTACAACTTGAAATGTCTGAAGAAAAACAAATGCAGTTTTAACAATATTCTGCATCAGTTTATCATTTACACATGAGCATTACAACTTATATTACAATTACAAATACACAAAACATTTAATAACAGGTATAATATTGATAAAATTGCATTTACTTCTGTCAAGACATTTCACGTTGTTCATATTTTTTCAGGTTATTCACATTTTTTTGTAAAGGGATAGTTTGTTTATGTAAATGTTTTCATGTAATTTTATTTTATCTTTTTTTTTTTTTTTACACTAAAACAAAGATAAAATCTGCAGTTGTCATTATTTATAGGTTATTATAGCAGTGTTTTTCTGGTCTGACCCAATTGAGATCTAATTGGTTTTTATGTGTATGTATGGAACCTGAAATAAAATGATTTTTACACTATTAACTGTTAATTTCTTTAGTGTAATTTTTGCATTTCACAATTTCATCCTACGGGCCAGATTGGACCCTTTGGCGGGCCAGATTTGGCCCCCGGGCTGCATGTTTGACACCTGTGCTCTTATCCTATCAATCCAGTAAATAATTGGTGTAAAATGCAGTTTGTCGTCTTTTCATGGTCATCAGATATGACCCATTTGGACGTTCAGAGGCTCCGTAGTTATCGTGGATTAGTGGATCAACAGGTATTAAACAGTTTATATCACTAGATGGTTTTGTTTGACGATGAATGTTTGGCTTTTTATGGGTTAATGCAAAACACAATGAGAGTGTAAATGGTGTCTTATGATATTCTAAACTGTCGCAGCATACTAAAAAGTTAGATTTTTCTTTTGCTCGTAAAGGCTGCAACATTGAACTGATAGATTCCCAGAAAAGAAAATAACCACGGCGTCCTGGGGAGAGACGCCGGCACTCTCCAAATCAACACACGCTAAAGAAAAAGTTTCAACTCTAACACTACAGCAGGAAAAATGCTTTGTGGACCGCTGAATCTAAAGTTGAACTGTTTAGGGGGAATATGACTAATGGTGTAAAAAAGAATCTGCACAGCAACATGAAATCATCTTCCCAACAGTGAAATAAAGAGGAGGAGCATCATGATTCACCGCTGCTTCGCTGCCTCCGGGGCCTGGGCTGCTTTCAGTCAAGAAAATGGATTCACACGCAGGTATCTGACAGCTTTTATTCATGTTATTCAGTCATCACATGAATATACTGATCAGAAGTTCTATTATGACCACCGACAGGTAAAGTGGTATTAATGCTGATTCTGTCCAATGGGAGCTGTCAGTGGGTGGATATATTAGGCAGAGGTGGACATTGAACCCTGGAAGTGGATGTAGAAATGGACAAGAGTATGGATCTGAGTGACTGTGATAGGGAAATAGCGATGGTCAGATCAGTGGGTCAGAGCATGTCCAAATGTTGTCGTAAAGTGGTTAGAACCTACCAAAAGGATCTAAAGAACAACGGGATCTCAACCAGGTGAACATCTATGGATCAGAACATTATTACCGTCTGTCTAATGTTGTGTAGGTTCCACTTGTTCCACAAAAGCATCTCTGACCCAAGGCCTAGACTCCACCAGCTAGCCACCTAGCTCAGTAGTTTTATACTCGTACTTTTTTCTGTGTCTGGTTTGCAATTGCACAACAAGTGTTCAGAGAACGCACACCTCCTCCTTCACCCTGAACGCTGTGCATGTGTGGATCCACTATTTCTGTTGAAATCCAACAGTTTCCAGGTTGTTCCATACAGCAGAAACAGGTGAATCTGGTCCCAGTCATGTGTCTGTCCAATTAGATTCAATTCTCATCAATATTAGTTGAGTTCTAATTTTAAATGTGTGGGAAATGGGATTTTCAGTGTTCAGTGTAAATGTCCACAGAGTCCACATTCCACAGTGGATGTGGACAATTTAGTTCCACATACAAGAGACTGTTCTAAGCTACAGGTGGATCCAACTGGAGGAGAATCGGAGTCGTTTGGAATTTTTGATGAATTTTGGAAAATTGCTCGATGATGACAGATGGAAAACTGTAGATGTTGTGACCTTGCTGTGACCTTGAACTTTTGGTGGTGATGGGCTGCTCTGCCTTGGCGGAGCTGTCCAAGTGCTTTTCTAGTTTCTTTATTTGCACAACAAATCAAACATTAAGACAAACAAAGAAACAAACTGTGCAGATGAGATCAGAAAACCCTGTGGGGCTTATAAAATTAATCTCTCCTCATTACAACATTAGCTTAAAGAACGACGATAGGAATAAAACAATAATATACAGAGTACAACAAAAATATAAACAGAGAATAAAAGAAAAACAGCATGTGTAAGGGTGGGAGAGTGTGTGTGTGAAAAATATGTAAATTGAAATTGAATTAAATGTATCTTTATTTATTCTTCTTGCTCTGTTTTTTTTTCTGTTCTTTTCTCTCCTCATTCTATCTTTTATGTTATCTTATTCTTGTTCCAGGTAAGTCAGTGTATGTTCAGACTGTAAGCCCTGTCTGATGTATTTGACTGAAGCCGTTCAATCTAAGCAGACTTTCTGTATCTGTCAAGTTTAAGGGTTTTCTTCCAGTATATTAGGACTTAGTAATCTAAGTGATGTTAATTATGTTAGTCGTTTGTCCAGGACAACAGATGGAAATGAGCTCCTCTGCTAAATCTGGTGCATACATGTTGTTCTTTGTAACTAATGCCAATACACACTGTCCTGGAAGTAAATAAATAAATACAAAATGATAATAAGATTCAGACCTCTGAAGGTGTGCCGTGGTATCTGGACCAAGAGCAGATCCCTGAAGTCCTGGAAGTAGAGAGGTGTCTCAGGACAGTCTCAGTTGTCCTGAGATTAGGATGCCCTTCCTTAGTCCATTTTTGGTCGGTACTAACCACTGCAGACCAGGAACACCTACCAAGACCACCAGTTGGGTGCAATCAGGGGACTATTGTAGTGGCCCAGAGGTGCAACAGCCCCAAAAATTATCCACTGTAAGAAAAAAAAGACAACAGCCCCAAAAATTATACACTATAAGAAAAAAAAGACAACAGCCCCAAAAATTATACACTATAAGAAAAAAAAAAACAGCCCCAAAAATTATACACTATAAGAAAAAAAAAAAAGCCCCAAAAATTATACACTATAAGAAAAAAAAGACAACAGCCCCAAAAATTATACACTATAAGAAAAAAAAAGACAACAGCCCCAAAAATTATACACTATAAGAAAAAAAAGACAACAGCCCCAAAAATTATACACTATAAGAAAAAAAAGACAACAGCCCCCAAAATTATACACTATAAGAAAAAAAAGACAACAGCCCAAAAAAATTATCCACTATAAGAAAAAAAAGACAACAGCCCCCAAAAATTATCCACTATAAGAAAAAAAAGACAACAGCCCCAAAAATTATCCACTATAAGAAAAAAAGACAACAGCCCCAAAAATTATCCATTATAAGAAAAAAAAAGACAACAGCCCCAAAAAATGATCACCTATAAGAAAGAAAAGACAACAGCCCCAAAAATTATCCACTATAAGAAAAAAAAGACAACAGCCCAAAAAAATTATCCACTATAAGAAAAAAAAAGACAACAGCCCCAAAAATTATCCACTATAAGAAAAAAAAGACAACAGCCCCAAAAAAATTATACACTATAAGAAAAAAAAGACAACAGCCCCAAAAATTATACACTATAAGAAAAAAAAAAACAGCCCCAAAAATTATACACTATAAGAAAAAAAAAAACAAACAGCCCCAAAAATTATACACTATAAGAAAAAAAAGACAACAGCCCCCAAAATTATACACTATAAGAAAAAAAAGACAACAGCCCCAAAAAAATTATACACTATAAGAAAAAAAAGACAACAGCCCCAAAAATTATACACTATAAGAAAAAAAAAAACAGCCCCAAAAATTATACACTATAAAAAAAAAAGACAACAGCCCCAAAAATTATACACTATAAGAAAAAAAAGACAACAGCCCCAAAAATTATACACTATAAGAAAAAAAAAAAACAGCCCCAAAAATTATACACTATAAGAAAAAAAAAAAAAGCCCCAAAATTATACACTATAAGAAAAAAAAGACAACAGCCCCAAAAATTATACACTATAAGAAAAAAAAAGACAACAGCCCCAAAAATTATACACTATAAGAAAAAAAAGACAACAGCCCCAAAAATTATACACTATAAGAAAAAAAAGACAACAGCCCCCAAAATTATACACTATAAGAAAAAAAAGACAACAGCCCAAAAAAATTATCCACTATAAGAAAAAAAAGACAACAGCCCCCAAAAATTATCCACTATAAGAAAAAAAAAGACAACAGCCCCAAAAATTATCCACTATAAGAAAAAAAGACAACAGCCCCAAAAATTATCCATTATAAGAAAAAAAAAGACAACAGCCCCAAAAAATGATCACCTATAAGAAAGAAAAGACAACAGCCCCAAAAATTATCCACTATAAGAAAAAAAAGACAACAGCCCAAAAAAATTATCCACTATAAGAAAAAAAAAGACAACAGCCCCAAAAATTATCCACTATAAGAAAAAAAAGACAACAGCCCAAAAAAATTATCCACTATAAGAAAAAAAAACGACAACAGCCCCAAAAATTATACACTATAAGAAAAAAAGACAACAGCCCCCAAAATTATCCACTATAAGAAAAAAAAGACAACAGCCCCAAAAGTTATCCACTATAAGAAAAAAAAAGAGAATAGCCTAAAAAATTATCCACTATAAGAAAAAAAAGACAACAGCCCCAAAAATTATCCACTTTAAGAATAAAAAAAAATAAAAAATAAAAAACATCATCCACCTCTTCAGTTAAGGGGGCGCTGTTTACCCAAAAGGTCTCTTGCTTTAAAATTAAGGCCACCACAAAAAATCAAAGCATAGGCTGAAAATTTTTAAGGCCTTCAGCTAATGTGGCTAATGCTAACAAAGTAACCCACCAGAAGTGGAGGTCAGTGCACTAAAAATAAAGTTATTTTAAAAATATATAGTGGATAATTTTTTTAGGCTGTTCTCTTTTTTTTCTTATAGTGGATAATTTTTTGGGCTGTTGCAGCTCTGGGCCACCGTAGACTATGAACATGTTGGGTGAAAAAAACTTTAAGATCGACTTATTCTCTTCATTGGCTTCCAGTTAAATTTCGTATTGATTTTAAAATTTTAGTCCTGACTTTCTGGGCGCTGCATGGTCAGGCCCTCCAGTTTGTTGCTGACTTGTGCCCTGACTCCTCAGGGTGCACCCTTAGGTCTTCACACCAGAGCCTCCTGATGGTCCCAAAGAGTCATTTGAAAACCTGAGAAGACCTGTCCTCTCAGGCTGGAGCCCCCAGACTCTGGAATAATCTGCCCCTGTCCCTCAGTGTGATCAACTCTGTGGACTCTTTTAAAAAGCAACTCAGGACATTTTCATTTAGGAAAGCTTTTGGTTGATGGATTTATCCTTTTTATTTATTTTATGACATTAGTCTTATGTTGTTTTATTGCACCCATTTTATGTACAACACTTTGTGATTTATATCTGTGAAAAGCACTTTATAAATAAACTTTACTTACTTACTTATTTTATCATTTTGTTGCTAACTGTTTGGGAGTCCTAAAACCAACTTTACTAAAACAAAACAAAACAAAACAAAAAAAAAAAAAAAAAAAAAAAAAAAAGAGAGAGCCGATTGATTTTCATTGTTTTAAAAAATTATATTTGACGTCCACGTTCACATTTCTGTCTCATACTTCACTTGCCCAAGACAGTACTGGTTTACAGCTCAACCTTAATGATTATAGGTTTTAAACATTATTTATACGTATAATTTTTCACTTCAAGCCAAGGTTATTATTAATAACGAAAACTAACAAAATGACGAAAACTAGAATTGTAAAAACATTTTTGTTAACTGAAATAAATAAAAACTATAATTAAAAGAAAAAAAAACAATAACTAACTGAAACTGTATTGTGTGTTTACAAAACTAACTAAAATGGATAAAAATTATGGATAAAATACCCTTAGTTTTCGTTTTTGTCAGTGTCAGATTGATATGAAATCAATTTATTTCCCTGAAGCAATTTTAGCTGCTGTTACCATATGATATTTAACGGTCCGTCACTTCTCGTCACTTGTCGTTTAGTCGTCTTCTGGTCTTGTGGTCTGGTCTTCTGGTTGGGAGAAAGCAGCAGAGTCCTGTCTGGGATTTATTTGAACACGACGACAGAGAAGAAGAGAAAAGAGATAAAGAAACTAAAACTAAGCATTTAGAAAATAATGAAAACTAATAAAAACTAGCAAACCTGCTCTAAAAACTAATTAAAACTAACTGAATTAGAGAAAAAAAAAGTCTAAACTAAATAAAACTGAACTATAATGAAAAATCCAAGACTATTAGAACCTTGCTTCAAGCATGATACTGGCATAATATTAAATCATTTGTGCTGGACAGATAATTTTGATTACCCTACGCAATTTTTAATTAATTAAAATTAAGGTCCAATATATATATATATTTTTATATTATGCTGAGGAAAAAGTCAAAATTCTGACTTTTTCCTCAGAATTCTGACTTTTTTTTCTCATAATAATAAAAAATATATGTATTGGACCTTTTTTTTTTTTTCCAGAGGCCCTAATCCTCTTCCGTAGTTGGCTCATGCAAAATGAAATGCGATTAATATAGATTAAAAATAAATGATATTTTATTGTGACTAATTGAAATTAATCCACAGCAACCCTGTGATTAATGTGATTAAAAATGTTAATCGTTTGACAGCACTACTTTTAACATGGTAAACTTACTAGTTCTTTTGACTCATACACACTCTGTTTTGGAGAAAATCTGAAAGTGACTTTGATTTTGCTCCTAATATTATTTAAATTCTTTTATAATAAATTAGATCATTATGTAAATTTATAATGAAAGGATTTTTTATGACAGTAACATTCCTTATTAAAAATATATATGGCTCATTTTTACAGGAAAACTTAATTATAAAATTATAGCTCTGTTAAAGTTTGACCCCCAAATTCCACACATTAATAGTAGTCGAGTGGTAAATCTCACCCCTGGTCTTATAATTTAATGATGTTAATACCACTCATTTTAACGTGTGGATGCCTGTCTACTGGTTGAAATACAGTGGACTTAGAATGATGCAGCAGCACAATGAGGCTAAACATGAAAGCAAATCTGCTACAGAGTGACTTCAAACAAAGAAAATCTTTTGTCAGAGTCAGAGCCCCGACCTTAACCCAGAAAGAATGAGCTTAAACAAGCGTTCGCACAGACACCCGAAGAATCTGAGCCGAGCTGAGGCTGTTCTGAGGAACCTGAATGTTGTGCAGGCTTTACAAAGACTTTGTTTGTTTCACTTTTTTTGCACCAGCCCTGTAAATCTTTAATGGCCTTGTTCTACGAAGACATAAATGATGCTAGTTATTATTTGTACGTTATTGTCTTAAGCTCGGTGTGTTTGATTGATGGTGAAAGCGATACGTTTGCAGCACCTTTATCTCCGCAAAGGTAAACAAACATGAGCAAACACATTCATATACTGCACAGCTATGATAAAATATGCTGTATAAATAACCGCTATGCAGTATACATCATTAGTTTGGTTTACATTCTCTTTGCTGTGATTCTAGGAAGTAGTCAGAGCCGCAGCCTTAGAGCTTGTATTCTAAAAACTCTTCAACAAACACATGCTAAAATCACAAGGTTTTACAGCTGAGAACTATTATTTGAGCACATCTACCCTTCAGCTGTTTGTTCCAGTGTGTTGTTGCATTTGCATGAAGTTGAACTTTCTTCTGTCGCTGTCACATCTCACCCAGCCTTTGCTCCGCTCACTGTCAGTCCTCATCTCCCAGCAACTGACTCAAAAAAATGAATGCTGGCTTTGTCTGTTTTGTTGCTGCTGATGTGAATACAGTTACTCTGCTTATTTTAATTTAATTTGAGGCACATTTTATCTTTCAAAAAGGCTTTCTCCTGGAACTAGATACACTTACCCCAGAGATCAAAATATGTGCTTTGTAACATGTTATGAAGTCTCACTGATGACGGTTGTCAGGAAAAAAGCTCGCAGTCTACTGAAAGAAAAGACATACGCCAATCACGGGTGTATTTTTTCATGTTCGTGTCGACAGCATCCTTTCAGAATGACAACTTGTGACATGAACAGAAAGCAGTATAACAGAGTTTGGACTGTGTTTGTACTGTTGACAGCATCAGATACATGCTGTCTTTGTCCTGCACAACATGCAGTTTATAGCATTGGCTTCTATCACAACACATTTTTGGGTCATTTGGGGAGTACAAAAATCTAACACTTCTAACTATCAATTCACACTGTGTTAGGAATGTTTGGATTTGTCAAAAGACCAACACAGATCAAGTCCAGACTCTAGTGTCTCATGGAGCCAACTTTAGTTTCATTACAGCGCACATTTATCGTGCCATTGTGCTGATAAACTTATGCAATGACATAATATCTATTACCCTGCCCCCTGAAATGGAGACAAGGGTTATTGTTTTTGGTTCGGTTTCTTTGTTTGTTAAAGGTGCGGGAGACTTTCGTGAGCAATTTTTCATCAGATCTGTAAAACCTCAGTCATAGTCTAAGTATCACAAATCTACAAGTCTTTCTGAGATTACTCACCTGAATCTCTTGCATTACGATGAACAGTTTCAAAGTGTCATCCATCATAAACAAAACCATATGTTTACAAACAGAGGCGGGAGGAAACTCGGGCATCTTCGGAATTTTCGACGTGCATTGTGGAAAGTGAAGGCTCTCACCGCCGCCTGATAGCGGCAGTGGCAGCGAGACCATATGATATTATATGGATGAAAAAAACACACGCGGAAACGGCTGAGACACAGAAACGGCTGAGACGCAGAAACGGCTGAGACGCAGAAACGGCTGAGACGCAGAAACGGCTGAGATGCAGAAACAGCTGAGAAGCAGAAACAGCTGAGAAGCAGAAACGGCTGAGAAGCAGAAACGGCTGGAGGAATATGCATAGAGAGAAGGGAACTCTTACCGTTTCCGCCTCGTGTCTGTAGCAGCTGTCGCTGCCAGACAGCCCAGCGAACCGGCATTTCCCACAATGCACATTGCAACAAAATTCCGAAGACGCCCCAGTCACCTTCCGGCTCCATATGGACTGTTTATGGTGGATGGCACAAAGAAATTATTCATCGTAATGCAAGAGATTCAGGTGAGTAATCACAGAAAGACTTGCAGATTCGTGATACTTAGGCTGACTGAGGTTTTACACATCTGATGAAAAATTGCTCACGAAAGTCTCCCATACCTTTAACACTCTAGCAGCAAATCTACTGGTTGAATTCATACCAGATTGGGTTTACAGATTGCCAGTGACCCAGAATAGATCTGATTATATTTTGAGAACACTGGGTCAAAGTTCACATTTTTTATGATTTTTTTTTTTTTTTTTTTGCATCTTTTTTTCCCCCATTTACTTCTAATGGGCAGAATTTCACATGTCTGTAGCAGCAAAACTATTGGTTGAATACATACCAGATTGTGTTTATAGATTGCCATTGACCCAGAATAAATATCATTACATTCATTACATGGGAAAGTAGTTCAAAGTTTAATTTTCTACGATTTTCTTAATTCTTTTTTTTTTCCTCCCATGTACTTATAATGGGTGAATTTTAAAATCTCTATTAAAACATCAATATTGTTTCAATTTACTTCAAACTTGCCACATATATAGAGGCACTTGATATGCTGATGTCCGGGGGCGGGACAACATGGTGTCATTTATCCAATTAGCATCCTGTTTAGAGGCAATGAAAAAAGCAGTTCCACTCAGTCCCATTGAAGTGCATGGACGCTGAGCGTCTACGGACAAATGCACTGAGCAGAGATGGAATGAACAAACACAGACACGGGAATGGAGGAGAAGTGAACAACATCCAGTCCACTGATCTGGGATCAAACTGATTCTGAACCAACTGGTCTGAGAGATGAACGTGTTCCAACACATTTGGAGTCAATGAAATGAAAACAACTGAACAGATTTGAGCATTGGAGTCATTTTAGGGGAAGAGGAGCTTCCACTGCAGTCTGACACAAACACCTCTGATGTGTAGGTACCACCTTTAAAAGTGTTCATGATGTTTTATAATGAACCAGTTGTTTTCATTTGGTGAAGGGTCTGGACCACAGGAGGACCAGTTCAGGACCTGGACTCTTCTACACTGAAGCCAGTCTGCTGTATCAGATACAGCAGTGGTTTAACTGTGTCCTAATGAAATATTCAATACTGATTTCTATCCTTGCTGTCTCCAGATTCTCAGAATAATTTGATAATATTATGTACTGTAGATGAAATAAGCAATGTTTTAGCATTTTACATTTAATAAGATTATTCTGAACTATTTCCACCATTTGTATAATTAGTAGTTTTTCACATACTGGTGAACTTCTGCCCATCTTCTGAGAGAATCTGCTTCTTTAAGATTTTCATCTCATACCCAGTCATCTTACTGAGCTATTGCTATTTAACCTGATTAGTTGTTAAATGTTCCTCCAGCTGTTTCATTTTAGTGCCACTTTGTTTTCCAGCCTTTGGCTGGCCTCAACCCAATTTTGGAGACAAGTTGCTGCAGGCGTGTTTTCTGTGTTCTATTGTGAATAAAATATGGGTTTTTAAGATTTGTGAATCACTGTATTCTGTTTTTATTCCCATTTTGCACAACATCCCAGTGTTTTTGGAATTGGGGTTAGAACAGTGGTGGCAACGGTCAACAGCAGATCTGCTTGGATAATCATAATCATAATCATAATCATAATCATGCGGCCACATGTAAAGCCTGATGCAGCACAGACACGGCCTGATTAGCCATTGTCTTTTTAGTTAAGTTAGTTAAATCTGGTAAACACTCATACGTAGTAGATGATAGTAATACATCTAAGCTGTATAATAATCTGTAGTTTTTATGCTTACTAATGAAAACACACATTTCTGCTAATAAATCCCTCAAATTCCAATTAATCCTTAAATTTCTCTAATTAAAGTTGAGATCCAGTGAGACCATGATAACTTCAAAAGCAGATTAATACATTCAGTGATCTAGATAGATAGATAGATAGATAGATAGATAGATAGATAGATAGATAGATAGAATATGCAACAAAAAATAGAAAATAATGTCTGGACAATATTTACATAAAAATACATACATTATGTATTATAAAAAATATGTATTATAGAATAGATATAATGGTTATAATTATAGTGGATGTAGATGCTTGTTTTTATGGTAAGATAAGTTAAGGTAATGGTATATTTAGTTGAAAACTTGACAACATGATATAATACCCTTTGAATTTACTCTGAGCGTCTATGAATATCTACATTGTCAGTAACACAAACATAGGGTAATACCTTATTTTCACTGAAAAATAAAAAATGCAGAGGAATATATTATAATAAATAAATGAATAAAGTCATAAATCACTTTCTAAATTTTAAATGTAGTGAAAAAAATCATTTGAAAGTCACCACTAAAACAGTTTTAGGTCTTTAAGCCGTAATGATTATTTGGTACTTTCCATGTCCATTGCAATACTGAAATATTTGGTACATTTATATAATATAAATGTACAACAAAGAACACTGTTGAGGTTATTTTTACCTCCACCAAGGAACGGCAGAGGTTATGTTTTCATCTCGGTTTGTCTGTTTGCAAGATAACTCAAAAATGTATGGATGGATGTTGATGAAATTTTCAGGAAATGTTGATACTGGCAGAAGGAAGAAATGATTAAATTTTGGTGGTGATGGGGGGGGTTGATCTGCCTTGGCGGAGGTCTGCGCTGTCGGAGTGTTTTTCTGGTTTTTAATGGTGTTGAAGTCTTAAAGGGTTAAACAATAAAAGTTTTAATATCCAAGTTCCCTGCTTACTGAAATGTCACATTGTTTGTCATTTTAAAAGAACTGGATAGCAGCAGGACTGTGTGTGTGCTGGTGTGTATTTGTGTGTGTTTGTGTGTGTGTGGGCATGCCTAGAGGATGGGAAGTGATGTGTGAGGAGCCTTTGTCTGGCGGACTACTACAGACCCTTTGAAGAAGTACACCCATGGCCTCAGCGGAGACCTCTGTTCTCACACATGTTATGGGAATGTTGCATCACTGCTGTGTCTACCATTGTTCTGCTACTCTTAACAGAGTTGAATGGCTTGACAACTTGATACTCTGCTGCCACAGAAGGCCAAAGTTGGGACAGAGAGTCTTAACTTCGAGACAACACTGACAGCTCTCAATGTTCTGCTGAGTCTGGGCACCATCCTTACTAAAAAAAATAAAACCTACAGTTGGCATCGAAGCTGAAGTGGGTTCAACAGATTGGATGTTTATTACAAATCAGCGAAACCCATAAAGACCCAAAGATCCATCATCGACCAAAACCATCTACTGATGTAAATGTTTAACCTTTTCATGCATAAATTATGAAAAAAAGTATTTAGATTTTTTTTAGATTGCTTTTATTACTCAAAATTAGGCTAAAGTTGAAATGCATGTTAAATGTTTATGTAATGTGGTTTTATTAACCCTGTAAAGCCTGAACCATTAAATCACTGACAGAAAATTCCAGTTCTTTGACACTGGAGCCTTTATTGGTCCTTCTGAACAACCCCTCAAAAAATGCTTTTCAAATATCAATTTCCATGTATGAGTTTCAATTTTGTATCATATTTGATACATCAGGTCTCAATGCTCAAATATTATTATTTTTGAACAAACAAAAACATAATGTAACACAAACATGTCAAACAAATCGGTAATTCCTTTTGAAAATTGCCAAAGTTCTTCCTCCTTCCTCATTAATGACAGTCTTCTGTCTGTGGTCTCTGGTGAATGAATTCCTCCCCCTGGTGGATTATCTGTGTATTGCATGTATCTAATTGTATACATCAGGTTTTTCAAGAAAAAAATATTACACTGATCATGTAGAGGATTTCAAAACTCATGGATCAAATATGATACGTTTGGTGTTATAGGGTTAAGAAGATATTTAACCTCCTGAGACCCAGGAAAGTATAAGTTTTGCCTTTTAAAAAAATATATAATTTCCAAAATTGAAAACATCATGAAGCAACAGTTTTTTCAGATGCATTTAAAAAAAATTATCATGAAATTTCCTTTGCAGTGGACTTTTTTTTTAATACAGCTGTGACACTCTTGTCCTCAAACATGGACAGAAAACCCATAGCTGGGTCTTAGGAGGTTAACTTTATGAGATCACAGAGCAGTCAAAATTCTAAAACTAAACAATTCTCTTTCTCATTGCATTGGTTAGGACCGTGTTTTTCAACCTTGGGGTGGGGACCCCATGTGGGGTCGCCTGGAATTCAAATGGGGTCACCTGAAATTTCTTGTAATAGATTAAAAAAAAAAAAAAAAATACATGGTGAGTTGACAGAGACAATCCCAATCCATAACAGACATGAAAAAACTGAAACTGAACTGCAGCACTGTGGTTCTGTTTATCTGTCAAATGTTCATTGTGGTCAGTTTCAGATGCTGCAGCTCTTTCATAATTCATAGTTTCAGTTCTTGTTTGTTCAGTATTAATTGTCAGCCTTGTCAATCACAGTTGGACTGACTGGACAAGGAAAATCTAATTCTTCCTTTGTGCAGTAATCTACACCTGGATTTACTGCCTCTGTCCACAATAACATACATTATATAGCCTTTAACAAAAAAAAATATCTCTGTTTTGAATGTCTGGGGTCACCAGAAATTTGTGATGTTAAAATGGGGTCACGAACCTAAAAAGGTTGGGAACCACTGACTTAGAGTCTACACAGACTGCCCCATGTGCTTTGGAGAATATTGCCTTTATAACCCTTTGGAAAGTGAGCTTAAACTGTGTCCACAAATGTGGACGTCATGCATGAAAGGGTTAATACCTGCTGATCCACTAATCCTATCAATACATGTAAGTAATTACTGTAAAATGTAGTTCATCATCTTTTCATGGTCATCAGATATGACCCATTTGGACGTTCAGAGGCTCCATAGTTACCATGGAAACACCAACATCTACAATATTGATTCACCAGTAAAACCCATGGAGTTGGATCAATGACAGTGGATGGACACCCCTGGTTTACGCTCAGTTATTAATATCGTTGCTGAGAAAGTTGAATTTTTGTCAGTTTTCTCTGTTTTTAATATAATAACCATCAACTTCAATCTGAGCTTTAATGAATATCTACATGATCAGTATGTTAAATGTAGGAAAATACCTGATTTTCACAGAAAAAATGCAAAATAAAGGAGATAATATTACAATGAATGGTGATAAATCACTTAAAGGTTAAATATTGAGGAAAAATTAATTTGGGAACTGCCAAAATAGTAACACTGGGTCTCTATGGGTAATGGCACTAATATAAATAATCAAGTGAATCAAAGTAGAGTATTGCATGTAATTATTTCAGCCTGAAATAGAACAGTACGTACTGTAACTCCACTGTTACTACAAGAAACACAAAAACAAATCAGAAAGGACACTTTGAAAACATTAGAGGCACTTCAGGGCTATTAAAGCGGCTTGAAGTGATATTTTAAATGTAATGTTCCACTGGACTAGTGTATGAATGTGGTTGCTTGCAGTGATAAAACCACAGACAGTTTTTATCAGCTCTTTTACTCGTCTCACTATTTTTATTAAACGGTAGTTATTGGTTGATTGGGTCAACAAAGCTCTGGACTTTAACAAAGGAAGGCGCTATTTGTCTCCAGTTTCAAACCCAAAGCAAATGTTAGTTAATTAAAATAAAGTCATTAAAGTAAATGTTGGGAAATGAGTTCCTGTATGCCTATGGCTGCAGAATACTTACTGATTAAAGTGTGCATACAAAGCAAAGTGCTCTTTGAGTTTTACGTTTTAGAAGTCTACACTTTGGATGTGCCAGACACCGAGAGTACAACTGTGAAAAGACAGTGTAGGAAAGATGTAGAATGTTTTTAGTGCTATTTATTGGTGGTGAGTTTATGTCCGTAGGGAAATTAGGTTCTGTGTACATCTGAAGAACTAGGGACTGATTAAAGTGTGGACATGAAGAAACGAAAACGGAACTTTGTTGTATTTATGCTACAGTTTAGGTGATGTATGCATCTGACTGACACATTTCAGACACTGATTTCAACAAAAATTCTTGAAAGACAAAAACGGTGCTTTGCTAACTGTTCCCTAAAGGGGTCATATTTAGCTAAACCCACTTTTATTTGTGTATTTGGACCCTAATAGTTCAAAAAGTTAGAATTTGAACCCTCCAGGTGCTGCAAAGCTATCTTTATATTCTTTTTGGCAAAAATGGAGTGGATTTCCACAACCCGTTTCAATTCAATTCAAAATGAATTTGTTACATTTTATAACTAGTTATGTGACGACATTTGCACATATAAGGTCCAGACTTCCGACAAACATTTCTCTGAGTACGACATAACTGTTTGTTAGCAGCAACGAATGTAGTAAAAACTGGTGTTGGAATCTTAGTTGTAAGGCCAATACGATACGCATCTCGATACAACATCTCCGATCCGATATATTAAAGATTCGTGTATGGCACGTCACGATGTGATACGATACGATTCACACCCAAATCACAATATAGAGCAATTAAGCACATTCTGATTGAACACATTCATTCTGGTAAAAAAAAAAAAAAAATGCAGTGCAATTCAATGAGCTGATTATTTATTTATCAAATAAAACCATGACTGTTTCCACAGATACTTTAGTTCAGTTTCAGAACACGTGCCTCACATTCAGTCAGCTGAAAAAGTTAGCACTTTGTTTCCAAAGTCGTTTCTCTGCTTGTTTCTAACACTCAACTTCTTACTCCCTCACCAAATCAATTTGTAATGTAATGTATTTGTAATGTAGGTAAAACAGAAAAAGGTTCTGTCACTTTAAGAGACACCTGCGCAAGGTATTCTGGGATGGGCTGTTAGATCTGTATGACACTGTTTAAGGAAGTATCTGTGGTCTGTACGGCAGTATTCAGTCCAGCTGATCTAGTACAAAGTACACGTGTACAAACCACATGTGGTCACCTCCTTCTAAGTCTGTCAGATTTACATACAGACGTTCCAGTTTTCATTCACGGCGCTCGTGCCACAGTCCGTCCACGGAGCTCAGACTGTTCGTGTGCACTGTACACATCTGCGAATCCACGGCGAACGTTAACGTGGGTCTGAAGAAAAGAAAAACTTTACCCAAATAAACAGTAACACTTATAAATGGAAGTATTAATATATTCTGTTGAACGGATCGAATTTTATCGATACAAACATTCAGTAACTGATGCATCGCGATATCGTTCCAAACTTTTCGTTCACTCACAGCTTCTCTACCGGTGCGCTCAGATCATGTATCGGATAATCTTCCCATCCCCAGTAAAAACGGAAAATATGTCCAAAGTTCAAGCCAGTTACCTAAAATGTTCAGTTGTTGGTTGTATTAATGAACACAAGTAGTTGAACGGGACAGAACCTGGAGGGGGCGGGACATGAAGGGGTTCATTTGCATTTAAAGGGCCAGTGCTGAAAACAACCTTTCTGGTGTCATTAGTCAGAAATATTGTTGAATAAGGACCTGTGGAGCTGAATGAATGAAGAATTCAGACCCAAACAGAGCATTTACAGTTTATGGAGACCACAGGGAAATGTTTGAAAATGCAGAATTCTATTTAAAAAAAGCAAATTATCACTCTTTTAAGTACTGTATGTTGTCTGTACACAGCCTGTTATGGTACAGCATGGCTCTATACAACTGATTTCTCATGAGAAAAAAAAAACTAAACAAAACTGTGCTGTATTATTTATATTTCTAGCATATAATAGTGAAACCTAGGGCAGCTGTAGAACACAGGTTGTCAATTATTAGTCATTTCACAGTGCAGGCCTCAGAATCAGAATCATGTTTACTGCCATGTACATAAAAAGGGTTCACATGAATAGGAGTTAGCTTGAGTGGTTTGGTGCATAAATAAAACATGGAGTAGGTAAGAATCATGCAGAAAAAATAAAATAAATAAGCAAGTAAGATACAGTTACAGTGGACTATTAAGTTTTCGAAAGCATACAATATATAATGCAGACAAAACCAATGATGTATGAATGCCAAATATGTAAGAAGTACTGTGTTGCAGAGCTGTGCACTGATTTAATTCACAGCCACAAGCCCATGTGTCAGTGCAAATGCAGAATGTAAATGTATGTGACCACTAGAGGGAGTGGTGAGTCACTGCATGGACATAAAAATTAGAAGCAATGCCAAGTTTAGTTCAGCTATTTAAAACACAAAATCTACCGAAAACTGAGGTGATTTGTACTTTTACTGTGACCGTTTTCTGTCTGAAAACAGAGCTAAGCTAACAGAGCTCTAATGTAAACTATCAGCTAATGTCCACCTGTCAAAATAACCATATAAGTTTGAGTTTGTAGAAAAAAACCTGATGATCCCATGATACAGATGAATGTAAACAATGAACTTGAAAATGGGAAAATGCCAGTTTCAGCAGAAGTGATTAGAGGAGGAACTATTCAGAACCTGGTTAAAGCCTGTCGATGGTAAACTGTCAAAAAATTATATATAAAACTGTACCTGCAGTTGCACATGGGCATTACATTTGTTTAAAGTAGCATTAAAAAGCATTAACTTAGATTTTCTGATACCTGCAGAAACCCTGTACTTCAAAAAACACATTTGTAAATTTGACGTTAAATTCTCCTTTTTTTATGTAAACTATCAGCTGATGCAGCATGTGAAGATTATAAGACATTATTATTATTTTTATTATCATAATTGGACACTATTCACTCGATTCTTTCAAATTTGATACACGTTCTTTACCACTAGGAGAGGTGCAGTGCTCAGTTTAATGGCAGTATTTCAATTTTTTTTTTCTTTAAAAATGTATAAAAATTTTAACCTAGACAAATTGTCCAACCAATTTCTCAGACACTATTCACCTGATTCTTTTCAAATTTCACACACATGTTCTTTACATGTACCTCTCTTAAAATTTTTGGATTTTTTTGTAAATTTTTGAAAAGTTTTTGAAAAGACTGAAAGTTACAACTCAAAATGAATCCCTAAGTCGGCAGGGTATCAGTGAGCAGGAAGGACTAAGTGTTGTTGTATTAGTAAGTTCTGCTTATTTTTCTCTACGTTTTGTTTTGAGTGTTGTTTGAAAGAGAGAACTTGATGCTATTATAATACAGAAGTGCATAAACACTTGTCCTTAAACATGATTCATGAGTGCAACAGTCTGTGTACAGATGGAACACTGACCCTTTAACTCCTGACCTGTCTGCAGTGAGTGTTCTGAATGTATGATTCATTTAAATATTCATACAAATTCAACCTTTTGCTCAATAGGAAAAAATTCAAAATGTGCTGATAAAATGGACCTTGTTCTTTTACATATACATCTGAGCATGCTCAGTGCAGCCCCCACCGCCTGTGGAATGGGGGGAAAAACAGAGCAGTGAGTGAGACTGACTTGATGTAAAACTAGAGGGTTTTCCTTGAGTTTTTGTTTGTTTCTTTGTTTTTACTGTTATTTGCAGTGTTGTGTTTTTCCTTTTTTTTTCTGAGTTTTGACTGTGTGACTGATTTTGGGAGTTCAACCAGGTGTGAAAAAGCAGCAGGACTGATTTAGAAAAAAAGAGTCCCAAAACAAAACCTACTGGACCAAAATTCTTACTTGTTCAGTGTGTTCCAGTTCACAGTTCATGTTCAACATCCAAAATCACTTATTGATGAACATTCTGAGTGTCTTATTTAGTAAAAACCTGTCTAACTTCAGTTCCTCTCTTTGTCTTTTTCTGTTCTTCCACCTGTTTTGACCCTAAAACACACAGTAAAACAAAACCACTGAAGAAAAGGAACACAAACACATACTCACAGCAGCTTTTATGACAAATTTACAGCAGCACGTTTACCTGGAATAATGTCTCAGGGGTTAAAGGGTTAACTTATTGATAGTTTTAACAGAATATTGTGACTTCCCTTTGCTGATGACAGTTTGCAAAATCAATGCTACATACATCTGTTTTCCAGTTACCATTATTACCCCGCCCCCCAAATGGGACAACAAACATTCGTTTTGTTTGTTTGTTTGTTAACACTCTAGCAACAAAACTATTGGTTGAATACATATCAAATTGGGTTTATAGATTCCCAGTGATCCAGAATAGATGTGATTACATTTTGGGAACAGTAGGTCAAAATTAAAAATTTTTTATGAATTTTTAAAATCTTTTTTTTTCCTATTTACTTATAATGGCCAACATTTCAAATGTCTATAAAAACATCAATTTTGTTTCAATTTACTTCAAACTTGGCACATATATAAAAGCAATTAATATGATGACATTACCACATGCATAGACATGATGACATCAGCTGGATCGATTCCAAAATAAGCTACAATAATGTGCGAGGGGCGGGGCTTGTTGTGACTGACACCACTTGTTTTATGAGAATACAATCCTTTTCGTTTGCTAAAAACTAACACTTTCTTGGTCTGTAAATTTGTTCAGAGGGACCAGAAGGATAACTTTCTTCTACCAAAACTGCTTAAACTATGAAAAATGTAAATTCAGGGATTTATCAGGAGATGATGCTGATAAATTCGAAGTGGATCACAGTGAGCAGCTGCGCGGTTAGTTCTGTCTGAAGTCAAAAGGGAAACGGTACTTCATTATCAGCACATTTCTGTAGCTCAGATGAAAGCGGTATCAGACAGAGAGGTCGGCGGGGTCGGCGAGGAGAGGCCTGGGGTCCCTCTTTCACCTCTGACAGATGGACGGCCTACAGGCAGAGCGTATGAACCAGCCCCCAGTGCTGACCATGCACACACAGCTTCCTTCCTATGGCTCTTCCTGCCTTTGCACATTCACAAACACAACATACACCTCAGAAATGTTGTGGGGTTTTTTTTTTTTTGTTTTTTTTTTACAGTCTGCAGTGATTGACAGATCACATTCTAACAGGGATTGAATGCCAACCTGTCAAACATGTCAATGCTGCAGACCCGTCCCGTGGACTCAGCTGTGCATGTGCGTGGCTGTGGATGCTGTTTGTGAATAGATCCCATTCATTCGCTTCCACGTCTCTTCAGATTTATTTTGACTGAGGGATTGGGTGCGACGCTGCTACCACATCAGTGTTTCCTCTCATTAAAGACATCAGTGCTATAAATTCAAAACTGGCATTTTCACAAACATGAACAGTACTTGGGAAAAAAAAAAAAAAAAAATCAGCATAAGGAACCAAATGTGAAAAACTGTGCTGATAAATTGCTGTTGACATTTCTAGAACTCCATAAGAAGACGGCTTTATAATTATAAATTCATGTCTCTGAGATGCTTGTCTGATGTGATAATATCTGCTGCAATTACCTAATTATAGCAAATTAAGACCAAATAAAAGTGGATGGGTGCTGTACAGTGTACAAGTGTTACATCCACAAAATAAAATGGTCTAATAAGAATGAGGTTATCCGTCCGTCTGTCATTTCTACACCTGCTTCTCCAGCTCTTTTTGTGGGAGGCTGATGCCCAGTAATGACTACCAGTCTAACACTGGGAAAAGAAAAAAAAAAAAAAAAACTAAAAAAAACCCCGCAAAACGGCCAACACACTCACACCTACAATACAAGCAAGAAAGTTTCCAGTCCACCTGAAGTGTACATGTCCTCGGACTGTGGGAGGAAACCCACACAGGTACAAGGAGGACATACACAGTGTGCACAGTGAAGCTGCTGCCGGCATGGAAGGCTTTAACACCAGGATGTTTACAGGAGTCTCCATTTAGATTTAGAATTTTGTGATTTTTGAGTCTGTGATTCATGCTTTTCTTATTAATCGGCTAGACTGCTGTAATGCGCTGTATGTTAGTGTCAAAAACAGCTCCTTGCACACTTGCAGTTGGTCCAAAATGCGGCTGCTTGACTTCTAACCGCTGCATGTAAACATGATCAGATCACCCCCATCCTGGCTTCTCTTCATTGGCTTCTTGTTGATTTCATGACACATTTTAACCCTTTCATGCATGAATTATGAGACCCTTAATCAAGATTTTTTTACTGAGTGTTTTTATTCCTCTTAAATTTGGCATTAATTGTACAGTTTTTTTTTTAATGTTTTTAATCTGTTCTTGTATTTTATTCTTTTATGTAGGTTTTATCTATTCTTCTGTATTTTTATCGATCTATTTTATTTTATTTCATTTTATTATTTTTTTTTTCCAGAGTTGTTCTATGTCTTTTAATCTATTCTTGTATTTTACTCTGTTATTTTGTTTTTTATTTATTTTTCTGTACAGTACTTTAATCTATTGTGCTTTACAAATAAAGTTGGATTGGATTGGATTAAAAAAAAACCAATGCATTTGAAAAAAATTTTATGAATCTGTTTTTCATGGAGTTGAAAAAAAGTGCACTCAGCTGGACACCATGCATTTAATTTTTGAAGCAAAGAAACATGTATTTACTCATATGTTGTATGAAAACTATGAAATAAAAACATTTTCCATGCTGCTAATCTCATGTTTTGTCACATTTGAACATACTCTAATACTAGTCATTACTCACTTCATGGAGATAATATGGGAAAAAAAACAAAAAAAACTTTTTGGTGTTAATTACAGTCTAATAAAAATAATAAGTGATTACTTTACACTCAAACATATCACTGCAGATCAGTTTTATCAGAACAGCAAAGTTACAGTAATGGTATCAAGTGTGTTGGCTGATACGGAACTAAAACAACAAAGTCCATGAATATGCAAGAGAACAGCTGGAGAACAGCTGTCCACTGGAGTGACCACTGTGCATGAAAGGGTTAAGATTTGACCAGCGTACTCGTACTCGTCTTCATCCGCTTATCCGGGTCATGGGGGCAGCAGCCTCAGCAGAGGAGCCCAGACAGCCCTCCCCCCAGCCACTTCCACCAGCTCTTCTGGGTAATCCAGAAGCGTTCCCAGGCCAACCCAGAGATCCGATCGCTCCAGTGTGTCCTGGGTCGGCCCCGAGGCCTCCTCCCAGATGGACATGCCCAAAACACCTCTAAGGGGAGGCGTCCAGGAGGCACCCTCAGTAGATCCCCGAACCACCTCAACTGGTTCCTCTGGACGTGGAGGAGCAGCGGCTCCACTCCGAGTTCCTCCTGGATGTCTGAACTCCTCCCCCTATCTCTAAGGCTGAGCTCGGCCACCCTGCGGAGGAAACTCATTTCGGCCGCTTGTACTCGTGATCTCTTTCTTTTGGTCATCACCCAGAGCTCATGACCATAGGTGAGGGTCGGGACGTAGATCGACCAGTAAACTGAGAGCTTCACCTTTCGGCTTAGCTCCCTCTTCACCACAACAGACTGGTTTAGAGTCCACATCATTGCAGACACCGCCCCGATCCACCTGTCAATCTCCCGCTCCATCCTACCCTCACTCATGAATAAGATCCCAAAATACTTGAACTCCTCCACCTGAGGCAGGACTTCCTCCCCAACCCGGAGTGGGCACTCTACCCTTTTCCGGCTGAGGACCACGGCCTCAGACTTGGAGGTGCTGATCTTGATCCCAGCCGCTTCACACTCGACTGCGAATCGCCCCAGTAAGAGCTGGAGGTCGTTGCTCAATGAAGCTAAGAGGACCACATCATCTGCAAAGAAAAGAGACGATATCCTCCCGCTGCCGAACTCGACCCCCTCCCCCACCCGGCTGCACCTACAAATTTTTCCCATAAATGTTATGAAAAGAAATGGTGACAAAGGGCAGCCCCGGTGGAGTCCAACCCTCCCCGGAAGCAGCTCCGACTTCTTACCGGCTACACGGACCAGGCTCAGACAGGGACTGAATGTCCGCTAGCAAGGGGCCATCCACTCTGTACTCCTGGAGCCCCCCCCCCACAGGAGCATCCTCCAGATCCACAAAGCGCATGTGGACTGGAAAATAAAATTTGACTCTTTGTTTTGAAATCCCTAAACGGCTTGGTACCTCAGTGCATCTCTGACCCCTTAGAGTGGAATACTCCCTCTGGGGCACGGAGGTCCACACATCAGCTTCTCCTTGTTGTGCCGAAAACAAGGCTGAAAACTAGAGGTGACTCCGTTTTCTCAGTGCTGGCAGCTAAATTTTGGAATGAGTTGCCCACCCGTGTCAAAATGGCTCCTTCTGTGGAAACATTTAAATCTCAGCCTAAAGGTCACTTTTATTCCTTGGTGTTAAACCCAGGATGAGAATTGTGTGGTCTTGGTTCTGTTTTCTAGTGCCTTTTTGTTTTGCATGTCTTTTGCATTGTACAACTTTGGCAACCTTGTGTTTTTAAATGTGCTAAATAAATGAAGTGGATTGGATTTTCATTCTATGTCTATATGTATAAACTGTAAATGTATAAACAGGAACTCAGACTACTTTTTCCAGTGTCTTTATTCCAAATACTTGCAAATAAAGTGTGTAATGATCATGGAAACAACATAGACTTGTGGGTTGCTATAGCGACATACAAAGATGATTATAGAAGACACAGAGTTAACACCTGCATGTGAAGAAAAATGAGTTACTCCCCCCCAAAAAAAAGAAAAAAAGAAAAATTATGCCTTCATTATGTGAGCTGAACTGATGCAGGGTGAGATTTATCCAAAACTCTAAGGGTTTATGACACACAGATAAATATGGAGTATATTATGGTTTTTTCTTGCAGCTGTAAAAAAGTAAGCAAGTAAATTCCAGGGTACTGGCTGGGAAAAATACCACTTCAACATGAAAACTGCATCAAGGTGAGCAGGTGTTAGAGGGTTTCTGAAAGCCTGACTTCATATTTTGAATCTGTCAAAATGATTTAATTTTGGAATAAAATTAATTTCTGAGAAAAGGCAACAGTTAAAGCAGTCACATGAGTTGAGAGACAAAGAGATGTACCAGATGTTGTTTTTTTTCTGATGTCCATGACTTTCAGACATGTTCTAGACCTTAAGCCTCTCTCCAGTGTCTTCCTTTAATTTTGTCATAAAACATCAGGGATACATCAACATGAGTAACACTTATTTTTGACAATTTTAACATTTTTGCTACAATGGTTATAAACTAAAACAGTACACTCATACACAGGAAAAAAAAAAAAAAAAATCAATCATCTGGCACAATATGTGTCATGTGTTTCATTTAAGTCTATTTTTTCCCCCAAACTAAATAATACAAACTCAGTTTCCTTTTGTTCAGTGTCTCTTTCTAAATAAGCCTTAACATGCCAGTGGATTTTTTCTCCGTAACACATGAAACAGCTTTGTTGAAATAGCTCCCACACCATTAAAAATAATAATCTCTACAATGGTCTTTGTTGTACATGTATAATTTTATAAAGGCACCAAATGTTCCACTATTGAAATGGAAATAGCAGCAAAAAACCCTTAACTATTAACCCTTAAAAGGCCCAGAACTACTTTAGTGTTGATCTCCAAATGAATTTTTATCTTCATCAACCCTTTAAAAAGTGATTTATTACCATTTACTTTCGTATCCTTTGCATTTTCCAGTGAATGTCAGATATTTTCTTCCGTTTAATTCAATGACAATGTACATGTTCATAAAAGCTCAGTGTAAATTTGAGGGTGATTAGATTAGAAGAGAGAAAACTGAAGCAAAGGTCACATTTTCAACAAAATATATCAGCAATTGAACATAAAAATTATTCTACAGCCACTTTTATTGGTCAAAATACATGGGTTTTACTGGTGAATCAATGTTGTAGAAGATGATGGTGTTTCCACGGTAACTACGGAACCTCTGAACGTCCAAATGGGTCATATCTGATGACCATGAAAAGATTAAGAACTGTATTTTACTGTAATTATTGAAATATATTTGTGCTTTTTATTAGTGATGTATTACTGTAGGATTTAGCATTAGTCATTCATAGGTTGTTTAACATTTTAGATCATTGTCTTTTTGGGTTTACAACAGAACAGCTACCTCATGATAAATTGTAGAAGAGGGTTATTGATTGATTGATTGATTGATTTATCATCACTCCAGACAGATAAAACAAGAAAAAAAAAACAGCTGTTCTCCTACGTTCTAAATGACGTGCTGTTACAGTGAAACTTTAGTCATGGTGTTAATGCCGGAACTTAAATTAAAAAAAAAAAAAAGAATTTTAGAACTTTAACTTCTGCTTTTGCCAGAATATAATTAAAATTCTCTTAATGCCTATAATAGCTATTTTACCCTCATCCCACGTAGTAGATGTTATAATAGACTATTAAGTAAAAGGTGAAATGCTAATTAACATAGCGAAATTGAGTCCCATTTTTTTATACCGCATATGATTCATAAGGAAAAATAACAGAAGAGTGTTAATTATCTCGTATAACCTGAGTTCTGTGCATCCATATATATTTTTATGCTTCGGTGTATGCACATTTTCTTTGTCACAGAAACGTAAATGAACTAAAATTATTTGTTATTCATGTAGCTGTCATGAAATGTGATTGACATAGTTACTTAAAGCAGCGACTTTCATCACAAATTCTGTTTCAAATGTGTAAAACTCCAGTGATATCCTCATTATCACTCATCCATTAGTCTTTCCGTACTTACGCATATGAATGACTTTCCTCACCTTGAACAACTTAGAAGATGACTCCATCATAAACACAGTCCGCTTGTTTACATAACAAACACAAATGTCACTCGAGCCTTTTCGGAAATTTTGTCGCAAAGTGCATTGTGGGAATGGGAATTCCACATAGCGGTAATTTAGCAGTTTCTTTGGGTGCTGAACCCAAATGTCGTCTTTACCGCCGTCCACCGACAATACTCATTCTTTAAAACAGCCCTGGTGGACTGTATAGTTCATAGTGTTCTGGCTGCTTTTCTTATCGAATCTGTGAGAAACCGCTTTCGCTTGGTTGCCATTCCCACAATGCACTTTCCGACAAAGGCTGAAGTGACATTTGGGTTTGTTATGTAAACACACAGCCTGTGTTTATGATGGAGTCGTCTGTGAGGGAAGGGATTCAGGTGTGTAAGCACAGACAGACTAATGCATTAGTGATAATTAGGCTATCACTGGGCTTTTACAAATGTGGAAAAAAAATTGTGATGAAAATCATACGCTGCTTTAAAGAATAAAAGTGAGTTTGTAAGAAAAGCTCAAACCCTGCCTTGTTTTACCTTTTTGCAGATTCAGTCAGTTGATCTGTGAAATTAACCCGATTATTGAGCAAAGTGTCATTGGACTGTTAGTATTTGTTATCCTAATTTCAGTAATCAGTGACTCATCTTGTCTTTTTAACCCACAAAGACCCAGTGCTACCTTTGTGGCAGTTCCAAAATAGTTTTTTTCTCTATATTTAACTTTTCTTTAGTGATTTATCACCATTTGTTATAACATTATTATCTGTATTTTGCGGTTTTTCAGTAAAAATTGTATATTTTCCTACATTTAATTCACTGATCATGTAGATGTTCATTAAAACTCAAATTACAGCTGAGGGTTCTTATATCAGAAACAGTGAAAACTGAAGAAAAAGTTACTTTTTCAGCAAAGTTATCAATAATTGAACATAAGCCAAGTGTGTCCATCCACTGTCATTGATCCAACTCCATGGGTTTTACTGGTGAATCAATGTTGTAGAAGATGACGGTGTTTCTATGGTAACTACGGAGCCTCTGAATGTCCAAATGGGTCATATCTGATGACCATGACAAGACGACAAACTGTATTTTACACCAATTATTTACCTGTATTGATAGAATTAATGGATCAACAGGTATTAAACAGTTAGAGCAGTAGATGCTTTCGGTCGCTCGTGGAGGTTCGGGTCTTTATGGGTTAAAGTCCTGATTGAGTTTCAGATAGTCATGTATTATAATTGGTGCTCTATAAATAAAACTGAACTGAATCTTCTGACATCCTCACACAGGCTTGGAGTTGGTTCGTTGCTGTTTAAATTCAGGGATTACAAGTTCTTCTGTCTTTTCTTCTGGGTTCAACTTTCTTCTTCAAACACAAGGCTCTTCCTCTTTTCATCCTCTGAACGATCTTGCTCTTGTTCTGCCCGTAAACTGCCTCTGCTCTGTATTTCGTTTGCATTAAGCCTTTATTTCCTAATTAAAGCCTTTGTTTTGTTGATGATGAAGCAGTTTCCAGGGGACAAAGGGATGTTTTGACTCATTCTGCTGTCTTGGGTTGTTCCGTCCTTGCACTCATTATTGGATGTTAGGAAAGATCGTAAAACTCTAAGTTGTGGCTCCTTTAGTTCAATTTTAACCGAACTTATTTAAGGGTATTTTCTCTTTGAGACACAAAGTGCAGTCCATAAGCACATTTTTATAGCTCTGGCCGTGCACACAGCCCTAACACTCAGCTTTAATTTCAAGGCGTTCCAATCAATATCAGTACAAAAACTGAGGATCCTGTTGTGTTCACTACTCACTAACTGCTACTTTTGGGAAACAAACAGAACAATGAATGAAGTAATTATTGTTAACACACATATAAATCCAATTTAACACTTGATTACCAGTCATTTTGAATAATAATAAATGACTGGAATATAAACAACAAAGTCAATAACAGACAGCAAAATGCAAAAATAGATGAGAAAACTTTTAATGTACAGAGGTTGGATATGTGAAATGACAAAACACTAGAGGAAGGACGTCAACTTCATTTTAGTTCAGGGTCCACATTCAGTCCAGTATGATCTGAAGTGTATTGAACCAGAAAAATAACAGTGAAAAACATAAAATTATATTATGAAAATGTTTACATCCACAAAGTTTCCTTAAAAATCTGAATAGCATGAATAACCTGAAATGTCTTATGTAAAATATGTACAATTTTAATAATATTATGCCTCAGTTTTTCATTTACACATGTACATTATAACTTAATTAATTATTACAGAGTATTGTTAAATTGTACTTATTTCTCTTAAGATATTTCAGGTTATTCATATTAGTTCAGGTTATTCACATTTTTTCTGAACAAAAAGTTTGTAAATCTAAAGGTTTTAATGAAATATTACTCTTTTTTTTTTTTACACTAAAACAAATAAAAATAAGCTGGTTGTTATTATTTATAGATTAATATGTTAGTATTTTACTGGTCTGACCTACTTTAAATTGAATTGGTCTGTATAGTATGTGCCCCCTGAACTAGAATAATTCTAACGCTCTTGACTGTTAATATCATCAGTGTAATTTTTGCATTTCACAGATTCATTCCACACACTGGATCCACTCTGGCCCTGCAGGATGAAAGTGCATAAATGAACCTGAACAGTCCAGGTTGTCCAAATCATTTTGGTTCAAGTTCCACATACAGACAGATGTGATCTACAGTCAAATAATAACAGCATAATAACCCATAAATAATGACAACGACAAATTTTCTTTGTGAAAAATTTAAGTGAAAAAAAAAAACAAGATTACACCGTGAAAATATTTACATTTACGAAACATTTTTTTCCACAATAAAATGCAAATAAATACATAAATATAAACAAAGATGAACAACCCGAAATGTGCAATTTAACAATATTCTGCCTGTTCCTAAATGTTTGGTGCATTTATGGATCCACTGGGAACTGGAGTTGTGTTAATAATAAGAGATGGAATATTCCAGACTAAAAAATTTGAACAATATTCTGCCTGTTCCCAAATGTTTATGGAACACTGTGTGTAATGTACATGTAGAAATAATAAGTTGAGGCATAATATTGTTAAAATTGCACTAATTTTTCAAATGAAAAGTCTGGTTTTTTTTTCAGGTTCTTCACATCTTTTTTGTAAAATGTAAATATTTTCATAATTTAATGTTTGTTTTTTTTTGTACTAAAACAAAATGAAAAACTTGGATTTGTCATTATTTATAGGTTATTAAGTCATTATTTTCCTGGTCTGGCCCGCTGCAGATCAAACTGGGCTGAATATGGAACTGAACCAGAATGAGTTTGGCAGCCCTGCTATAGAGTGTTATATCTCCCAGTGGTGGGTTGTGTTTTTCACACCTTGGCCTTCAGCGGTGACTTAATCTCCCTTTTAATATCAATACTATACAGTGGCCAATAAGGGCCAAACACATTGCAACAGCCCAATGCTTCTCAGTTAAGAGAAAACAGTTGCAAGTACAGAAACGATGCAAATTCACAAACTCAAACACAAGTCTAAACGAGGCACAAAAAGAGGAACGTGGTGCAAATGAAAGCATGTGCCGCAAGACACAAAGACACAAAGACACATGCATAATCATCAAATGCTCTGCAAATAGAGAAATGATGCAAACCAAGAAAACATCTGCAAAGCAAAAATGTTGCATAAGTGCTCCAAACCTGTAGGGGGCGCTGTCAGCAGAACAACTCAATGCACAGACACACAAGTTGAAGTTACAGCGCAGTGCAGTCATGTGACTTCTATTTGATTCCATTTGACACTAGTCTGTTGTCTATAAATGCTGCCCCCTACAGGTTTGGAGCACTTCTGTTGTAGTCACTGGTTATGCAGCGTATATTTGTTTGCTGATGTTTTCTTGCCTTGAATCATTTTTTTATTTGCAGAGCATTTGATGATTAAACATTTATTTTTGTGTTTTGCGGCACATTTTTTCATTTGCACCACATTCCTCTTTTTGTGCCTCGTTTAGACTTGTGTTTGAGTTTGTGAATTTGCATCGTTTCTGTACTTGCAACTGTTTTCTCTTGACTGAGATGCACTGGGCCGTTGTAATGTGTTTGGCCCTTGTCGGCCACCGTAATACTATGGCAAAAAAGGGAATATGACAGGGTGTTACATCATGGTACGTAAAGTAACATGAATTAATGCCATTACTAAAGCGAGAAACTCAATGAACACAACCCAGGAGGTCTCCTTTAAATACAGCCACAACTGCACCACGTACATCATGTCAAGAATAACCATCACTGCTTACTAAATAAAATGCATAACAAACTCCGCCCCTCACATGTATTGTAGTTTATGTTGGCGTGGATCCAGCTGATGTCATCATGTCTTAATTGTTGCATAGTCAAAAAAGCTAATCTTTTCACTTTCCTGGGTTCCAGAAGGATATGTAGTGGAATAAGGACAGGTAATGCCATCATCTTCTTACAGACATAGCCTCAGGTGTGCATTAAAGCAGATATTTGCATATTTTTGGTCACATTCGTACACATGCTGCTGTGTGTGTACAGTGTGGACGGTTTATAGAAGTGTTACATGTATAATCTGGTCTGGCTGTCACTGGTTTTCCCACATTTAAATCTAGTTAATTGGACTTTTTGCTTTGCAGTTTTGCTTTGTTTTCCCTTTTTTTGGTTTGTTTTTTATTTATTCTCATTGTTAATAAGGCATTGTGCTGTATTTTGACGAGCGATGTGCAATCTTTGAACCGTAGCTCATCAACACAGGAGATATAGGCTTCACTGTAAATTATGAGACCCCCTACTGCTGCTCATGGTCTAATTTTGGGTGCTGTGTTGATTTATCCATTGATGCGTGCAGCATGTATTATAATTCTACTGTGTGGTGTCATATTCCATTTATTTACAGTATGTGTAGGACCTGAAATTCTACAGCCCTGACTCCTTCAGTATTTTTCATGGTGTATTAAAGGAGGGATGTTTTGCTTTTTTTAATAAATGGAATTCTGCATTTTCAAACATTTCCCTGTGGTCTCCATAAACTGTAAATGCTCTGCTTGGCTCTGAATTCTTCATTCATTCAACTCCACAGGTCCATCTTCAGCCCTATTTCTGAGTAATGACACCAGAAAGGTGGTTTGGAGCGCTGGCCCTTTAAATGCAAATGAGCCACTTCAGGCCCCGCCCCCTCCAGGCTGTTGGCTGTGCTGCTCTGTCCTGTTCAACCAACAACTGAACATTTTAGGAAATCGACTCAACGTTTGGACATATTTTCAGTATGGACTACAACTGCTGCTGCTGATAAACAGTTCTGTCGTACTCAGAGAAATGTGCATCAGAAGTCTGGACCGTATATGTGCAAATGTCGTGACGTTACTAGTTATAAAACGTAACAAATTAAGTAGGAATTAAAACGGGTTGTAGAAATAACGTGATTTTTGTCAAAATGAATACAAAGATGTAAAGGAGGGTTCAAATTCACACTGTATGAACTATTAGGGTCCAAATACACAAATAAATGAACCAAAAACTAATAAAAGTGGGTTTAGCTAAATGTGAGCCCTTTAAGTTTTAAATCGTTCAATCATTTTAAAATTGTTACTGTAGTTATTTGGCTTGCCATCTGTTAAAGTGGAACTGTGTAAGATTTTACCTTTTTGGTTCTTCTTTTCTGTGTTTGTAGTGTTTTTCTCTATAGAGCTCCCCCTACAGTTTTAAAGTATATATTCACTGTCGTAAAACCACCATTAACCCTCCCCCTCCGACCATGTGCATTTGTTTTCAGTTAAGCCAGTGATGAGAACCCAGAAAATAATGATGGACGACGCTACACTGCAAAAATCCAAATCTTACCAAGTGTATTTGTCTCATTTCTAGTCCAAATATCTCATCACATTTAAAATAAGACAGAATCACCTAAAGAGGAACTTTACAGTGAGACATAAGAACCTATTTGTAGACAGTAGATCTGGAAAATCTTATTTCAGGAAATCTTACCAAGATGATTGTCACTTGTTCCAAATTCTGCCAATGGAACAAGTGTCAATTACCTTGGTAAGATTTCTTGAAACCCCTCGCACGCATTGTAGCTTATGTGGCATCGATCCAGCTGATGTCATCATGTCTATGCATGTGCTGATGTCAGCAGATCAACTGCTTCTATAAACGTATGAGGCAAGTATGAAGTAAATTGAAACAAAATGGATGTTTTTATAGACATTTAAAATGTGGCCAATTATAAGTAAATGGGAGAAGAAATTGTTTTTGATATAAATTAATACAAAATTTGAATTTTGAATGTAATCACATCTATTCTGGGTCACTGGTAATCTATAACCCCAATCTGGTATGAATTCAACCAATAGTTTTGCTGCTACAGACATGTGAAATTTCACCTATTATAAGTGAATGGGGAAAAAATATATATATAAAGAAAAAAAAATCATAAAAAATCTGAACTTTGACCTATTGTTCCCAAAATATAATCACATCTATTCTGGGTCACTGGCAATCTATAACCCCAATTTGGTATGAATTCAACCAATAGTTTTGCTGCTAGAGTGTTAACAAACAAACAAACTGAACCAAAACCAATAGGCCTTGCCTCTCCTTCGGGGGTGTGGTAATAATATTAAGAAGCTGAAACTCTAAATGGATTCAACAATCAGTATGTTATACTTTTTTTTATTTTTTATTTTATTTATTTACGTCATTTATTATAGATGTGCAGGTGAAAGTGTGCAGGGTTTGGACTTTTGTCCCAACTCTACTGCAGTTGTCACTTTGTTTCCTGTAAAACACCACAACCACCTCTGAGTGACGCACTATTCACTGCACTGGTTCTACAAACCCTACAAGTTTAAAGCCTTACACAGCAGGACCAGTTGTTCCGACACATTTTTTCTCTTTTCTCAGTTCATGTTGAGTGGGTGGAAATTGAAAGGAGGAGCCTTGTTCCGGAGGAAGTGGGCGTAATTTTCTTCATGCCATCGGTTTCCATAACGAGCTCAGTGCTGTCCTGCTGTTCCATTGTATTCCAACTCAACAAAGAACATGCTTTCTGGAACTAATCTGTCCGCATAAACGACAGGTAGCAAATATGGACAATACAAATAAAAGTATCCCGCTAGCAGACACAAAAATGTTAAAAAGAGTAAAAGGAATCTCCATAGTAACACTATAGAGCACAGGTGTCAAACATGCGGCCCGGGGGCCAAATGCGGCCCGCCAAAGGTTCCAATCTGGCCCCTGGGATGAATTTACAAAGTGCAAAAATTCCACACTTTTGAACTGAATTAAGCAAAAAAAAAAAAAAAAAAAAAAAAAAAAAACTTTGCTTGAATGAAGGAAAAAATCTTTAATTAACCAAAAAAAAAAAAAAAAAAAATCTTCAATTGAGGAAAAAAATCTTGAATTAAGCCAAAGAAAAAAGAAATCTTCAATTGGGTAAAAAAAAAAAAAAAAATCTTGAATTAAGCAAAAAAAAAAAAAGTCTTCAATTAAGTAAAAAAAAAAAAAAAAAAAATCAATTAAGGCAAAAACAATCTCAAATTCAGCAAAAACATCTTGAATTAAGCCAAAAAAATTCTTCAATTAATTAAAAAAATCTTGAATTAAGCCCCAAAAAAATGCGTAATTAACAATTTACATTTTTTATTTTGTTTTAGTGCAAAAATAACATTAAATTATGAAAATATTGACATGTACAAACTATCCTGTAACACTAAAATGTGAATAACCTGAACAAATATGACCAACCTGAAATGTCTAAGGAAAATTCAGCACAATTTGAACTCTTTTCTTCCTGTTCCTCAGTGTTTAGTGTCTTTGTAGATCTGATCCAGAATGCACATGGACTAATGAGAAGTGGAGGAAGAATATTCTTAAAATTGCACTAAATTTTCTTACGTTTTTTAATTTAGATTTCAGTTTGTTCAGGTTTTTTTTTTTTGGGGGGGATAGTTTATAAAAGTAGGTATTTTCATAATTTAATGTTTTTTTTTTTTTTTTTACACTAAAACAAAGACAAAACTTTGGAGTTATCATTATTTATAGGTTATTCTGTTATTATTTTTCTGGTCCGGCCCACTGCAGATCACATTTAGCAGAATATGGAACTGCACTCAAATGAGTTTGACAGCCCCGCTCTAGAGGGTAACTAAGTACAAGATTTAAGTGAGTCGTATAGAAAAGAGTGAAAAACGGCAATACTGAACCATTTGAAGACGGTAATTCAGTACTTCACAGTGGGCAAATGCATTTCTTTATTATACTGGCTTAGTCTAAAGAAATAAAACACAGCAGATATCTGAAAAGGCAGCTCAGAAAATGTTTTATGTTGGACCGATAATGGAACGACGAGCAAAGAATTTTTTTTTTTTTTTTTTTGTGCGTGGTACAATCTTTCTTGGCATTCAGAAAGTCATTAGATTTACATTTGAAACTTGTAAAATACAAGCTGAGAGATAAGCTCCAAGTAATATTCACCTCCAATGTTCTGACATTTTGGGGGAAAAGTGCTGATGGAATTTACATGATGAGTCAAAGATTTGACTGGAAAAAAAAAAAAAAAGAGCTGGGATGGTAAGAAGAAACAGCAGCTGAGGTGGATATAAGAAGGAAAAAAGCAGTTTAAGTCGAACAAATGGAAAGAAAAACCTGCTTTTATTATAAATATGAGTAGAAACTGTTTACCTTGCCAGACCTCCATACCGCGCTGACACCTGCTGATGTGCTGTTGAGCCTAAATCCTTTACAAAACTATCAAAAAACATCATTGAACCCTTTCATGCACAGTGGTCAGTACAGTGGTCAGTACAGTGGTCAGTACAGTGGTCAGTACAGTGGTCAGTTCTTCTCCAGCTGTTCTCTTGTATATTCATGGGTTTGGTTGTTTTAGTTCCAGATCAGCCGACACAGCGGACACTTCTGCACCATCCAAAACACGGACATTCAGACCAGTACTGTCACTTTGCTCTTCTTGGTAAATCTGATCTACAGTTACATGTCTGAGTGTAAATCAACTGCTTGTTATTGTTAACAGACTGTAATTAACCATTTATCTTAAACTTTTTTTTTTTTTTTTTGCATATTATCTCCATAAAGTGAGTAATAACTAATATTAGAGTCTGTTCAAATGTGAAAAAACACCAGATTAGCAGCATTAAAAGTTATTTCATACTTTTCACACAGTGTATCAGTAAATACATGTTTCTTTGCTTCAAAAATTAAACACCTGATGTCCAGCTGAGTGGATATTTTTGCAGCTCCATGAAAAAAAGGTTCATGAAAAAATTCTCAATCACATTGTTTTTTTCATGCCTAAAGAGAAATAAAAAAAAAATCTTGATTAGGGTCAAAAAACGGTATTCAAAGTCTCTCTGAAGGGACATTTTAGAGACAATTTGACCCTCATTTTTACTTTTAAGTTCATTTTTGCTTTAGTTGGACCATAAAGGATTATCCAAAACAAGGAGCTACTTTATAGTGAAATAAATGTTGGAATGGCGATCAATTAAAATTCGCTCTGTGACTGGACATGACTGCGTTTGGACCCGTTAAGGTTCTCATAATTCATGCATGAAAGGGTTAAAGGTACATTTCCATTCTCTTGGTGTGCATCATACTATAACACGACATGAATTATTCTAGCAGAGGTCCACAGTCGCTTTTTACAACTAAACCAAATATGACAAAAATCATCACTGTGGATTGACAGATAATTCATCCAATAGACAGTTTGGATGCATTTCCTGGGACCTCAGACTGCAGAGAACCACAGGTGGAAACCAAATCCATTTATTGTGTTTACTTTGACGAGAGCTCATGCTGCTTTGAACTTTATACCTTTTCTCATCTCTACTTGTCTGATAATCCCAGAACTCACAACGCAATAAATAAATGTTAGAGGAAATGACACTAAACTATGCACTATCTGTGCACATTTACAACCTGCATGTGTATGAAGTCAGTGAGGAAACATTAGATTCAAAGTGTTTATTGTCATGTGTACAGTAAAGAAATGAATGAATGACAACCTTACGTTTCCGTCCACACTGAATGTCACAATAAAAATATAAACTACTATTACGAAGCAAAAAATATATATTTACTAGTGCTGTCAAACGATCAACATTTTTAATTGGATTCATCACAGGGTTGCTGTGGATTAATTTCAATTAATCATGATTAAATATCATTCATTTTTAATCCATATTAATTGTGTTTCCTTTTGCATGAGGAAACAGACTCAAGAAAGAAGGGAATATATATGCACTTAACGTGTTTGTCGCAAGCTGGGCGACACAGCCAAAGTGCTAGCAGAATCCGTGTGTCATTCGTTCATTCGTTTTTCAATTTAAAAGCAAAAATTAAAAAAACAAACAAACAAACAAACAAAAAAACACTCATTTTTTTGTTTTTCATTTTCAAAACCACAATGAAAAACGGATAATGGTTCGTTTTTCCATTTCCCGATTTTGTGCTCAAATGAAAAATGGAAAAAACAGATAACAACCGTTTCATCTGATTTTGCTATTTTCAATATAGTTCAGTTGTCTGACCCGGAAGTAGTCGTTACTGGGGAAAAAATAAACAAACAGAATTTTCCGAATTAATGAGATACTGTTTTCTGAAAAAAATTTAATTCAACTCTGTTTTTCTGAATTAAATAATTCAGAAAAACAGAGCCAAATTAATTTTTTTGTGTGAATGCAATACGCTTCTGTACGTATCAAACAGCTGCTTAATTATAGCAAAATATTCCTCCATTCCGGCCATGATTCCGTTTGTTTATTTTTTCCCTAATAACAACTACTTCCGGGTCAGACAACTGAACTATACTGAAAATAGCAAAATCGGATGAAACGGTCGTTTTCCGTTTTTTCCATTTTTCATTTGAGCACAAAATCGTGAAATGGGAAAAACAAACCGTTAATCAGTTTTTCATTCTGGTTTTGAAAATGAAAAACAAAAAAAACGAGTCGTTTTTTGAATTTTGGTTTTAAATTGAAAAACAAATGAACAAATGATACACGGATTTAGCAGAATCCCCAACTAACATATGCTTCATGTTATAATAATAATAATAATAATAATAATAATAATAATAATAATAATAAGTCAACATGGAAGAGGAGTAGAAATGACTGAAATATAAACAGATCATTGCACTTTGTATGTAGTATTGCACATTATATTTCGTAATTGCACTTCATATTTATATCAATATGCTATATTTAGAGTTAGGATTAGTTCTGTTCTATTTTTCCTGCGTTAGGTGATTATTTATTTATATGTTTGTTGTATAAGTCAATGATAAGATAAGATAAGATAAGATAAGATAAGATAAGATAAGATAAGATAAGATAAGATGAAGTGCAGGGCAAAGACATTGTGCATGCAGCATAAAGACAGTGCAAAAAACCCCCAAACAAACCAAAAACCCTTTACAGACTCTATGTATATTCAGATAATCACAGAAGAAGTTGAGAATAAGAATTCTTCAGTGTGTCAGACAGTACAGATGGAATAAAAACCCAAAAGAGCCCCACTGTTGTGTTGTATAGTCAGACAAATATACTCATTAACCAGACTTTTCTTTGTGGGACGGGCAGAAACACTTAACCCTCAAAAGAAACAGGAAGTCATCGAGCCGTGTTTTCTTTCACTACAGAATATAACATTACTAAATCGGTTTCCAAAGTTAAATATAGTTATTAAAATACAATTATTTTATCCAGTGAAATAACAGTGACGTGTTGGAGACAGGCTTTGGCCATTGCTGTTGCTAGGTGACTCTAATTAACTTAGCAGCTCAAAGCGATATTATTTTGGGCTCCTCCATTTTTTAATTGTCCAGGTCACTGAGGGGAAGTACAGTATGTTGTGAGAAACACACTGTCTGCTCCGTCAAAAGACCTCGGAGAGGCCCAGAAAAAAAACAAAAACATGTCAGATTGGATGGGGACATAATTTAAAGATGCTGCAAAGGGCTGACAACATTCACTCCCAGTTCATGGTTTCGAGGGTTAGTGTTGGACAACGTGGACTAAAGTGAGTAGATTGTTGGCTTACATTCATGTCGGCTTTGTTCTTGTTATTTCCATCATTTAGGTGATGTGCGTTATGGCATGGGTTGTTACTTAAAGGGGCAGCAGTTAAAAGTGGACATGGTTTACTACTGAGTGAGATGAGGCAGCTGTTTTCAGACAAAACTAACAGAAATCCACTCGGCACCACCTGGAAATGAGAAGTATGTGCAATAAACCAATACGACATATTATATACAAAGTTAAAGTGGAAACTACAGTCCTGGTTCATGATTTTTAATTTTCTTGTTAGGTTTAGGCAGTGAAAGCCATTGTGAATATTTAATTTAACCCTTTAACAATGATCTCACCAGTGCTGCATTTTACACTTTACAGCATTCAGATGACTGTAACTCCTGAACTGTTTGCACTGTCCACAAAATTCTAATCCCATCGGAAAGCTGAGATCTTGAGCTTTTTTTCCAACACTATATAACACTTTACAGCAGCAATGTGGGACTCTGTTACAAGTAGAAAGGAACTGTTTCAGAGACTTCCACACAGGCTAAAAAACACTTACAAATTAAAAAAAAAAATGAAATATGTCCGACCAAAAAGCATGTTTAAGCAGATGTAAAATAGCTGAAAGTTAATTTCTGCCATCTCAATAAATTGTTGTCTCTTTTTTTTTCTGTTTCTGTTACAATGGCAGTCATAAATAGGTTCATATCCAGTTACTGGCAACACTATTATTAGGATTAGGTTGTGATTTGATATTTTGTCTTTGTGGGTTTAGGTAAAAATGCATTACTGTCCCAATCTTTCATGTGTTTTATTTATTTATTTTGACAAAGGAATAAGATGTCTTACAAATGATGAGTGAGCTTCAAGAATCAGAATCACTGACCTACATCTACACCCTACAATTTTATATTTATTCCAAGAAGATGTGTTAAATGATTCCCAATAGTACACACTGTTTTAAGCATGTATTATTTCTAATAATGAGAATTAATGGTCAGATATTGAAAGTTAAGTTCTTCCCAAAAACAAAGGTGCTAAAGAATTGAGAGAAAAGACATTTTCTGAAACTTTTATAGCAAAGACGACCTGAAGACACCTAAGCGGCCTGTTATAATGACAGTCTAAATGCAGAAAAAGAAAGAAAATCCAACCAAAGAACCTTTATTGACTAAACCATACAACAAATGGGAGTCAAAATGTCTTGGCAGTGATTTTCTGTACTTGCCTCCACACTAACCAACTGCTCTGATTGAAGACGGATAAAGAACTATTTGATTATTCACAGATGGATTATGCTGACATTATACCCAAATAACAGACAAAGAAATTACAATTTTTCTGGTGATGATGATGAAAGAAACTGGAGTAATACACAGTGTTAAAAAGTCATGGACGCCCGATGTTTATTTTTTTAAATTTATTTATTTATTTATTTTATTTATTAATTCAAATCTCACCATACCTTATAAAGAATTCCATGAAGAAACACTTTTTCTTTCCAGACTGAGCATCAACATCAAACTTATACTGAATGGTATTTGTATAGAATGTTATATATATATATATATATATATATATATATATATATATATATATATATATATATATATATATATATATATATATATATATATATGATAGTAATAACAAAAAAAAAAAGAATTAAATATAATAAATAAGAAAAATAAAGCCAGAGGTCTAATCAGGTATCAATGCATTAAAATTTTCACAATCAAGGCTTGTTTGGTTCTTACATATTTCAGTTTTTTTTTTTTTTCTTTTTTTTTTTACAGTTGTTCTGTGTCTTTTAATCTAATCTTGTATTTCATTCTGTTATTTTGTTTTTTCTTTATTTTCCTGTACAGCACTTTGGTCCGCTGTGGTTGTTTTAAAGTGTTTTACAAATAAAGTTGGATTGGATTCTGTACATTGAGAACAGTGGGTGGTTCTTCATAAATGACCCCAACACCTTTAAATCCCTTTTAAAACTCATTTGTTTAATATTGCTTTTAATGTTTCATGTTTAACTGTTTTATATCCGTATAGCTGCCTTTTGCACCTGCTTTTAATCTGTTTTTAATGTGTCTGATTTCTGTTTTTATCTGCTGCATGTAAAGTGTCTTTGAGTTCTATGAAAAGCACTATACAAATAAAATGTATTTATGTATAAATGTATTTATTTATTAATGTATTATATATCATTATTATTATTATTATTATTATTATTAAACCTACATCTGTGAATAAATTGTTTAGTAATAATAACTGAAGTGTTATGGACGTCCTATGTTTCCACAACATTTCATGTAATATCTGTGTAATAGTGTTTGAGTAAAACTGCAGACAGACTGAAGTAACTGTAAATGAAACCATCCTTCTGTAGCCATTTCTCAGTCTCTCCGTTAGTCGTCACCTCCTTTGTTGACCAGATAAGAGTCCTAATACTGATCAATTCCCTCTCGAATGGATCAGTCGAACGAGAACAGAAAAGGTCTCGCCCTCAAATCAGCCGATCAGTAGCACACGGACAAGGCCAGCGATAAAGACGAAGCAGCGTTCATGTGTTCTGCTGCCAAACCAGACAAGCTGCATTTAATTTCATCCCAACGCTCGATAGTTTTAAATCCAAGAGAGACATTTCGCTTCTCATGTGTTTATGATTGAACTCTTCATTAGTTCTAATTTCACTGAGTGTCTTAGTTAGTAACTTCAGGAGGTCTGTTCATGTCATTTATAATTCTGATGATTTTATTTTCCTCTGGATGTTCATTTCATTTATTTATAAGCACACTGAGCTGCTTTTGTGCATGAAATGGAATATGATATGAAGAATTGTCTCGACTGGCCTTAGAAGATTACCTGATAATTCTATTTCAGTGGTTCTGAACTGTGGGGGGGGGGCTAGGACATCAGGGGGCTGTGAGCAACATCACTGGGGGGGCGTTTGGAACGAGAAAGCTGAGTGTGGGGGTGGGGGGGTGGGGCACTCAGGCACAAATGGGGTGCGTTAACGACTACTGTTGTACCTGAAAACATTATACATCACCCCCCTGTCCAAAATTATTGTTGGGGGTGGGGGGCAGCAGTGGGCTCATGATCCCATTAGTGGAGCTTTCTTCAAAAAAGGTTGAGAAACACTGTTGTATTTCAATACATTTCACCCCAGTGAAGTATTTGGCCCTTTATTATTCTTTTATGAGGATTTACAGTCGTGGAAAAAATTATTAGACCACCTTTGTTTTCTTCAATTTCTTGTTTTCCTGACGCATTTTTGATTTCTTAAGGTCTCATGGTCTTGCTGGGCTTTTTGTGTTTGTTTTTTCATATGAGCAATTCAATCATGTGCGAAAAGTGTGTTGTAACACAAGCCCTACTGAACATGTACAGAGTAAAATATTACTGAAAATTGGTAAGTAATGCCTTACACCAGGGGCGACAAACTCCTTTTAGTTCAGGGGCCACATACAGCCCAATATGATCTCATGTGGGCCGGACCAGTAAAATAATAACAGCGAAAAAAGTCAAATTACATTCTGAAAATCTTTACATCAACAGTCTTTTTTTGATTTTTTTTTTTTTCTAATTTATTGATTTATTCAGAACATGCAATGAAATTTAACATATATGCAAACTAGCAAAACATACATAATAATACAAATATCAAGAATCATAACAATCTTAGACAGAAGAACAGCACAACAGTTCCATTTACATTTACCCGAAAAGGGGTGGGAAGAAGTGGAGCTTAAGAAAAATAAGTGCAATTTTAACAATATTCTGCCTCAGTTTATCATTTACACATGTACATTACAATTAATTACAAATACACAAAACATTTAGTAATGAGCAGAATATTGTTAAAATGACATTTGCTTCTTTAAAGACATTTCAGGTTGTTCATATTTGTTTGGGTTTTTCCCATTTTTTGAAGAAGGATAGTTTGTAAATGGAAACATTTTCATGTATTTTTTTTTTTACACTAAAAACAAGAGAAGATTTGACATTTTCATTATTTATAGGTTATTATGAGACTATTTTACTGGTTCTGACCCACTTTAGATTGAATTGGCCTGTATGTGGAACCTGAATTCAAACTATGTTGACTGCATTGATTTTCAGTGTCTACTGTGTAATTTTTGTATTTCACAAATTCACCCCAGGAGCCGGATTGGACCCTCTAGTGGGCCGGATTAGGCCCCCGGGCCGCATGTTTGACTGCGTTACAGCCAAAAGTAATCCATTACTGCATTGTATTACTTTTGTTACACGTTACCCCCAACACTAGTTATAATTCTCCTCAAGCAAGTGTTCAGAGATCATTGCTTTTGAGGTGGTGAGAGAAATGTTTGGTTGAGTTCCACACAAAAACAGGAAGAATCAATCCATCCAAGTTTTTTTTTACATAGCACTTTACAACAACATAACAAAGACCAAAGTGCTTTACATCTAAAAGCATGATTTGAAGAAGTAAGTATGGAATACACACAGACAGCGTCAGTCCTGACACATCAGGTCCCTTCAACCCATGAGCGACTGACTGAGAGTGACTACAAAAGTTAGCGTTATGTGCCACTTCCTGCTCTTCTTGCCGCATCCGTCAAGGAAATTGATTCCCCGACTCGATATGGGAAGGAGCTGCTTGTCCTTCCAAAATGGGACGCAAACATTACATCTTGCTGTTTAGCGTCCAATGAAGTGTTTGGCAGTGACTGACATAAATCAGATCAGTAAAATGTGTTTTCACTCCTCAAGTTCACAGAGCAGCGGGCACCCGACCAGCTGGCACCCAGCAGTGGGCAGCCTCCAGAGACGCTGGCTTCAGCTCTGCCACTTAAGTCAATGTAATCCATTAAGCATCCAGTACACACAGGATATCCAGCTTAATCTGTAAGCTTTAAAAAACTCTGCTTATAGCCATTATCTTATTTTTCTTAATAAAACAACAAAATGAATACGGTATCCCTTCACCTTTGGGACATGGGAGTCATGTTTGTATCTATCTGATGACAATATCTAATCTATTTTTGCTGTTTTAGACAGGGTTCCATGAATGTGAGACCTTTTCTGGATCCGCATATTAACCCTTTCATGCATGAATTATGAGAACCTTAGTCAATATTTTTTTCTTGAGTGTTTTTATTCCTCTTTAGGCATGAAAAAAACAATGCAATTGATTTTTTTTTTTTTTTTTTTTAATGAACCTATTTTTCATGGAGTTCCAAAAATGTCCACTCAGCTGGACACCATGCATTTAATTTTTGAAGCAAAGAAATGTGCATTTAAAACTCATCATCAGAAAGTGATATACTGTGTGAAAACAATGACATAAAAACATTTTTAACGCTGCTAATCTGATGTTTTCTCACATTTTTTCCATACTCTATTACTAGTTATTACTCATTTCGTTGAAAAAATATCCTCCTGAGACCCAGGAAATTGACAATTTTAGCTTTTTTACATTAAAAAATTGTTTTGATTGGAAACTACATAATGCAACAGTTTTTTCAGGTATATTTTAAAAATTATTTTTATTTATTGATTGATTTTTTTTAATGCAATGTCCTTTGCAATGGACAGTATTTTTTAAGTTAAACTGTCAAACTTTTGTCCGCTGCAGAGGACAAAATGCATTGCTGGATCTCAGGAGGATATGCAAAAAAAAAAAAAAAAACCTTTTTGTATCAGAAAACTGTTAATTACAGTCTAATAACAATTAGCAATTGATTTACACTCAAACATGTTCGTGCACATCAGGTTTATCTAGAACAGCAAAGTTACAATAATGGTATGAACTGCAGTGTATGGGATGGTGCATTAGTGTCCACTGTGTCGGCTGATCTGGAACTGGAACAACCAAACCCATGAATATACAAGAGAACAGCTGGAGAAGAACTGACCACTGGACTGACCACTGGAGTGACCACTGGAGTGACCACTGTGCATGAAAGGGTTAAACTCTATTTTTTATTTAATTTTTTTGGGGTAAATTTTAAGTGATGTCCCCCTGTGACCCAGGGAACTTTATTTATTTATTTATTTATTTATTCATTTATTCATTCATTCATTCATTTTTTAAAATTTATTTATTTATTTATTTATTTTACATTAAATAATTGTCTTGATTACAAACAGCATAATGCAACAACTTTGTCAGATTCATTTTCTTTTTTTATTTCAACATTTATTTTATTTATATTATAATTTTTTGCATTGCAAGATCTCAAAAGGATATGATTGGATTTATAGCAGATAAATGTTTAACATGAGCAAGCATTCATTATGACTACTATCCCACAAATACTCTAATACAAACTTGACTTTTGGGAAATTAATTTACATTTGTTTAACTTTTTCATAACAGTCTGGCTGAATGATCACGAATTCATATATTACACACAAACATTTATTCTGCTTGTAGTGTGGAAATCACTGCTGAGGCAAAAATAATTTTAATTAAATTGAGGTCTCAATAACTGGATTCACATAATTGGATTAGGAGGTCACAGACCATAATGACTCAGTTAAACTTGGATCCAGAATAGGACCTGCTATCTCCTTGTTAGCTGCTAACACCTGAGAAATTGATCTGGGATTTAATGCCGTTAAATGTTCATTAGTTGTTCTCTGTGTGCTGTTTGGTGCTTACAGTGGGTCCTTCAGAGCATTTTGCTAAAGAAAAGGTGCCTAACACCATTGGACAGTAGGTTAATGAGACCAGTGAATGGAGCAGGGATGGGATGTTGAACAAAAAAATAAAAAAATTAATAAAAGAGCCAAGAAGTTAATTTTGAAGCTGGTTTTATGGACAGAAATGAGTGGAGTTTGAGAAAAGTGAGAATGAAACCCTACTGAAAACACCAACCACTGAAAGTAAATGGGAGCTTTCATATAAAGCAGTTGCTCTCAACTGGGGGGGGGGGGGGGGGGGGGGGGGGGGGGGGGGGCGGGGCGCACAAATCCGGCCCACCAAAGGGTCCAATCCGGCCAACAGGATGAATTTTTGAAAAGCAAAAATTACACTGAAGATATTAACAGTGAATAGTGTAAAAAATCCTTTTAATTCAGATTCTGCATACAGACCAATTAGATCTCAGTTGGGTCAGACCGGTAAAATAGTATCATATCCTATAAATAATGACAACGGCAGATTTTATCTTTGCTTTAGTGTAAAAAAGTAAAATTACATGAAAATGTTTACATTAACAAACTATCCTTTTACAAAAAATGCAAATAACCTGAACAAATATCAGATCGAGAACCATTAGCTCAGTACTTTGGAATCGTTTGCCTGTCTACTTAATAATTCTGTTTATCCGCCTTCGTTGCGCATGCATGATGCCATCACACACACGTTACATTGTTTTGGTCAGAACGTAGCCAAAATGGCGTTGAGGCAGAAACGGTCTAAACAGATGACACCAGGTCCAAACAGACCAGGTCTAAACAGACCACACCAGGTCCAAACAGACCACACCAGGTCTAAACAGAAGACACCAGGTCCAAACAGAAGACACCAGGTCCAAACAGACCACACCAGGTCCAAACAGACCACACCAGGTCCAAACAGACCACACCAGGTCCAAACAGACCACACCAGGTCCAAACAGACCACACCAGGTCTAAACAGACGACACCAGGTCCAAACAGACCACACCAGGTCCAAACAGACCACACCAGGTCCAAACAGACCACACCAGGTCTAAACAGAAGACACCAGGTCCAAACAGACCACACCAGGTCCAAACAGACCACACCAGGTCTAAACAGAAGACACCAGGTCCAAACAGATGACACCAGGTCCACTGGAACACTGTCAAAGCTTCCATGTTTTCCTCCGATCTGCTCAAACATTTGTCCACAGCATGGGATTCATTTACAGGAATGTCACGTATTTGATTCGCTACTTAGCGACACTTGTGAATCTAGCGGCAGAGTGAACACCAGGGTGTCAGCGGGGTCCGGTTGTGGTGAGGGCAACAAATGTCCTGCCCCCTTAAATAAAAGTTTCTGAAGCTAGGGGAAAAGAAATGAGGTGCACAACAACGGGAGACACAGAGGCATTAGTAAAGCATCTTCAGTTGCTGCTGCTCTTGCTGTGTCCATTTACAGTCATGTTTAGTTACTTTTCACACAGTGGCACCACGGGTACAATGCTGCTAGTGGATATATAAAAAACAGTTGATGCAAACACACCCGTTTGTCCTCTTTTACTTCCTGCACCCATGGGCAAACACATGTGGGGTCACCATGGAAACAGGACAAACCCACATGGGACCCTTATGTGCAGCCCAGTTGTAACAGTTGTAACCCTTCTGGGGCCCACATGGACATGCTGGCTGGGGTTGAGCTATGTAACCGTCCGTCGCCTTACTTACCCCCCCGGCCCCACACATTGTTTCGAACATGGGGGGGGGGCAGTATACTCATGATGCTGTTAGTGGGGCATGGTTATATAAAGGAATGTGTGGGTAAATTGTCTAACTCTGTTTCTGTAACTGTAGGTAAAGTCCATTTATCTGGTTTATACCTTACACACCTCTGTAATAACCAGCACGTCCGCTTGGATCATAAAAATTCTTTTGTGCCATTTTTGTGGAATTTCACGAATTTTGCTTCTCCTCAGTCCAAACTACAGCTACATGTTTAATCCAATTTAACAGAAACAAGTGGTTGGAGTTGGAGAAAAGTGAGAGTTAAAACAGAAAGTGACTGAAAACACCAGTGGAATTAAACAACAGTGGAGTCATAAACACCATGTTGTGATTCCAGCTACTCGTTAACACGTATAATTGCGCTTAATAAAAGTAAGTAGTGAAACGTGTCAACATTCTAATTATGTCTACCTGAACTGATAAACAGGCTTGTTGGCAGGAAATATAACGCTGAAACACTTGACAACATTAGTGTAGTTTCTTTGTGCCTCAGGTCATATATGGCATTGTAATAAAACATGTGATTCAGTTGGATTTATTAGAAAACTATGTAGTTAGCAGCAGGATGCAGCCATCTTGAAACCAGCTACTGATGATGTCACTCGTTAGTTGATCTGTTTCAGAGTTACTGAGTAAAACACATGATGAAGGTTGTAACTCATAATATTATAACGTGGCCACAATATTACAGCGATGCTACATTAAATATGATCATATTTAATGTGACAGGTGTGAGCAGATCAGGTTCAGATTGTTTGATCACGTCACATCCTGTTCTTCAGCTGTTTATGAATGCAGCCTGGGATGGAGTCTCAGAACCCTGGTGCTCTGTGGTGAAGCGGCCCACTGTTACGCCCCGGCCTAGGGGGTTCACCTGGGCGAACACAATGTGCTCACTTCTTTGGCCCCTCCCAGCTCCCAAGCACACAAGGCAGTCAAAAACTAAAGTTCACAAGATTTATGTTTTTTTAACAACTAAAGGAGGGTTAGTGGAGGGTTCGGCTAAAACAACAAACAAAATATCTTCTTCACAGTTCAAACTAAATTACCTAATCCAAAATAAATGCAAGAAATAAAATACAGAAAACTAACCTAAACTCCCGAACCAAAAACAGGAGAAAACAGGAAATAAAAGAGCCGACCTCCCCTACCAGGAAAAGGACCGATTTACAAAAAAACTATTTACAACTATGTACAAATTTGTGATTTAACACACGAACGAACAAAGACTGACGACCACACACAGGAAACCCGGCTGGAAGCTGGCAGGACGCAAAAGAGAGAGAGAGCGAACGGCTGGATCCAGGGCCATTTAAAGGGGCGATCACACTCCACCAATCAGCATCCTGCCAAAAACAAAAGACAGGAGACAGACACAGCACACCTACAGGAGAACACACACACTACACAGAGAACACATACACATATATAACAGCACACTCAGCAGTTGAAGCAGATTCAAAGTGGGAGGAAGTTACTCTTCGTTTCTTCATTTTCTTCTTTTGCTTCCTGCTTGTCCTCAAACCACAGATTATGAGACACCCAAAGGTGCTGTCACAGTTTGAGAGGAAGAACCCACTCATTTTGGTTCCAGCTGAAAGCCAAATTTTCTGGCCCTGAACTTTTTTAATTTAATTTAATTTTGTTTTGTTTTGTTTTATTTTTTGTGTGTGTGTTTTAACACATCAGCCAGCTCTAAATTAGGTTCAGGAACCAGAACCGTCATGCTGGCCGTGTGAAAGCCCTATCTGTGTATTCATGTGTTTGGTTTATGGATCTATTCACTGTGGTTATCTGGTTTATACCCTAGACCAGTCTTTCTCAAATGGGGGTACTTGGAAGAAGACCAGGGGATACTTGACTTTTTTTTTTTTTTTTTTTAAACCATTAACCCTTTCATGCATTTTTTTTTTTTTTTTTTTTTTGCCTTTTTCATCATGGCCACTATCGTTAAATCATCCGCACACTTTTTGCAGAAAAGTCTTTGGTAATTTTCCTAAAGTTATGTTAAGAAGAGCCTTTATATTGTTATTCTTTTTTTCTTTTTTACTTCATGTTCTGAAACAGTGCATAGTTCCTTGATAACTGATTCTTATAGTTCCATTAAACTGTGTTAAATGTGTGTGTATCAGATTTGATACAGCGGGTATATAAGGTACTTTATGAAAAATATCCAATATATCATAAACAAAATATGGTAAAATGTTTTGTTTGGATTTTCTGAAAAAGTCTAATAAACATCTCAATTAAAAAGAAAAAAAACCCCAAAACATTTCATGCATAATGGTCACTACAGTGGATAGGGATTCAAAGCTGTTCTCTTGTATAATCATGGATTTGTCGTTTTAGTTCCATATCAGCCAACACAATGGATGCTTCTGCATCATCCCACACACTGCAGTTCATACCATTACTGTAACTTTCCTGTTCTTAATAAACCCGATCTGCACTAACATATTTGAGTGTACATTAATTGTTAATTGTTATTAGACTGTAATTAACAGGGGTTTTTTTTTTAACAAAAAGTTGTTTTTTTTTGTTGCTTATTATCTGAGTGAGTAATAACTAGTATTATTGTACGTTAAAATGTGAGAAAACATCAGATTAGCAGCATTAAAAATGTTTTTATTTCATAGTTTTCACACAGTATGACAGTAAATTCATGTTTCTTTGCTTCAAAAATATATTTTTTTAATCTGTTCTGTTGTTTGTACATATAATCTGTTCTGCTACTCATTCTGTTTTGGTGCTGCCTCTTGGACAGGTCGTTATTGTAAGTGAGAATCAGTTCTCAACTAACTTACCTGGTTAAATAAAGGTTAAATTTTTAAAAAATTAAAACGCATGGTGTCCAGCTGAGTGGACATTTTTGTAACTCCATGAAAAATAGGTTCATAAAAAAATTTCAGTCACATTGTTTTTGTTTTTGTTTTGTTTTTCTGCCATGCCTAAAGAGGAATAAAAGAAAAAAAAAATCTTGATTAAAATTCTCAATTCATGCACGAAAGGATTAAATAAATCATGTACCGATTACAAAATAAATAATGAGAGTTAATGCTGAAATATAAAACACATTAAATACATTCATGTACTAAATTTGACACTACTGACCTTGTTTCACATCAATATTTTTAAAAACTCGGAGCCTCCCCTCCCAGCTTTGGTAGCATTTTAAGAACATTTCTATTTTATACTGTTCAAGATGAGTTCATTTGAGTAATTCAGTAATTATTTTTTGTTGATGAAAGGTTCATTTATTCATTAGGGACCAATTAATTATTTTTTCTTATCAGTGAATGAAGGCACTTTTCAGTTAATATTTTGCACAAAAAATTTACTTATAAAGATTTGTTATTTTTAATATATTAAAGTTTATTACAGCTCTGGAAAAAAAAAAGAGACCACTGCAATTTCCTGTGAAATCAGCATGTGTGCATGTATGACATCCATTTAACACAAACACACCTGATCCATGTCTTATTTAAGAAGGAGAAGTATAAAAACCACTAGTGTGGTCATCACTATGTTCTTACAGTAGGCTAAAACAGCGCTATTAGTACCACAAAAGTAACTGGAATCCAAAATAACTATTGAAACTACTGGACTTCTGCTCTGACAATGTTCCCAAACTCTGAGTTGGACTGGTTCTTCTATCAGGACAATGCTCCTGGCCTCAGGTAGGTCCATAAAGGTGTGGATGATGGACCACCAGATGCAGACCCTGTCATGGCCAGACCAACCTCCAGACCTGAACCCACTGTGAAAACTTCTGGAGGAAGATGGATGGTCACAAACCATGGAACATGTCTGAGCTTCTTGAATTTTGCCAGGAGCTGCAGAAAGTCATCCAACAGCAATGGAGGAGAGCCAAGACACGTGAAAGCTGTCACTGAAAATCAGGGTTATTCCACCAAATACTGATGTCTGAACTTTTACCAAGTTACAACATTAGTATTGTGTTGTTTAGAAATGAATATGAACTGGTTTCTTTGCATTATTTGAGGTCTGAAAACATCTGCATCTTTTTGTTTTTTTGACCATGTGTCATGTTCTGCAAATACATGCTCTAAATAACAATAATTTTATTTTGAATTTGGGAGAAATGTTATCGGTAGTTTAGAGAATAAAACAAAAATGTTCATGTTACTCAAACACATACCTGTAAATGTTAAATCAGAGAAAGTGATCATTTTGCTCTTATTTTTTTTCCATAGCTGTAGGTGTTGTTTCTTTACAAAATTTTGAAAGTAAAAACAGACACCTTTGGCACAGGAACTAATTTTGCCAAATTTTTTCAATCAAAATGCTCAAGTGAGAGTTGGGGGTACTCGGATAAAAATATATATTCCACTGTAAAAAGTTTGAGAAGCACTGCCCTGGACCATGGATGTCGAATTAGTTTTACTTCAGGGGCCACATACAGCCCAGTTTGACCTAAAAAGGGCCAGACCAGTGAAAACAGCATGACTAGAAAAGCACTCAGACAGCGCAGACCTCCACCAAGGCAGATCACTCCACCGCCCCCCCGAATCACCACCAAAATGTAATCATTTGTTCCTTGTGCCAGTATCAACATTTCCTGAAATTTTCATCCAAATCCGTCCATAACTTTTTGAGTTATCTTGTACACGGACAGACAAACGGACAAACCCTGATGAAAACATAATAGCGTAATAACTTATAAATGTTGTCAACTCTAACAGCTCTAAAACACAAGGACCTCACAAACAAATGTGAAAAAAGTGCAATTTGAAGAAATCTCCTGCCGCAGCTTTTTGTGTAGATGTGCACAGAACAACTACAGATCACATGGATCTACAAAGACATCAAATACTTAGTACAGACATCCGGATCTGAAAACGATAGTATTTCCCTTTAAGATCAATACAACTTGTCATGACCGGGTGACACAGTTGACTGTCAGGGTCTTCTGTGTAATATTTGTGCTTTGTGATTCCATCCCGTGGGCCAGATGGAACCCTGTGGGGGGCTGCTTTTGGCCCGTGGGCCATATGTTTGACACCCCTACCCTACACATGTCCATACTGTGTCTTATTGTATAATCATATGTTTGTGTTTGGGTCATAAAAATCCTGGTTGTGATCGACTGCAACTGAATGCAAACTGTCTGTTTATTCTGATGAATGGTAAATATCCATGTGGAGTTTTGTGGCTTTTTTTCCCCCTTCAATCCAAACCTAAATAATAAATATTTGAATGAATGCTGTAGATATATTTATACCGTTAACCCATAAACACCCAGTTTTACTCTTCTGACAGTTCCCAAATGACTTTTTATCTCTATTTAACCTTTCTTCAGTGATTTATCACCATTTGTTATAACATTATACTCTGTATTTTGCATTTTTCACTGTAAATTATTTATTTTCTTGTATTTAATTTCTATATTTAATTTAGATGTTCATGAAAACTCACAATAAATTCATAGGTGATTATATCAAAACTGAGAAAACTGAAGAAAAAGTGACTTCTTCAGCAAATATATGAACAACTAAACATAAAATAAGTGTCTCCATCCACTGTCAATTATCAAACTCCATAGGTTTTTCTGGTGACTCAATGTTGTAGAGCAGGGCTGTCAAACTCATTTTCTTTAAGGGGCCACATTCACCCCAATTTAATCTGCAGTGGGCCGGACCACTAAAATAACAGAATGATAGCCAATAAATAATGGCAACTCCAAATGGTTTTAGTCCAAAAAATAGCATTCAATTATGCCAATATTTACATTTACAAATTATCCAAACAAAAAGAATGTGAATAACCTGAAAAAAAAGCAATTTGTTAAGAAATATAAGGACAATTTTATGAATATTATGTCTCGACTTATCATTTCTACATGTGCATTATAGGTCAGATCTACAAAGGCACAAAACATTTAGTAACAGGCAGAATATTGTTAAAATTGTGCTTAATTTTCTTTAGACATTTCAGGTTGTTCATATTTGTTCAGGTTATTGACGTTTTATTGTTAAAGGATAGTTTGTAAATGTAAATATTTTTATAATTTAAGGTTTTTTGCACTAAATCAAAGGGAAAAAATGGTGTTGTCATTATTTATAGGTTATTATGATATTATTTTTGAGTCTGATGCCCTAACTTGCACTTAATTCAAGATTTTTTTATTTTTTTTTTTGCTTAATTCAAGATTTTTTTTTGCTTAGTTCAAGGGTTTTTCTTTTTCTTTTTTTTTGGCTTAATTCAAGATTATTATTATTTTTTTCTTAATTCAAGGTTTTGTTTTGTTGTTTTTTTTTTGCTTAATTGAAGATTTTTTTTTACTTAATTGAAGATTTTTTTTGCTTAATTCCACATTTTTTCCTCAATTCAAGCAAATTTTTTTTGCTTAATTCAAGACTTTTTTTTTTGCTTAATTCAATATTTGTTTTGGCTTAATTGAAGATTTAATTTTACTTTTTTACTTAATTGAAGATTTTTTTTTGCTTAATTCCACATTTTTTCCTCAATTCAAGCAAATTTTTTTTGCTTAATTCAAGATTTTTTTTTTGCTTAATTCAATATTTGTTTTGGCTTAATTGAAGATTTTTTTTTACTTAATTGAAGATTTTTTTTTTTGCTTAATTCAACATTTTTTTTCCTTTATTCAAGCTAATTTTTATTTATTTATTTATTTTTGCTTAATTCAATTCAAGACTATGGAATTGTTGCACTTTGACAGCCCTGCTCTAGTCAGATGAGACAGGTGAGGGTGAGGAGGTCCATCCAGACAGGTGAGGGTGGGGGAGGAGGTCCGGGGACCCGGGGTCAAAGGTCAGGTCAGGACACACAGGAGTCACCTCAGAGCCCGTCGTCATTGGGCCACAACTGAAACAGTAGCCACTCCCCTAAAGGGAAGTGGGGAAAGGGACAGAAGGTTAATAGTGATGGTCTTATTGGTCCAAAATTTTTGACACTTTGAGTGAGGTCACAGGGGAAAGTACTGCGTCAAGCTCTACTAAGCTCTGTTTGGTGCAACTTCAAATGTTTTATCATTGTCTTAAGGAAACAGATCTTTCATAGCCTTTGTCAGATTGTTGGCGCGACGATTGATTCTTCTAAAATGGAAACGAGCCACTCCACCGTCTCACTCTCATTGGGTCAGGGATGGACTTTATTTTGCCAATTTGGAAAAAATCAGATACTTGTTGAGGGGCTCACAACAACAGTTCTCTAAAATATGGGACCCTTTTTTTGAATATGTTTGGAAGCTGGACTTCCCTGTAAACTCTGTTTTTTTTTTTTGTTTTTTTTTTTAAACTTGTAATTTTTTCAGATAAGGCTAAAGACGTTCATTTTGTCTTCTGTTTATGTACATATACTATTTTCTTTTGTTCAGATAAGGTATAGTCTCTCACACCTGGGATGCTCGACGGGCTCTGATTGGTCCGTCGAGCCGACCAGCTGATAAATGACACGTCAGCAGAACGTCGGATGACACTTCTGAGGAAGACTGGAGTCACAGTCGAAACTGTCAAGCAGGTAACATCTAAAAACTAAACCTTGTCTGAACAAAAGAAAGTAGTATTTATTTATTTTTTCTTCCAATCTTGTGCCAACAACCCAATACCGCTTCACTAGCAGCTTGTAATACATAGAATAGAATAGCCTTTATTGTCATAGTGCAAAAAGCAAGCAATGAAATTGGTGTGGTACCTCCCACCCACAGTGCAAAAAATGAAGTGTAAACATATATATACATATATCATGTTTTGTGTTGTTTTATCTGTCTTTTTAAGTTTTTTGTGTATGTTTTTTCTGTGTGTTATTCTATTTTAATAGCTTTACGGTGTTATTGATCCTTGAACATTCTTGTCGTAAGCTCTTGTCTGATTTTGTGTTCTTTCATAAATTATGTATGAAAAGTTTAATAAAGAAATTGAAGGGAAAAAAAGTGATGGTAGAAAGAATGCAGATGATTTGATATAAAAACATGACACACACAAGCAAAACAGACACTGAGTTATAAAAATGATTGAATTGTTAGTTGTTAGTTGTTAAGACGACAGGAGTGGACAAAGTTTGGGTGCATAAAAGCCAGTACAGAGGAAAAATATGTACATATCATTAAAATAAAGTGGATAAGCTTAAAAGAAACACAGAGAACAAGGGAAATATGTGTGGGTAGACTGCAATATGGAATAAAAAATCTGTAAATGAACACGACTGCAAGCTACTGTCTGAAACTCTACTGAGTATTGATACAGTTATGGGACATAGAGAGAGAGAGTAAAAGAGTGTGGCTTTCAGGTTTGCAGCAGATCTTGAAAACAATGTCTGCTGTCTCAACGATGTCAAATCTACTTGAATGAATTTAAAAGTGAAGAGTCAATATAACCCAGTCATTTACATACTCATTTGCCTGCACTTACTGTAAAACTAAGATGAGAGGTGTGAGAATAACAGCGACGTTTTTATGTCTACATTTTACATAATCACACCCACCTGAGTCGTCCTGTATCAGCGTTAAAAAGTCAGTACTGTTAATTTTTTATAAAAGTCCTTGAAAAACCGGATTGTGTAAGTAAATGAAAGTTTTCTTCTTTGTATTTACACAAGAGTCGTATACTTTTCTTATGAAAGTATGCAAATCATCCAGAGTCTGTAAAGAGAAAAGTGTTTGAGCTTACCAATAAAAGTTCAGAACAGTCACCTTCTTTACCAGGTGATGATGAAGCTTTAGAATTAAAGGCACTATTTGGACATATGGTGTGGGAGGAATAGGAAAAGATTTTATTTTAGTGAACTATTGGACAGTGTAAGAATTTAACAAACACCAGTGGGTTTTTTTTCTGTCTTTATACCATATACTGTATCTATCCAGACCTCTGGTTATGTTACTTTAGTTAAAATGTTGTTGGAATTCAACATGAGTTCAGAGTTCAGCAGAAAACGACGAGCTCAGACGTGAAGGACACATGGAGAGAACACATAAAATCTAAAGAAGCTGGAATCCAGTCGATCTGTACAGTTTCATAAATCAATGCACATTTTTTTTACCGACACTCACTAGAGTCCAATGCAGTGTAAAGTGAAAGATGATACAGGATACTATGATGACGATTAAAGTTGTACTTACTAATAGTTTTATATGGAATGGGTCAAAGGACAATGTCTAATGTAGAGAAGGCGTTACAGTTCTGCTTAGGGATGGGAATCAATTAGAATTTAATGATTCCATTATTGAGTTTGCTTCTCGATCTGATTCCTTATCATTTCTCATTGGGTGAGGGAATAAAAGAGTACAAACAGGTGTGTTTGCATTAACTGTCTTTTATATTTCCATCTGCACAGAAAACAGAACATATACAGTATGAACTAATAATGATAACAGATGACACTGATCCTGGTTTGGGATGGGGGGGTCACACCATACGACTGTACAATGCAAAAGTGAAACTTAAGATGCTTTACTAATCCCTCTATGTGTCCCGCTGTTGTGCACCTCATTTTCCTTTTCCCTATCATCGGAAAGTTTTATCTGAGGGGGCAGGATGTTTGTTGCCCCCCCCCCCCCCAGTACCAGGCCTGGATGACACCTTGGTATTTGCTCTGCTGCTAGATTCACAAGTGTCACTTTTGCCGCGTTTCCACTGTACGGAACTGGCTCGACTCGACTCGGCCTTTTTGCGTTTCCATTACGAAAAAGGACCTGGAATCTGGGACCCGGTACTAGTTTTTTGGTATCACCTCTGCTGAGGTTCCAAGCGATACTAAACCGTGACGTGTACACACTGCAGACCACTGACTGGTCAGTTTTCTCTGCGACCCGTCATTTTCCAAAAAACAGATGCAGAAGTGGACAGTAAATATAGCAGTAGGTTAATCCACATGAGAACAGCCCAAACTACACCATGGTCGGTCGAGGAGATTCAGTCTTTGGTGGCCGACGTAAAAATTCAGACGAGACAACACGCAATGAGCGAGTTTATCAGCAACTCTGAGCAGACGACATGGAAATAATGCGCCGCATCGCTATGACGACCAGGTACTGTAAAGACAGTAGTATCCTGTAATGGAAACGGTCTCCAGGAATACCGAGCTGAGATGAGCTGAGCCGAGCTGGTTCCATGTAGTGGAAACACGGAATAAGTAGCATATCAAACAAGTGACATTCTCTAATTCAGTGTTTCCACTACATGGAACCGGCTCGACTTGACTCAGCTTGACTTGACTCGGGTACCAGATACTGTTCCAGGAGACCGTTTCCATTACAGGATACTACTGACTTTACAATATCTGGACGTCACAGCGATGCTGCGTGTTACTTCCATGTCATCTGCTCAGAGTTGCTGAAAACTCGCTCGTTGCGTGTTGTCTCGTCATGCTGAATTTTTACGTCGGCCACTAAAGACTGAATCTCCTGACTGAATGGTGTATTTTACAGGCTGTCATCATGTGGATTAACCTACTGAGACATTTACTGTAAACTTCCACATCTGTTTTTTGTAAAACGGCAGGTCACAGAGACGACTATCTGACCAATCAGCGGTTTCGTAATGGAAATGCAAAAAGGCCGAGTCAAGTCGAGCCGGTACCACGTTGTGGAAATGCGACAAAAAAAAAAAAAAAGGGTTCTCAATTCCCATCCCTAGTTCTGCTCCACTCTCTAATTGTAAAGGAACCATTTGTTTATTTTTTATCACAGTGGAAACTTTTTTTTTTTTTTTTTACAAAATCACAATCATGAAAAACATGTAGAATTTAACATACAGATGTGTTTTTGTTATATTGATATTCAAAATTCTCAGCAGCAGGGGTTAGTCATGTACAAGGGCACACTTAGGACTACAAAACCCCCAATGAGTCAACGCTATGTATCCACAGACTGTATCACTCACTGAATAAAATATAAGGCTCATTGTTTCCACACATCTGTATTATGGAATCATCAAGTTTTCTGCTACAAACTAAAAGTCACACATGCTTATGTTGACAGTTGCTCAAAATAACACTGTCTTACATCCCTGTGTGGGACATAAGAACATACAAACAATGAATGCAACAAGTACAGTAGGTCTATAGGAGCAAACACAAATTAAGCTAAAGGACAGTTAGGTTTTTTGGGGTGGGCATGTTTGTGTCTTTATTACGGGGACAGAAGACAGATGATGGAAAACAAGGACTGAGAAATTGGGAGTGACATACAGCAGAGGTCCTGAGGCTGGGAATAACCTACGACACTGCAGTTCATGGCTGGTGCCTGTAACCACTGGGAGAGGACTGCATCAAACACAGGACATGGACTGATGGGTTTGTGCAATATTTAAGCTGATGCAGTGTCACAGCGTTTAATTTAATTCATAACTGCATTGGTTTTTGGGCAAGATCTTGTACAAATGATAGGAGCGTCGAATCACTGCACAAAGTCTTCAACAATACCCCAAAGTATAGTAAAGGGCTTAAAGCAGAGGTCTCAGACATGCAGCCAGATCCAGCCCACCAAAGGGTCCAGTCTGGCCCCTGGGATGAATTTATGAAATGCAAAAATTACACTGAATACATTAATCATTTTAGTTCAGGTTCCACATACAGACCAATTTAATCTCAAGTGGGTCAGATCAATAAAATACTATCATAATAACCTAATAAACAAAATAATGTCATTTTACTGTATTTACACTAAAACAAACTATCATTTCACAAAAATGCAAATAACCTGAACAAATATGAACACTTTGAAATGTCTGAAATGCAAGTTTACCAATATTCTGCCTGTTATTAAATGTTTTGTGTATTTGTAGATCCACTGTGATCTGTAAGTTGTAATTTAACCCTCCAGTATCCGGGTGTGCTTTTTATGCACACTTCGTGTTAAAAAACTTCATATTATTTTTCACAATTTAAATAAGGTTAGAATTCAAACGTTGTTCATTTGTGCATGATCTTTAAAATTCTGTCCACCAACTCAAATGTGCACATTGTAAACAAAAGAAAATGACCAGACTAGCATCTGTCTGCCAAGTGTGCATAAAATGCACTATTTCTTCCATAATAACCAATGTTTTTGATCTGAAAGCCTTTAAGGCATAAATCCTGCTTTTACTGAGATCTGGGCTTCATTTGAGAGGGGAGGGGCTACATTAATTTATTAACATTGTTATTGTTGCTGTTAATCATTGACATATGCCAGGCTGCAAAAATCAAATAATATGTGGTCCAATTTTTATGTAGTATTTTGAAAAAAACAAAACAAAACATATTTTGTGTTTTTTGCATTAAAAAATGTAGTGACATCGTGATGAAAAGAGATCATTTAAAGGGTTAAAAAAAATCTAAAATGAATGATTATTTGATCTGTATGATTAGGGCTGACCTTGATTTATAAAAATAAAATCTAATTAGAGCAGAAAAATAAATCAATATATAATATTTAATAGTTTGATTTATAGGTGTGCATTTTACGCACACTTGGTGACAGATGCTAGTATTTTTGAACATTTGACCTAACGCTAAAAATAATGATGCAAATTAACCAGTGTTGGAGTTAATCACTGACATATGCCAGGATGAAAAAATCTAATATATGTGATCCACTTTTTATGTAGTACATTGAAAAAAATTTTTGTGTGTGTGTTTTTTGCATCCAAAAAAAAAAAAAAAAAGGTTTGTTTCCATTACAAACACGGCATTTAAAGGGTTAAAAAATGTGACAATTATTGAGTATTTGGTATTTTTATTTATGGCTCAAGTTGATGAAATAGAAAAAAGTGTAAAAGAATTAAAAACAAACTGTATTAATTTTTTTTTGACATTATTTCACAAGTGTGCCAAAAAGGCACACTTGGTGCTTAGTAAGGGCCTTGGTGGACGGGATACCAGAGGGATAACTGTGTAAATGATAAACTGAGACATATTTTTAAAATTGCACTTTGTTTTCTTAAGAAATTTTAGTTGGTTCATGTTATTTACATTGTTTTAAAGGATAGTTGGTAGATGTAAACATTTTCATTGCGTAATTCTACTTTTTTCACTCTAAAACATAGAGGAATGTTTGGAGTTGGCATTACTTCTATATTATTACGTTGTTATTTCACTAGTCCGGCCCACTTCAGATCAAATTTGGCTTAATGTGGCCCCTGAACTAAAATGAGTTTGGCACCCCTGGCTTAAAGTCTGGAGATGCTGGATCTTGTCATTTTCATTTTTGCTATGCGTCCATTGATGTTCAGACCAGGTCGTTCTGTATATTCAGGTTCAGCTGACCTCGTTTTATGGAAACATAATGTTTCTGAACCTAGACCTGACCAACTGAACCAACCCCAGATCATAACACATAACACTGCCCCCACAGGCTTGTACTGTAGGCACTAGGCATGATGGGTAATTTATTCATTTGCCTCTTTTCTCACCCTGATGTGTCCATCTGGGACCAGGGTCAATCTGGACTCATCAGAGCGCATCACCTTTTTTCACTGAAACAGTCCAGTATTTCTGCTCTGTAGCCAGTCTAATCCTTTTTTCTAATTAGCTGCACTGACAATAGGTTTAAAGCTTAAGTCAGTGCAGCTGTTTAGTCCCATCTCCTTGAGCTCTCTTCACACTGTGCCTGTGCAAATACTCTTAATTTCACTATTAAGCATATTCAAGCATTCTAATGATTTTTTTGATTTGTGTCAGTAATGTGTTGGACAGCTTTTAACCCTTTGACCCCTGACACATTATTTCAACAAAACAAGCTGCTGTGAATTTGTGGCTGTACAAGTGTCACGTGTCGTTTTGTTTTACTCTGTGTTTTAGGCTGTGTTCACACCTGAAAAGTCCTCTGGTCCGCTTATTTGATTTGAATTGAATGCAGACTTTATGTTTTTTCATTTGGGTCGGATCGCCTTCTCATTGCACTTTTTGCTAGTGGACCAAAACGCGTGAACAGAAGCGCGCATGTGACGAACTGCGCTGGCATTGGACAGGAAAGTCGGGGGCGGGGTCAATCAGAGACGGCCAGTGTTGATGAAAATAGACGTGGTGCTCCTACATACACTTAGCATTTTGGGAACATTTATTGTATTTTTACAGACATAAATTTACAAAAATAATGTTAACACTCAAGAAAAGCTCAGTCAGAGCCAGTTTCATACTACGGACATGTGACCAAATGTCAGTGGCACATTCAGTGTCCTCATTGGTCCACGTCTGTCCACAGCTCATGTCTGCTGCTGTTAGCTCTGACCACCCGTAAACCTCGGCTACTTCCATTGGCTACGGTGGCTCATCAAGCACAAAAAGGTGCAAGGTTCCTTGGTTTGGTTCAGTTCTATTCACACCAGAAGTGAACCGGCCCAGAGTCCGTTTGGAAGCGGATCGAGACCACCTAGAGGAGGTGGTCTCAGTCCGCTTGTTTGGTTCGAATCAGAGTTCACGTTTGTATTCACACCTAAAAAAAAGCCCAGACTTTCTAGGGAAACGAACTCCGGTCCATTTTAAACGGACCAAACGAGGTCGGTGTGAATCCACCCTTAGGGTCAAAACAGGGTTTAAAAACAGACAAAGACAAAGAGGAATTGAAGTTTGACAGGTTTTCTGTCACAGTTTGTTTCTCTGCCATTTACTTTCTGATAGTGACGTTCAGGAACGTGTCGAGGCTTCAAAGTGTGTGCTGAGTAACGGAGGGGGCTTTTCCGTGAAGCGCGTATCGAGGCTTGTGTCATTTAGGGGAGGAGCCAAAAATGATGATGTCCGAAGCCTCGCTGCCCAGCTGTACCACGTGACTGCTTCACAAAGTGGTCCAGAGGTGGGTCTATGTGATGCAGGTTTGACCGCAATACAAACCCCTCAGTTCAAAATGTGGGTTTGTGACTGAGAGTTAGGGTCAGCGCAGAGTTTGAACAGAGTCTGGATAGTGTGGATACTAGAGTTTGGATAGCATTTATATAGTCTGGAGATAGTCTGAAGAGTTTAGAGAGAGAGATCATTTGAAGATTCAGGAGAGGGAGAAGAGAAGGATGAGTAAGAGGATGGAGCCAGTGAAGAAGAGGAGGATTCCCCCTGTGTGGGAACATTTTAGTTTGATAACTCCTAATAAGGAACACTGAATCTACCATTATTTCAGACACATAAGGTTTGCTTATCTGGAGAACTGGGAGAGACAAAATAATTACTGTACCCCAATTTATATCATCTTGTTCTTGTGTTTTTGTGCATCTTCTGAACCATGTGAAAGAATGTTTTCAAACACCAGAGAGGTTCTGTCAAAAAAAAAAAAAAAAATCACTTCAAACCAAAAAATGTTGAGAAACTGTTATTTCTGAATATAAATGAATCAGATCTCCTCTGTCCTGTCCATCATTGTCCAAATTACACAAGCATGTTCAGTGTCCTCTTCTAGTTCCACAAACACTTTCACTGTCCTCTGCCCATTTAAGTCCAGGACATTTTCCTAAAGTGGCAAAAAAAATATTACACAACCTACCACATATGATACCACCACCATTTGGGGAACATTTACACATAGAATACATTCAAAAATATTTTATTATACACATATGTGATAATTTATGTACAGAAAATATTTAAGCATACATTTTTTGTTATTCATCGTCATTCCCAAGAGCTTTAACAGATGCAAAAATTCAATGCATCACACATTCTATGGTTCAGATCCAGCTGCCTGGGATTCTACACATGGCCAGTAGGTGGTTTCGTGTGCACATGAAGCTTCTAGAAATGAACCCTTTCTCCAACCAGTTGGCTCAAGTGGTTCGATGCCTCATGAGGCTTCATCTCAACATCACTACTTTCTGACCCTGTCACCTGATTACAGTCATTGTTCTCACCTGGGACTCTCTGCTGCTGTCCTCTCCCTCACCGTGCCACACCTTTTCAGCCAATCCCTTTCCACCTGTCTGCTCCCGCCCTCACTCAGCCACGCCCACCTCATCAGCCAACTCTGCTCACCTGTGAACACAGCTGCAGCTCATCCGGCTGACAGGACAGAGTCACTGCTCTGCCAGACTGGTCTTCAGTACCTGTTAAATATACCTGCCTGTTGCTTATATCCCCACCTGCCCTTTGTCCTGACCACATCTCCTGCTCTGCCTCCCGGTTACCTACCTGCCTTCCATCCCCGACTCCATCTTCTGTCTTCGCTCCTCTGGTTTCGTCTGGCTCTCCTGGTTTTGACCCCTCGTCCGTCCCTGACTCACCTGTTGCATGCTCCTCATCGGCTGTGGCTGAACTCCTGAACAGTGTTATTCCGTGTTCGCCTTCATCCCGGTGAGCTGCCTGGTCTCAGCACTGCTAAGGCTATTGAGAACTCTAAATGCTCTCCTTATTATTCCTGTGTTTCCTGGAGTTAATAGAGGGAATGCACATCCGTCACTTCCCCCCAGGCCACGCCCCTCTCTACAAGCTACCAAGCAGCCAGTGTTCTACCAACACTGATCTGGGACAGAAACCACCTATCCTGACATTTAGATGAACCTGAGTTCAAAGGCTGAAAGCATCCAACAGACCCAGAGTTGTGTCCATCCTGGTCCTGGTTCATTAGAGGATTCCAGCTGGTGAGTGCTTTCATTCAACATACTATTGTTTTGGAGGTTTTGTGTCAGTGCAGATGCATTTTGTTGGCGGTGATTTGGGCGGTAAAGGCCCAGCAGTAGTGCTCACAGTTCACTACTGATTTACTGGAGTTGAACCCTTAGTACTGACCCAAGTGAGTGGATGATCTACTGGTACTGTGGAGATTTAAGGAGAGTTCACATCAAATACTGGATCCAACACAGATCCAACAGCTGTGTGCTAGAGGAGCCCCTGATCTGGAAAACTAGGTTAGCCTCAGTTTAAGCTAGTTTACAAATCATGTAGCGCACAAGGTTCACAATCACACAACTGAAGACACAAACGTTTGAGTTCTGAAATCTAGAACTAAATGACAGATGCTAACATGAAGAGCTTTACTAAGAAGGAACGTTAGCCAAAACCAGATGGAATTTAAGGGATGATTTTACACAAGAACACAGCACAAATGAACGTTACCTGTCATGAATCCAGGTTTGGTTGTCTGGATTCCAGTTCTTTCTGTGAATTGCAGCGATCCATCTGCTTCTTCTGTCTGTGGCTTTAGGTCTCCACTAAAACCAGAGCTCCCAGTGCTTTTAAACCTATTTGTGCGATCAATGGCACAACAGCTCTGCCCCATTTTTAGATTGTTCTAAAGTTTCCACAGTATTCAAGACAAAGCTGCTACTCATCTGCCTCTGTCTGACACTCAGTGGACAGAACTGCGGTGACTTCCACTCGCGCTGACGTCATGTGCAGACCCTCTATAAACACTAAACTTACTCCTGCTTCTGTGTGTGCATTTGGGTCCTAGGTTTTTACTACATAAGGCACTCAGAATGTAAATCAATAAGAGATTTAGGATGTAGAACATGAACTGTGAACTGGAACACACTGAACAACAAGTATTTCAATTTTGGCCCAGTAGTTTTTGTTTTGGTGCTCTTTTTCTAAATCAGTCCAGGTTTTTTTGGCACCTGGTTGAACTCCAAAAAGCAGTTGCATGGTAAAAACTGTTAAAAAACAGTAAAAACAAAACGCAGGATGAACTCGAGAAGACTATAAACAGTAAAAACAAAAGCGTCATGGAAAATGGTGTTTAAAAAAAAAAAAAAAGCCCAAATTATCTATTTTTACAGTGAGTCAATCTCAGTCACTGCTCTGTTTTACACCCCCATTCCACAGGCAGCGAGGGGTGAACTGAGCATGCTCAGATGTCTATGGAAAGAACAAAGTCTACTCTATCAGCACGTTTTCAAATTTTTCAGGATGAATTTTTATGAATATTTTAAATAAATCATACATGTACGGAATGCTAACCAGAGACACGTCAGAGGTTAAAGGGTTAACCCGGTTATATTGGTTTCAGCAATCTCCTTAATAATTTTTTTGAGGGGGGGGGTTCATGTTGCAGGACAGTAATTGGACTCCACTGAAATAGCTTTACATTGCGAACATGGATGCTGTAAGAATGAGAAGTTACTCAATAGATCAGTTAGTTACAACATTGGTGGAGTTGCAGGTCATTAAACCAGATACGACTGCACTGCAAAAAAGAGGGGTCTAAAAAAATAAAAATAAAAACACTAAATCTGAGAAAAAGGGGACTCAAAACAAGTGAAATATCTGTCCATGCAGTAAGATAATTTCACTTGACAAGATTTCTTGAATTAAAAATGTTAAATTTAGAAATAAGCATGTCTACAGATGTATGAACACTTAAAATAAGATAAATTAACTCTTAAAACAAGATAAATTACCTAACACTTCTAAATCAGTTTGTTTTTGTTTTCTTTATCGTGATAAAAACCAAATAACTTGCAATGTGAGTCTAGTTCACAATCCTAAATCAGAAGCATTTCAGAAGTTTTAATATAAAATAAAAGTTTTCAACAATCTCAATTGCCTTGGCGACACAGTGTTTATGCTGCAGTGTATGCTTGTGGTGGGAATGTGGGCTGGTTTGGACCCGAAGGCGCCCATGGTTCTGTGGATTAAGAACAGGATCGATTGTACAACCAGAGTTTGTCTGGTGGAAAAAACAGGAATTATGAGTCTTATATCACTCTGTCAGGTTTAGCTGGTTCACTGTGTGACAGATCTTTGTTTTTTTTTTCGTTGTTGTTGTTTCTTTACTTCGTAGACTACTGTCACCCACCTGAACACACCATGTCGTCTGTTTTAACCCTTTATACTGTAGGGCACTCATACAAATACTCTGAAATTCAAAATTTCAACCTTACTGTGTTATTGGAGGACATAACCAGACTTTATTACTTTTGTGAAGTTAAAAAAATGTATATATTATGTGAAAAACCAAGGTCAATGAAGTTACCATATTTGGTTCCTTACCAGTAAGTGGCAAAAAGGAAAATAAAATCCAAGAAGTAAATATAACAAAATACTAGAAAAACACATGTAAGGTGAAAAGAACAGTACTTTTTGAACATTACAACAACATCCACTAGGGATGCACCCATACCACTTTTTTCCAGACCGAGTACAAGTACTTACATTTGAGTACTTGCTGATACCGAGTACTGATCCTAGTCCTTAGTAATCCCATTCCAGTTGTTAGTTCCTTTTGTAAATGTGCTTTATTGTCGTTGTCATTAGTCTGACTGGAACAAAGTGCTGCTTCCGATATTTAATGTGTTGGAATGAGCGTTTGTCAGTTAATCCACCAGGGGGCGCCGCTCTGAATTAACCATACTGGACAAATACCACGAAGAAGAGGAACGTTTAATGAAGAAGAAGAAGAAAGTCAGTAATACCAAACCTGTAGACGACAGAGGAACACTACTGTGATACTAATGTTAGTGTTTTCTCTGTAAGGTTTAAAAGTTTAGCTTCAGCAGGAAGAGAAAAGACAAATGAGTGACAGGTTTGGTTTTCACTTCTGTTGGCGGCGGTCCGCACCGCTCCGTACTCCCGCTGGTATTCTGTGTCTGGGTACTCATCCTCCATCAGCTGGAACACAGATGAATGTAGTCAGATTACAGACAGAAGGCTGCGTCTGTATCTGTGTGTGTCTGAACGGTACTGTCAGTGTTACTCTGATCATTTCTTTGGTTCCATCTCCACACTCTTCACACTCACACACATTCTTCCTCCTCCTCGTACCTGCTGCACTGAACTGGGAATGGCACACGGACACAAGTGGGATCAGTGCATTTGTATTGGATATCTTTTACGAATACGAGTACACACACTGAGTATCGGAGCTGATGCCGATACTCGTATCGGTATCAGTGCATCCCTAACATCCACGTTCTCCTTTGAACATCATTCCTTCCATTAGTACCATTACTTCATGGTACCTAACAAAGCAGGTCCACTCACTGTTCATGCACAGGTGGACCTTACAGACCCTGGAGACCACACTGGACCTCAGATTGGCGCCTCATTGTAATTGTTGCTGTCACTGTCTTGTAATGTGTGCATAAATGACCAAAAATAGTCACTTGCCTGATAAAGAGTTAAACAGAAAATACGTAGTAGGCCAATGCTAGTATGTACTTACACTTGTGTTAAAATCATTTTTTTTCAGGAGAGAGAGTGAGAGAGAGATTTACATATGAGCATAAAAAATTAGTCCAGCAAATATAAAAAGGTAGTTTTTTGCCTTGTTTTGGCCTCTTTAGCATTAGGAATGTGTTTCTTGTGATATATTCCTTTGACCTGCTTTAAGCTGTCCACTTCGTGCTCCTCATCCCACGGGATCGCTGCTTCTCAGGAGAATGCCATTTTGCTGATGGCAGGTGCACAGTGTTTTGCACAGAAATGCCCTTTTCATTTTCAGAAACCACTGGGAGTTGGACTGTTGATTAAAATTAATACATCACAACAGGTGGAGGAGGTTTCCAGCGGTACAACTTTGCACAGAAATACTCCTACTGAGAATTGAGCAAATTGTTATTTTTCTTCTATCATGACTTCTACAAATGTGTTCCATAGAAGTGTTCCATCACATGCTCGGTTCTTTGTGTAATACTGCCTCAAAACTAACCAGGCATAGCGTAGCTCCTCTGTGCTAAATTTGTAAATGAATTACAGACAAGGTGCAGAGAAAAAGAGGAAAAATGATAAATAATAATAAATCATCTATTGTTATATTTACCACAACAAGGTCGGATACATTTTAGATGCTCAGTTATAGTATCTTTTGTTGAATATTACCTTGGAGTAAAAGATGCTTTCAGACTCTGAGGCTGCCTGTAAGATGTGGGCAGACTGAGTCCTGACAGACGAGGCCCAGGGCAAAGAAAATACAATAAAAATAAGCTAAGTGGTGTGTGCACAATGATAAAAAGTTTCTGTTATGGACGATTCTATTCAAAGGAGAGGGTCAACAGTGTACATAAATAGTACCGTTTTCATTGTTTACTGAAGTATTGTAAATGTGAACATTATTATAGAAAAGTTCACATTAACTCATAAGGACCCAAACTTTCACCAAATGACCAAATAATTTACTGATGTAAATGTTTAATACCTGTTGATCTGCTAATCCTATCAATACATGTAAATAATTGGCATGAAATACAGTTTGTCATCTTTTCATGGTCATCAGATATGACCCATTTAGACATTCACAGGCTCTGTAGTTACCATGGAAACACAGTCATTTTCTACAACATTGATTCACCAGTAAAACCAATGGAGTTGGATCAATGACAGTGGATGTTTAAGTCTGTGTTATTGTATTTTTTTTGCCTGATGTGCTGATGTGTTGATACTGTCTAAATTCTATACTGTCTGTATTTATTGGAATCACTTTGGGTTGTTTCTAGATTTTAGCTTAGTTAGAAATAGGGATTGTTTTCATAATAAATTGTACTGTTTTGTTTAACCCTCCGGTATCCGGGTGTGCTTTTTAGGCACACTTTGCACTTCGTTTTAAAAAACTTCATATTATTTTTCACAATTTAAATAAGGTTAGAATTCAGAAGTTGTTCATTTGTGCATGATCTTTAAAATTCTGTCCACCAACTAAAATGTGCACATTGTAAACAAAAGAAAATGACCAGACTAGCATCTGTCTGCCAAATGTGCAGAAAACGCACTATTTCTAACATTAGAACCACTGTTTTTGATCTGAAAGCCATTAAGGCATAAATCCTGCTTTTACTGAGATCTGGGCTTGATTTGAGAGGGGAGGGGCTAAATGAATTTATTAGCATTGTTAATGTTGCCATTAATCATTGACATATGCCAGGCTGCAAAAATCAAATAATTTGTGATCCATTTTTTATGTAGTATATTGAAGAAGAAGAAGGGGGAAAAATAAATAAATAAATAAATATATAATATATTTGCATCTAAAAAACTGGTTTGTTTACATTACAAACATGGCATTTAAAGGGTTAAAAAATGTGACAGTTATTGAGTGTTTGGTATTTTTATTTAAGGCTGAAGTTGATGAAATAGTAAAAAGTGTAAAAGAATTAAAAACAAACTGTATGAAAATTTTGACATTATTCCACGTGGGCCAAAAAGGCACACCTGGTGCTCAGTAAGGGTCTTGCTGGATGGGATACCGGAGGGTTAAAGTATAAAAGCTATGGATAGCTTCTGGGGTTACCCTTTTTACAAAATCATATCTTGCTGGAAATTATGAATATAAGTTGTATACGTATTTTAAATGATTTGTAAATAAATGTGAACTGAACTGATGGAGACATTTGTTTTATGTTCAATTAATGAAAGATTTGATTTAAAACGTCACTTTTTCTTCAAATTCTGTTTTTGACACAATAACCCTAAACTTTAATCTGAGTTTGAATGAACATCGTCATTATCACTAAATTAAATACAGGAAAATACATTATTTTCACTGACAAATGCAGAATACAGATGATAATACTATAATAAATGGCGATAAATCACTTAAGAAAGGTTAAATATAGAGAAAATAAAATCATTTGGGAACTGCTACAAAAGTAGTACTGGGTCTTTATGGGTTAAGTACCCAACGGCAGTAATTTGACAAAGATACTGATATGAGAATTAACCTGCATGTGTTTTTGATGGCGGTGGAAACAGAGGAAACCACATGACACCAAAACATGCAAACTCCACACCGGCGTTCTCGCTGCGAGGAAACGGTGTGCTGATCGACCGTGCTGCCCGTCTTGCTAACACATGCTGTGTAGATTGGGTTTGTATTTCTGCACAGCAGGCATCTCGAAAAAGAAAAATGCCACAACACACGATGCACCGTGTCTCATTTCAATGAAATATGAAACATTTTTTCCAAAAAAAACAAGATAGTTGGATAGTTGTAGTGTACTGTGTGGACACCCTGTGCTGAACATAAGGTTTACAAAATGCTTTTCCATTATTTAGTAAAAAAATAAAATTAATTAATTTGTGTATGTACCTTTATGTATCATGGGAAAATCTGAAATCTTTATCTTTGAAGTTAAGACTGTTGGGCTGCATCTGCTGTTGGCTTTGTGCTGCTTATACTGTCTACATGTATGTGATGCTCTACTCGGCTGCTGATGCATTATTTTTACATGAGTGCTTATGTGATGCCTTTGTGCAATTTTCACCTGCTGTGCTGTCCACAGCCTTTTGATTTATAATCATTTTTATATAATTACCTCAGGAGGCAAAGGCTATTGTTGTTGGTTCAGACTGTGTGTTTTTAACACTCTAGCAGCAAAACTATTGGTTGAATTCATACCAAACTGGGTTTATAGATTACCAGTGACCCAGGATAGATGGGGTTACATTTTGGGAAAAGTAAGTAAAAGTTTAAACTTTCTATGAACTTTTAAAATCTTTTCTCTTCTCCCATCTACTTATAATGGCCAAAATTTCAAATGTCTATAAAAACATCAGTTTTGTTTCAATTTACTTCAGACTTGGCACATATATAGAGACAACTGATATGCTGACATCAGCACATGCATAGACATGATGACATCAGCTGGATCGATGCCAAAATACTAGTGCTGGACAGCGGTTAAAATTTTTAATCGCAATTAATCGCATGGATTTCTGCAATTAATCATGATTAATCGCATAGTTATATGGGATATGTGTGCTGGCATCAACAACATGTATTTCCTTTCAGTGATATTTCAGACTGCAGTACTCCGCTGATAAAAATAATTGCACATGTCAGTGCTTCCAAACACCTGTGTCCTTCTCCCCTTGCTGGATAAAGATGTTGTAAATCTTAAATTAATCTGTAAATGCTAATCGTTAGCGCATCTATGGATTTTCCCATTTAAGTTAGCATCGAGCTAGTGATCTTTTTCCTATTCATTTAAATGTATAATGCCATGTAAATGTACTAAGGCAGTGAACAGAACTCAGACATATTGTTTGTATGTGTCAGTTTTACAGTGAGTCTACAGGAACAGATTTGGACACAAGTTTTGGGCGTCCGGCTTTTCTTGGTAAACCTGTTGTCTATCTGCAGCTAATCGCTACAAGTACACAAGCAGAAGAATAGGAGTTAGAATAAAACAGCATTAATGTGAGATTAAAAAAAAAAAAAAATGTCGGTGTTATTTAATGAATGTGTTAACGCGGTGATAACGCGTTAACTTGTGCAACCCTACAAAATACGCTACAATACATGCAAAGGGCGGGAACTGTTGTCTGGAACCACTTGTTGTGTCAGTACTTTGCTATGATTGTAAGAATACAGTACTGATTTCCTATCTTTACAAAATCTCTCTTGGTCCATGTGTAACTAAATGGCGATCAAAATTGAGCACATTTAATTTGCTTATCACCAGAAGATCCAACAATATCTGCAGGTCGTGACCATTGAACTGTTGGTTCAGTGAAGGTTTGGCTTAGATACTCACAGTACTTGGTTAGGGTTAAAATACAGAAAAGTTCTTCAAAGATCTACAAAAAAAAAAGTCTTGAAATATTCATACAACACCATAGTATTCACTGAAAAATTATGTTTATAATCCAGCACCAATTACGTTACCTTGAAGACTCTGACTGGAGTTGCACTTTTTAAGTATATGTGCAAAACTTCTCCGAGTTGTGGTCGACAGAAGGTCCAACATTACTGAAACGCACTCTTAAGCACCGCTCTCCCTGTTGACTTGGAGTATGCAGGGCTAACCAGACACTGAATAATGTATTCACACTGACCACAGCTGTTCTGCTCAGACCCACAGGCCGAAACTTTAACTTTAGTGCGGTCTTTAAAAGCCTATAGTGCTTGGTTTTATCAAGCTGTAGTCCGCTGTGCAGGCTCGCACAATAGTTTAAATGATAACAGTCATGTATTATAGATGTCATCATTAGCAGTCTGAATGTAGCCATTATCATTATAAATTTATTATAGGCTTTGCATATTCTGTCCATATGGTCGTGACACTTTGAGGCCTATCAGATATTTACTCACCTGTGACAAAAATCTACTTGTAAGTATTCCCATCACAGAAATAATACAACTGGAGTTTCCTGTGAACGTGCGCTTTGATTAATGATGGTGCAGTTAGTCGTACAGCTGAGGCTGAGTTATTCAGCGCTATGAAAAATTTACAACAAGCTCCAACCACAAATTACATTACCACATTCCGTGACACATAAAGTAACTAAACCCAGTGGGAGGTGAGGCTTTTCCAAGTCTCTCCCATTATGGCTGCGTTGTCTCTTTAGAGCACGCTGAGGTTATGCATACATGGTAACAAGGCGTCCAGGATTTTAGCACAGAACAATATGATGTATGACTGCAATTTAAGGTGACCAGTAGTCATAACCTGGACTACCTGCTCCATTTACAGCCTTAAAATACTGCTTACACAGCCGGGCAGACATTAGTCTGCACTTGAACTTCCTTTACATGACTTGCATTAAATAACTCATGAGGATTTCTGCTAAATTAATGAATAATAAAAAGTCAAACCTGTTTTATAGCAGTGGTGCACATGCAGTTGAGCACTTAATACGTATAGAACAAGTCCACACACACACACACACACACACACACACACACACACACACACACACACACACACACACACACACACACACAGACAGTGATTAATGGTGTTACTTGTGTACCCCAGTGTGACTCTGTCTTGACTCTGCTATTATTACGAGTGGCGGTGGACTAATGGCTCACGGCAGCAAATGAACATTGGTTGTGCGGCATCCATGTTTAATGTGACAACTACTGTCAGAGTTCATCAGCGGGCCGACACACACGCAAGCTAAGGCAAGCAGGCGACACACACAATGTGACACACAGGAAAAGTGCATGCATGCAGATATACGCTTGCAGATCTATGTGGACATGTGTGTACACACACAAACTTGTGTTTGCATCACCTTGGAGGACATTGCGATGACGTGCATTAACTTCCTACATGGAGGTCGAGGAAGTCAGGGAACACCCCCTTGGTTATTGTAGTTGAGTTCACCCTTAACATGTCATTGCAAAGATAATGTAAAATGCATTAATGCAACCTGTGCTAATTATAGATGCAAAATTTTGGATTACATGTCAAAGTATTGCATGTCAGCCCCCCCCCCCCCGCCTCACAGTGGTCTGGTCCTCTGCTGACCCACACATTAGTGTTCAGGGTGAGTGGAAGTGTGTCCGTCATGGCTGACCTCCAGTAAGAAGCTTTACAAAGATAAGCTGAAAACAAAGTATGTCTGACATTTGCTTTTACCACTCAAGAGAATTGTTTACATGGTTTATTTTTTTATTTATTTCTATCCCAAAACACCACATCTTATGATGACAGTATTTAAAGTAAAATTAATATATTGTATATTTAACTGGGTTAGAAATTAAATTATATGCAAAACAACTCCCATTCATAATTTTATTCATAATTTTAGCAAGATGTGGAAACTTAATTCATAAAAAAGCTAAAATTTTGATAAATAAATGGTGCCAGGCACAACAAAACCCACCCCTTGCATGTTTTGTAGTTTATTTTGGAATCGATCCAGCTGATGTCATCATGTCTATGCATGTGCTGATGTCAGCATATCAATTGCCTCTATATATGTGCCAAGTTTGAAGTAAATTGAAACAAAATTGATGTTTTTATTGACATTATAATATATATCCCATTATAAGTAATTGGGAGAAATAAAAAACATAACCCCCCCCCCCCCCCCAAAAAAAAACAACAGACTTTGACCTACTTTTCTCTAAATGTAACCACATCTATTCTGTGTCATTGGCAATCGATGAATTATATTTAGTATGAATTCAAGGAATAGTTTTGCTGCTACAGATATTTGAAATTGTACCTATTATAAGTAAATGGGGGAAAACAAAGATTTTAAAAATTCATACAAATTTTAACTTTGACCAATTGTTCCTAAAACGTAATGAGATCTATTCTGGGTCACTGGCAGTCTATAAACCCAGTTTGGTATGAATTCAACTAATAGTTTTGCTGCTACAGTGTTAACAAAGACGGAAACAAACCGAACCAAAAACAATAGCCCTTGCCTCCCCTCTGGGGGGGCGGGGTAAAAACATGACAACAAACATTACATATCAAGTGCATTTCTGGCAAGTTTCAGCCTGGGAGCCAGAGGCTTGTGGCTGACATCAACAGATCAATCTGGCTCTGCTCCCATTCAAACTGATTTCCACCCAGACTAGATTAGTCCAGACCAATCACAATCATTTATCTCACATGAGACTGATCCAGCTCAAGTCCAGAGTTTGTATGAAGCTGTAGTGGTTGTGTTCATTGTATACCACTGCATTCTGATCTCTAGTTAAAAGAATAGGTTCCCAGTATTCAATGGATGTGGTTGACAGACTAGAAAAAACACCTAAAAACTACAAAGAAAGTCAGTGTAGTGTTCATTCAGAAGTCAAACTCAGATCATATATGAGTACATGGCTGATGGGAGCTGGTCTCAGTGCCAGCCCAGATCAGCTGACTCTCTTCTGGACATCCTATTGGTTCATCTCATTCAGAGTTTCACATTTATTTGCTATCATTGCTGCTCCATCTTGCTGCTATTGCTGCTTTTCTTCACAACCAATCTCCGTCACAGTCCGACCTTTACATTCTGTATCTGACCTAATAAATTCCATCTTGTTGGTTTGTGGACGGGCAGGGGTTTCCCAGAATGCTTTACTATGGTTAAAGCCTTAAAGGAGGGATATTTAGCTTTTGTTTTTTCTTTTTTTTTTTTCCAAATGGAATTCTGCATTTTCAAACATGTCCCTGTGGTCTCCATAAACTGTAAATGCTCTGCTTGGGTCTGAATTCTTCATTCATTCAACTCCACAGGTCCATCTTCAACCCTATTTCTGAGTAATGACACCTGAAAGGTCTTTTTGAGCGCTGGCCCTTTAAATGCACATGAGCCACTTCAGGCCCCGCCCCCTCCAGATTATTGACTGTACTGCTCTGTCCTGTTCAACCAACAACTGAACATTTTAGGTATTCGACTCAAAATTTGGACATATTTTCAGTAAGTTCTACGACCGCTGCTGCTGACAAACAGTTATGGTGTACTCGGAGAAATGTTCGTTGGAAGTCTGGACCTTATGTGCAAATGTCATGATGTAACTAGTTATAGACATAACAAAATAAGCAGGAATTAACCCTTTCATGCATGAATTATGAGAAGCTTAATCAAGATTTTTTTCCTGAGTGTTTTTATTTCTCTTTAGGCATAAAAAAACAATGTGATTGTTGTGGGGGTTTTTTTGTGTTTTTTTTGTGTGTGTGTGTTGTTTTTTTTTTTTTTTTTTTTTTTTTTTTTTTATGAACGTATTTTTCATGGCACACAAAATTTCCACTCAGCTGAACACCATGCCTTTAAATTTTGAAGTAAAGAAACATGCATTTACTGACATAGTGTGTGAAAACTATGTAATAAAAACATTTTTAACCTCCTGAGACCCAGCAATGCATTTTTGTCCTCTGTAGGGGACAAAAGTCTGACAGTTTCACTTAACAAATGCTGTCCATTGTAAAGGACATTCCATAATATATGTTTAATGTATGTGTTGTTGTAATGCCAAGGCAATCACCTAGACTGCAAAACAAATCTACCTACGGGTATAAATAAAGTAACCTTGACCTAGATAGATAGATAGATAGATAGATAGAAAAAATGTATTTGAAAAAACAAACCAAAAAAAACCTGTTGCATTATGCAGTTTCCAGTCAGACAATTGTATAATTGAAAAAAGCTAAAATTTTCATTTTCCTGGGTCTCAGAAGGTTAATGCTGCTAATCTGATGTTTTCTCACATTTGAACACACTAGAATAGTTATTACTCACTCAGATAATATGGAAAAAAAAAAAAAAAAAAAAAACTCTGTTAATTACAGCCTAATAACAATTAGCAATTGATTTAGATAAAAGAACAGGAAAGTTACAGTAATGGTCTGAATGTCAGTGTATGGGATGGTGCATTAGTGTCCACTGTGTTGGCTGATCTGGAACTAAAACAACCAAACCCATGAATATACAAGAGAACAGCTGGAGAAGAACTGACCACTGGAGTGACCAGTGTGCATGAAAGGGTTAAAACAGGTTGTACAAATCTATTTGACTTTTGCTAAAATGCGTATAAAGATAGCTTTGCAGCACCTGGAGGGTTCAAATTTTTTTCAACTACTGGGGTCCCGAATTACATAAATAAATGAACCAAAGACTAATAAAAGTGGCTTTAGTAAAATATGAGCCCTTTAATTCAGGTGCATGTTGTCTGACAGGACTGACTTTCATCCGTCAGCTGGCTCAGTGTTCCATGTTTTGCCAGTTGGATTGGTTTTAGGTCTGTCCAATCCGATCCACAGGTTTCTGAGCCGGCGCTTTCCGACCTGAGCAATTAAAGATGAATGGAAACTTCCCAGACTAACTCTCATAGAGAATTCCACCAATGCCAGACCACATTTTGTACTATCACACACTGCAAAACATTCGAGCTGTGCATCTCTTTGACAGCCAGTTAAAAGAGAAGGAAAATAAAAACAGATATCTGATCGTGTTTAAACCCAATGAAACAGCAAGGAAGAAGAAAGACCCCAGTAATATTAAAGATTAATTGATAGCGGAGGAAACGCATAATTCTACCATCTATTCTCCTTCTGGACTCTACCTGTGAAGTATTTCTCCTTAAGCAATTCTTTATCACATGCTGTGTTTCCATAAATTAATCTCAAGCAAATGTTTGAAAAGAGAAAAAAAAAATAGTATAATCGTTTTTATGAATGAGACCAAGGAATTTTGTGCTCCCCTCGTCAGTCCACACTACCTGCTGCTACACTGAGCTGTGGTTTGTGTTTTTTTTTAAATATCCTGACAGATGAAGAGACACAGATTATCAGTCATGTGAGTTTGAGTTAGCTACGTCAGAATTTATTCAAGAAATGATACTATATTCGATTATGTGTAATAATCTACCAAACAAAACCAGTTTTTTTGAGTTTTGCTGCAGCCGCCCTGCTACCGTATCCTCTATCTGAACCCATATAGACCCAGTGTTACTTTTGTATCAGTTCCCAAATGTGTTTTCCTCTAGATTTCACCTTTCTTAACTCATTTATCACCATTTATTTGAATGTTATCCTCTGTATTTTGTGTTTTTTCAGTGAAAATCATGTTTCATCACATTTTCTTATATATAATTTACCGATCATGTAGAACAGCGCTGTCAAACTCATTTTGGTTCAGTTCCACAGTCAGCCCAGTTTGATCTGCAGTGGCCCAGACCAGTAAAATAATGACTGAATAACCTATGAATAATGACAAATCCAAGTCTTCATTTTTGTTTTAGTACAAAAAAACCCCCAATTAAATTATGAAAATATTTACATTTTACAAAAAAGATGTGAATAACCTGAAAAAACAGAAATTTCATTTGAAAAATTAATGCAATTTTAACAATATTCTGCCTCAACTTATTATTTCTACATGTAAATTACACAGTGTTCCATAAACATTTGGGAACAGGCAGAATATTGTTAAAATTTTGGAGTTTAGAACTAAAATTTGAACAATTTCTCCAATATTCCATCTGTTATTCTGAACACAACTGCAGATCCCAGTGGATCCATAAATGCACCAAACATTTAGGAACAGACAGAATATTGTTCAAACTGCACATTTCAGGTTGTTCATCTGTGTTTTTATTTATGTATTTATTTGCATTTTATTGTGAAAGAATAGTTTTGTAAATGTAAATATTTTCACAGTGTAATGTGATTTTTTTTCACTTCAATTTTTTCCACATAATTTTTCACAAAGATAATTTGTAGTTGTCATTATTTCTGGTTTATTGTGTTGTTCTTTTGACTGTCGATCACATCGGTCTGTATGTGGAACCTGAACCAAAAGGATTTGTTCAACCTGGACTGTTCAGGTTCATTTATGCACTTTCGTCCTGCAGGGCCGGAATGGATCGTTTGGCGGGCCAGATTTGACCCCCGGGACGCATGTTTGACACCTGTGATGTAGATGTTCATGAGAGTTCAAATTATAGGTAAGGGCTATTATATTAAAAAACAGAGAAAACTGAAGAAAAAGTGACTTTTTAAGCCCAGATGTCATTAACTGAACATAAACCCAGTGTGTCCATCCACTGTCATTGATCCAACTCCATGGGTTTTACTGGTGAATCAGTGTTGTAGAAGATGACGGCGTTTCCACAGTAACTACGGAGCCTCTGCTCGTCCAAATAGGTCATATCTGATGACCATGAAAAGATGAAAAACTGTATTTTACACCAATTATTTACATGTATTAACAACTTTAATGGTTCCAAAGTTATTCAGTATTTTACATCAGTAGATGATTGTGGTTGCCAGTGGACATTGGGCTCTTTTACGGGTTAAATGATTTCTCACATTTATTATAATATGATGTGTATTCTGCATTTATCAGTGATTATTTGGTGGTATTTTCGTATGTCTAATTCACTGATCATGTAGATGTTCATAAAAACTCAGATTAAAGTTGAGGGTTATTATATCAAAAACAGAGAAAAATTAAAGAAAAAGTGACTTTTTCAATAAAATCTGTCATTAACTGAACATAAACCCAGTGTGTCCATCCACTGTCATTGATCCAACTCCATGGGTTTTACTGGTGAATCAATGTTGTAGAAGATGACAGTGTTTCCACGGTAACTACGGAGCCTCTGAACGTCCAAATGGGTCACATCTGCACTGGAAAAAAATCTAAATCTTACCAAGTGTATTTTTCTCATTTCTGGTCAAAATATCTGATCATACTTAAAATGTTCAAGATCCATCGTCTTAAATCAGTTCTTCTATCTCACTGAAAAGTTACTCTTTAGGTGATTATGTCGTATTTTAAGTATGATGGGATATTTTGACAAGAAATGAGAAAAATACACTTGGTAAGATTCAGATTTTTGCAGAGTGATGACCATGAAAAGATGACAAACTGCATTTTACACCGATTACTTACATGGATTGATGAGGTTAATGGATCAACAGGTATTAAACAGTGGATGATTTTGGTCACCAGTGGATGTTTGGGTCTTTATGGGTTTAAGGTTGAGAAATAATCAGTCAATTCTTCTATTTCTTTTCTTTCTTTTTTTTTAATTCAAGTTTTTATTGAACTTTTCATATGCTTGGTACATGGCAAACTTAATATGTTTCTCCGTACAAAAACAGGTAGTATATAATTAACAATTAACTCTGGGGACAGACTGGACATACTCTTTATCTCATAACCATGACAGATCAAAAATAAAATAAAGAAAGAAAGAAAAGACAGGCAGCAGATACAAAAGAAGGTGGGTACATAATAATATCAACTAGTAAATACATTTGATTTTATTTTCAATGTGACAGACACTCACAAACCTCCCACAGTTTGACCCTAAGCCTTTTAAGCAGTGGTTCCCAACCTTTTACGACTCATGACCCCATTTTAAAATCACAAATTTCAGGCGACCCCAGACGTTCAGAACTGAGACTTTTTTTTGGCTAAAATTAATTTGTTTTTGATCGTGTAATAGTTTGCTATAATATGTTGCAAATAAACATGAATTTTAGGCAACATTTAGACTATATAATGTAAATTTTTATTTGTAAGTTTACTTTTTTTATATAAATTATTAGAAATTTCAGGCAACCCCAGACATTCAAAACTGAGACTTTTTTTTTTGGCTAAAATTAATTTGTTTTTGATCATGTAATAGTTTGCTATGATATGTTGCAAATAAACGTTAATTTTAGGCAACATTTAGGCTATATAATGTAAATTTTTATTTGTAAGTTTACTTTTTACTTTTTTTTTTTTTTTTTTAATATTACGAATTTCAGGTGACCCCAGATGTTCAAAACTGACTTTTTTTTTTTTTTGCTTAAATTTTAATTTGTTTTTGATCGTGTAATAGTTTGCTGTAATATGTTGCAAATAAACATTAATTTTAGGTAACATTTAGGCAATATAATGTAAATTTTTATTAGTAAGTTTAAATTTTTCATCAATTCCTAGAAATTTCAGGCGACCCCATTTGAATTCCTGGCGACCCCACGTGGGGTCCCGACCCCAAGGTTGAAAAATACTGCCCTAAGCCTTTTAAGTGATGGCATTAATCTGTAGTCTCATCTGCACATGAAGCACAGTTTGTCCATCTTTGTTGGGGAGGGGCTCATAAGTGTCCCGGTGCACCCCCCACCTCCCCTTAACCAGTTATCGACCGTCGCCAGCTCGCTCGGCAGTCTTGAAGCCTGTGAGCCTCGTCCATCCCTGAGGACGGGGTTGGACTCCATTACAAAAGTTCCATTTAATGCTCACATAACCATGGATCTTTTGTTGAATTCATTACATCTCTATAATTGAATCATCTGTTGGTCTTCAGCGGGGTTTGATTGAAAGCTTCATTATCTGCTGTTCATTGCTCTGGCATTCTGACTAGGACCGGAGTATTTCACTATACGGAAAGAGGAGGTTATTTATAGCTCTGCCTGTGTAACCAAATGTAACCAAACTGACAGAAGTGTATTTGTTGAAATATCTATGAAATGCCCTGTGACTTCTGGAACGCTCTCAGTTGACAGAATATCTTTCAGTGAGTGGGATTTAATTGGATACTTCAGTGTTGGAACGTTTTTTGTTTGTTTTTTTTTTGTTATGTGAAATAGCCCTGACAAAACACATGAAGAAAAAAAATTCATGAATTCTAATTAATTAAGTAAACACCAACTACATTAAATATTAATCCTATCAAAAGGCAGGGCTTGATTTGTTTTTCATAGATATGCAACGTAAAAGACGCTATTTTATGCCGTCATTGGAAGATGTTAATATAGAAATGGTGGCAAATGAGGGAAAATACTGATATTCATTCATTCATTTTATTTCCAGCATTTACAGAATACATGCAAATTCAAAACTCCAAAATCATTCATCTACACTTGAAAAGGAGTGGGAAGAAAAACTTATTTAATCCCACCCCCATTCTCATCATCAAATAACTGAACATAATAATGTTTTAAATACTCACTCCTGTCCTTAGACTTCAAGCCAGAACAATGAACAAAACAGGCCTAAACAAAATTAGAATAAACTCATTCAATGGTATTTACATTCTAGAACCAAAATGTGTGTGAAAAATAGAAACAGAGTACATTCCTGGTGGTGTTACCATGGGTAACGGTTAACGATCAACTGACATTATGATAATTACAGACCAAAAATGGAAAAAAAAAAACTACAACACTACAAATGGTAAAGAACAGCAATAATTATACACCAACAATGGTAAAAAACAAACAAAACAAACAAAAAAAACTACAATAGCACAAATGGTAAAGAACAGCAATAATTATACACCAACAATGGTAAAAAACAAAAAAAAAAAAAAAAAAAAAAAAAAACTACAACACTACAAATGGTAAAGAACAGCAATAATTATACACCAACAATGGTAAAAAACAAAAAAACAAACAAAAAAAAAAACTACAACACTACAAATGGTAAAGAACAGCAATAATTATACACCAACAATGGTAAAAAACAAAAAAACAAACAAAAAAAAAAACTACAACACTACAAATGGTAAAGAACAGCAATAATTATACACCAACAATGGTAAAAAAACAAACAAAACAAACAAAAAAAACTACAATACCACAAGTGGTAAAGAACAGCAATAATTATACACCAACAATGGTAAAAAACAAAAAACAAAAAAAACAAAAACAAAAAACTACAACACCACAAATGGTAAAGAACAGCAATATATACATACTAACAATGGTAAGGAAAACAAACAAATAAACAAACAAAAAAACTACAGTAGCACTAATGGTAAAGGACAGCACATACCAGCAATGATAAGAACAGTATCAGAAGATAATGGACAACACACACCAACTAGATGAGGAACAACAGGCACACATGAACTTTTAAGACAGAATATTGATGTAACATCAGTTTTAGGACCCTCTGTGTTTATACTGGGACCAGACCATCTGTTTATGGTTTACCACAGTGGTTTTCAACCTTGGGGTCAGGACCCCAAGTGGGGTCTTGAAATGGGGTCGCCTGAAATTTGTAGCAATTGATTTAAAAAAACAAAACAAAAAAATGTTCTAATAAAAAATCTCTGAGTTGACAGATACAATCAGAATCCACAACAGACAAACTGTGAGTGTGAAACTGCAGCACTGTGCTTCTGTTTCTGTGTCAAATGTTCATTGTGGTCAGTTTCAGATGCTGCAGCTCTTTCATAATTCATAGTTTCAGTTCTTGTTTGTTCAGTATTAATTGTCCTCCTTGTAAATCCCAGCTGGACTGACTGGACAGATCCTGACCAAGGAAAATCCCATTCTCCCTTTGTGCAGTAATCTACACCTGGATTTACTGCCTCTGTCCACGATAATAGACATTATAGAGACTAAATGTGTCTAAAATTAACATTTATTTGCAATGTGGTATAGCAAACTATTACATAATCAAAAACAAATTAATTTGAGCAAAAAAAAAAAGTCTCCATTTTGAATGTCTGGGGTCGACAGAAATGTGTGATGTTAAAATGGGGTCACGTGACTTTAAAGGTTGGAAACCGCTGATATACCAGTTTAAATTGGTGGATATTTGGGCGTTGCTTGTGTTGGATGTCCAGACGGTTCCAAAGTTTCACTCCACATACAGACACACACAAATGTTAACGAGAGGTTTGAAATTTGGGTAATCCAAAGCCTCTTAAAGTAGTACTCTCATGAATTGTGAAGTTTTTTTGTATATTACTCGGTAGTAATTTGTTGATGCTTTAAATAACATTATTGATGTATGACATTTGAAAAGATCATGGATTTTTAATAGTTTTGACTGAATAAAGAGATTATGAGTGTGTTCTAGAAACCCAACCTTATGTATGATCCATATATTGAGGGCATAAAAACAAAGGTCAATGCTTGGGCTGTGTTCTGGGATGTTGCAGCCTGCGGTCAGTGTGATTTTCTCCTAGAAACTTAGAAAAATACATTGTTGGACTGAGATCACTTCCTTCATTATGTTTCAGCTGTATGAGCTGCTTGTGCACTATTTCACAGCTATTTTCATTTGACTTATGTGAGCAGAAAAATAATTCAGGCAGGCAAAACCTGTACAATGTCACTAATATGTTGGCGATGATTGGTTTAAGTCATGAACTGGCTTTCAGTTTCTCTTCAGATTTTTGATAAAAACACTGGTTCCCATTTGTAGAGCAGACTGTATTTATGCAGACTTTATTTATGCTGCCATTCTCCAAGGCAGCTCTTTAAGCTCAGCGCTGCCTCATGATGCCAGAACAGCTCATGTTTCACCAAGAACGTTGAGTCTGGAAAATATCTTGATAACTGATTTAGCCCAGCAGATACGTGTGGGTCCAAACCATGACAAGTGTTTAGATTACCTAAAAAAGTTGCATGCAAGCCAGTATTTAAAGGAGCTCTTATAGATGCATTAACCCACAAAGACCCAGTGCTACTTCTGTGGCAGTCCCCAAATGAAGTTTTCTTTATTTACACCTTTCAGAACTGATTAATCACCATTTGTTGTTACAATATTATCCTCTGTATTTTGAATTTTTTTTGGTGTAAATCATATATTTTCCTATATTTAATTCACAGATCATGTAGATGTTCATGAAATATCAGAGTAAATTTAAAGTTGATTATATTAAATCAGAGAAAAATTGAGAAAAAGGTACTTTTCAGCACGGATATTGCTAAATGAATGTAAAAACATGTCTCCATCCACTGTCATTGATCCAACTCCATGATTTTTATTGATTAATCAATGTTGCAGAAGATGACGGTGTTTCCACGTTCACTACGGAGCCTCTGAACATCCAGAAAGGTCATATATGGTGACCATGAAAAGATGACAAACGGTATTTTACACCAATTATTTACATGTATTGATAGGATTAATGAATCAACATGTATTAAACAGTTTGGATCAGTAGATGGTTTGTGTCGTAAGTGACTGTTTGGGTCTTTATGGGTTAAAAAACAAGCATGTTCCTGAAGCTGGCAAAAGGATTTAGTAGAAAAGTAGCAAAAAACTGGAGGGAAGCCCAATGTTAATGCACAGTAGGAACAACTCATACTGTTTGAGTGAAGGATAAGAACCCAACATTTGTGGATTGATTTATAATGTTCTTACATCTTCAATTTAGAATACAAACTTCTGGCCAATTTGGAAAGTGTTTGATAGAATAAAATACATCAAAAGCAAAGCGCAGACATGGGCCATGTTGACATAAAAGCAAAGCAAAACAAAAACCCGCAAAATGTAGAGATACATGAAAAATGGCAGGTGGCCTAGTATGCAATGAGTTGACTACGATACAGAGAGATTCCTGGTTTGGAGTGCTGTTCAGGAACGGAATAGTACTAATTAAAGACAAAAAGACAGAAATAGCTCAGAACAGAGGAAAAAAGACATTTGCATAAAACCACATTTGTGAAGTATTTGTAAGTATGAATCTGTTGGAAATGAGAGGTTTGGAAAATATAAACGAAACTAGGACTGCATTTGGTTAATTGTTGAGTATTTATTAGAAATTAGTGCTGTCAAACAGTTAACATTTTTAATCAGATTAATCACAGGGTTGCTGTGGATTAATTTCGATTAATCACAATTTAATATCATTAACTTTTAATCTATATTAATCGCTTTTCATTTTGTATGAGCAAAAAGACTCAAGGAAGAAGGGAATATATATGCACTTAACGTGTTTGTCACAAGCTTCGCGTTAGCCGACGTGCTAGCAGATTCCCGCCTATGCTGAGTTTATGGCACTTTGGGTGTTGCTGACATCAAATAACAAATGACTTTTTTTTTTTTTTCCTAAATCATCAAATATTCAATTTATGCTTCATATTTTTGTGTTTCCTGAAAAATCTGAAAAAAAGATTTATTACTTTATTATTAATTATTTTGGGAAAGTGACAATATGGCAAAAAAATGGCAAAACTCAGTGTTTCTTTATTATCTTTACTGCAAGCTGCTTCTTCTTGGTCTTGTAAAACTATCCTTTATTTTATCAAATGTGTAAATGGAGATACAATTTATACAGAATTGGAAACTAATGTATCTCTATTCACTGACCGCCCTTTTATTGTAGACACAGTGTAAGGGGCAGGACTTCAGCTGTCTATATGACATGGTTTTATCATAAACTGTAGACAGTAAACCTCCATATTCATCATATGCCTGAGGAAGAGCCTTGTTTTCAACAGATAATGTGGCAAATAAAATCCTTGAGTAAGGATCACGTCTTAATTTCTACTCAAGCAGCTGTAAACAGTTTGGCCTGTTTCAGTGTAGGAGGTTTTTAGTTCTGGGTAAACTTTCTGCCTGATGCCTAACTGTGTTTTCAAGATGAAAGATTAAAAGCTGGTTCTGACCTCCACACCTCCACACTGACCCCAGAGCAACACTAGTGTTTGCTCTACAGACAACCTAATTCCCAGAATAAACTGTTGCCAATGGACATCTCTGCCAAACGTGGATATGTAGAATCTCAACATAGATGTGTTGAGGGTATTTACACCTGGGTGCAAAGAGGCAAACGGCGGCTATTTGGCTATTTACACCCACAGGCAAGTACACACAAAAAAAAAAAAAAAAAAAAAATGCACTGTATAATATATGTCACCAGAGGAAGAAGGATGCAGTTCTGTTTTGGATAGTTTATTTCGATCTCCATCAGCTTTTCATAACAGCAGCTATTCCAAAACCACCGATCCTATGGTCTTAACGGTTTACATGACGACATGACTCTCGCCACAATCAGTACAATTTTAACTACACAGACACAAACGACATTAGATGACTTCTAATTGAATTCATCATGATCAAGTCAGTGAAAACTGTTTCTACCAAAACACTTTGACCTAAAATACTTGGAGATTATCTTTTAATTTACCTCTGATGTTGTCTGAGTACAGATGACCCTACCAAATAAACTAATAAATCTATTATTTGTATTGTTTTTCTTCAGTTCGGGTAGGCACCGTGACTATTTATTAAGGCTTAGGTAGCAAAAATGGGATTTTGATGGAAATAGATACTTTCACAGTTCATTATGTGTTAAAAACCCTTTCTGAGGCTTTGCACTCAGATCAAAATCCAACAGTATTCAACATGTGTGTGTAAATGGCAGAGTTGGCTTTGGACACCAGACTGCAAATGGCATCTGCGTTAACCCATAAAGACCCAAACATCTATCAGCAACCGAAAGCATCTACTGATCTAAACTGTTTAATACCTGTTCATCCACTAATCCTATCAATCCATCTAAATAAATGGTGTAAAATACAGTTTGTCATCTCTTCATGGTCATCAGATATGACCATATTTGGACGTTCAGAGGCTCTGTAGTTACTGTGGAAACACCGTCATCTTCTACAACATTGATTCACCAGTAAAACCCATGGAGTTGGATCAATGACAGTGGATGGGCACACTGGGTTTATGTTCAGTTAATGATAGATTTTGCTGAAAAAGTCTCTTTTTCTTCAGTTTTCTCTCTTTCTGATTTAAATATCTTGGGATTTACTCTGAGCTTTAATGAATATCTATATAATCAGTGAATTAAATACAATAAAATATACGATTTACAATGAAATAAATACAAAATAGGTGGCTCACTTAGTAGAACAGATCGTCCAGTGACCAAAGGGTTGGCGGTTTGAATCCTGGCTCAAACTGCCCACATGTTGAAGTGTCCTTGGGCAAGACACTGAACCCTAAATGGCTCCCAGTAGGGTCTGGCAGTGCCTTGCATGGTGGCAGCTGCCCATTGGTGTATGAGAGTGTGTGTGAATGGGTGAATGTGAGGGTTTGTAAAGCGCTTTGGGCACCAAGAAAGTGAGGGAAAGTACTATGTGAGCGCAGTCCATTTACCAAAATACAGAGGATAATATTACCATAAATCAGGGGTTCCCAACCTTTTTTGGCTCCTGACCCCATTTTAACATCACAAATTTTTGGCGACCCCAGACATTCAAAACTGAGACTTTTTTTTGCTAAAATAAATTTATTTTTCATCATGTTTGCTATACTATGTTGCAAATAAACATTAATTTTAGAGGACATTTAGTCTGTACAATGTCTATTATTGTGGACATTTAGTCTGTATAATGTCTCTTATTGTGGACATTTAGTCTGTATAATGTCTATTATTGTGGACATTTAGTCTGTATAATGTCTATTGTGGACATTTAGTCTGTATAATGTCTATTATTGTGGACATTTAGTCTGTATAATGTCTGTTATTGTGGACATTTAGTCTGTATAATGTGTATTATTGTGGACATTTAGTCTGTATAATGTGTATTATTGTGGACAGAGGCAGTAAATCCAGGTGTAGATTACTGCACAAAGGCTCAGGATCTGTCCAGTCAGTCCAGCTGGGATTTACAAGGAGGACAATTAATACTGAACAAACTAGAACTGAAACTATGAATTATGAAAGAGCTGCAGCATCTGAAACTGACCACAGTGAACATCTGACACACAAACAGAAGCACAGTGCTGCAGTTTCAGACGCAGTTTGTCTTGTCTTTTACTAGAAATTTCAGACGACGCCTATTTGAATTCCAGGTGACCCCACGTGGTCCTCGACCCCAAGGTTGAAAAACACTACCATACATGGTAATAAATCACTTCTGAATCGTTAAATCTAGAGAGAAATTCATTTGGAAACTGCCGCAACAGTAGCACTGGGTCTTCATGGGTTAATAATTTGTATATAAAATGAATTAGTATCTCTATGTAACATAATTGAGGAATGGTGATGAATCTACGTACGAGTGTTTTTTAGTTAACACATATTGAGGTTATGTGCACCCATGCTTTGCAGGGACATTCAATGACACCAGTTTTTCCCAGTGTCCTGTTTCCACACCCACTCTCTGTGGGTCAACACTGTTTCTTCCACAAAGAGTCAGATCAATGGAAGCATTAACAAAACTCAACGTCTGCTGTCCAACACATGGAGAGCACCCCCCCACCCCACCCCACCTCCCGGTTATATATACACTCCCCCCCCCCCCCGAGGGCCCCAGGGCTTTAGCACCATATGGATCAAATCCATTAGCAGCCACTTTCAGGCCCATTTATGTTAATGCTGATGTGATCAATGTTTCAGACTGTGATTCATTTTAAACGGTTTCTTAATTAGACCTTGACCTCGGAGTCAAGTACGCCAGGGTTGGAATCTGTTCAAACAGTAATGCTGTGGAATTAAAAAGCAGCCATGAGCAGAGTCAGAGAGGAGAGATAAAGGCCTTCAATACATGTCAATACTGAAATTCTGTTATAGATTGGGAAAGTGTTGCACTGATGGTAGTTTTTGTGCTTGGAGTCTCACTCTGGTAAATTCACACACATTACAACTGTTCAACTCCTACACAAGTGGCCACCCTCTCAGGGGAGCTATAATACTTTCAGTTTTTTCTACGCATTTGCATGAAACTAAAATCTAATTTATTCATTAAAGTAAAAGCGTGGCTGACATTACACAGTCATCAAATCAGAAAATTGTGCTGCCAACTTTCTTTTGATTTGTTTCACTGACATTTGATTTTTTTATTTTTTATTTTATTTTATTTTTTTTGTGAAGAAAGGTGTTTTTTTAATGTTTTTGTTCTACTTTGTTTTGATTTTTAATGTCATTTTACAGTCACTCAGAGGGTTCAACAGTCAAAAATAATTCTGCAAACAGATTAATTGCTTTGACCGTATAAAGGAATTTGACAAGCAAGTAAATAAATTAATTACATGTGAGGAAATAATTAAATAAATCCTAATTTTATGTGATTAAGCTCATTGACTGGTTTGACAGGACAACTGTGGTGAAAATAGAAAACAATAGGGTACAAGTTTGATCAGGTCAGTATAATACCCTTATTATTAGTGGAAGTGTTGTAGAATAAACATTCTGTAGGTGTTTTTCATTCACAACAAAAGTAAAAGACGTCATTTGGTGCACATTGCAGATTCACTTCCATTATTACTTTGTTATAATTATAAAGTCTTAAACACAAACACTGCCAGAGGGAACGTCACCACTCAGAGCAACTCAGTAAAATATTTTAATACAGTTTGATTTATTTCTGGTTTACTGACCTATACTGACTGTTTGTCATTTCAGTTATAGTGAATAAATTACACATTTCAATGAATTTGATGACTGTAAAAAAAACATTTGATAAATGCGCAACTCAACAACATACGGTCCTTTTTATATATGGTGTTTGTTCCTGTCTTTTCTATTTGGCATGTGTGGAATTTGAACCATATAGTATTGGATTTGTACTGTGTTTTATGACCCCGCCCTTATTTCTGGTTTTGTTTGTTTGTTTGTTTGTTTGTTTTTTAACACTCCAGCAGCAAAATAATTGGTTGAATTCATACCAAGTTTGGATTATAGACTGCCAGTGACCCAGAATAGATCTCATTACATTTTGGGAAAAGTAGGTCAAAGTTTACATTTTTTAGGAATTTTTAAAATCTTGTTTTTCCCCATTTACTTTTAATGGGCAGAATTTCACATGTCTGCAGCAGCAAAACTATGGGTTGAATTCATACCAAATTGAGTTTATAGATTGCCAGTGACCCAGAAAAAATGTTGTTACATTTTGAGAAAAGAAGGTCAAAGTTTACATTTTTTATGAATTTTTACAATCTTTTTTTTTCCCCATTTACTTATATTAGGCAGAATTTCAAATGCCTGTAACAACAAATCTATTGGTTGAATTCATACCAAATTGGCTTCATAGATTGCCAGTGACACAGAATAGATGTCACTAGATTTTGGGAAAAGTAGGTCAAAGTTCAAATTTTTTATGAATTTTTAAAATCTTTGTTTTTCCCCATTTACTTATAATGGGTGCAATTTCAAATGTCTGTGGCAGCAAAACTATTGTTTGAATTCATACTAAACTGGGTTTATAGATTGTCAGTGACACAGAATAGATGTTGTTACATTTTGAGAGAGGTAGGTCAAAGTTTGTTTTTTTAAAATGTTTTTTCTTCTCCCATTTACTTATATTTGGAAAATATATTATAATGTCTATAAAAACATCAATTTTGTTTCAATTTACTTGAAACTTGGCACATATATGGAGGTAACTGATCTGCTGACATCAGCACACGCATAGACATGATGACATCAGCTGGGTCGATGCCAAAATAAACTACAACCCATGTGAGGGGCGGGGCTTGTTGTGCCTGGAACCACGTGTTCTATTTGTGAACGCTGAGATAGATGCTGTGGAAATGTCTCTCCTATTGCAACAATGACAATTCTTTTCTATTCTGTTGGTTAGATAGTTAATGTAGCCTTTTGTCCTTTCTGGAAATTTGATTAGCTTCATTATATTCCCTTTTTTGTTAACCCAAGTGAAATCACTCATTTTCTGACTCAAATATCTGATTGAAAAGGTTCTTTGAATGTGCATCGTGTTTCCATCTGCTGATTTTTTTCCCTGCTTTAATAAGAAGATTAATTTTCCCAGTTTTTTAATTTTTTTTTTTTTTTTTTTAAATTCAGAGTTCATTCTGTCATTCTATTTTAACATTCGTTTGAACACCTTGTTATCTGGCATGTTGTTGTTCCAACCAGAGTTATTTAATATTCCTTAAATCTTTTAAAGGTCTTAAATAAAACTTTCATCAGCCACAGACCCATTTTATTTTTGCCACTGTGTTTCTGTCTGTACATGAGACTTTTCATGTCACCTACACCACAAAGAATCACATCAAGAGATAAACAGCTACATTCAGTGTTTTACATGGTTATTGGGTACTGAGATGTTTTTTCTAATGAATAGATTATCTAAAGCCTTTTTAATCAAGTTGTCTGTGTAAGTTCTCATTCGTCATTTTTCTTCCTGTTTTGTTTATTTAGTTATTTAATTTTTTTTCCCCTTTTTAGACAAATTACATTTGTACCATTGTACAGGATCCCAACAAACAAACTAAAAAAGATACACAACAGTACAATAGTTTGTTATACAATGACACACAGTGCAAAAATCAAATTCTTACCAAGTGTATTTGTCTCATTTCTAGTCCAAATATCTCATCACACTTAAAATAAGACAGAATCACCTAAAGAGGAACTTTTCAGTGAGATATAAGAACTGATTTTTAGACAACAGATCTGGAAAATCTTTTTTCAAGAAATCTCACCAAGACAATTTTCTATTTTTGTTGTTGTTGTTTGCTTTACCACGATAATTTTCACTTGTTCCATTGGCAGATTTTTTTTTTTTCCTTTTGCTTAAATCAAGCAAAACAATTATCTTGGTAAGATTTCTTGAAATTAGATTTTCAAGATCTACCGTCTAAGAATAAGTTTTTATATCTCACTGAAAAGTTACTCTTTAGGTGATTGTCTTATTTTAGTGTGATGAGATACTTTTACTAGAAATGAGAAAAATACATGTGGTAAGATTTAGATTTTTGCAGTGCATAATGTAACAGGGGGATAAACATCTAAATAAACTGGTGTTTGTAATTCCAACTGTTTCTGTGTATGTGCAGTCATTGCTGCCTGTGAAACTGGTGGATGTTAATTAGCTTGTGTTTCACATAAAATGTTTTATTTGATGTGTATTGTCAAAGTAGTGGAGACCTTTTGTGCCTTTCAACAGCTTCCATTATCAACTTATTCTTAAACATGTTGTTATTGTTTTTTTTGTTTTTTTTTTATTATTACTGCACAAAATGTAGTCTTGAGCCAGTATTACATCAAAACTACTCAATGAGATGGAGCGTTTATTTTTATAATTTGCAGACCTTGCTGTCAACCTTTTTCTTTTTTAATCTAATAGTAAAAGTGCTGATATGTTGACAGCAGAGTCTGTGACTTGTCTGAGAATAACAGGGACATTGTTTCTGAAAAAAAAGCAACTTTGCTGCCATGCCTCTGCAAAAAGCAACCAGAACAACATCCCAATAACACTTCAGCTTCATTTTAACGGAGCAGAAAGTAATGTCATGCGAATTCACTACGTTGCTAGATATACTTTATGATAGATAGATAGATAGATAGATAGATAGATAGATAGATAGATAGATAGATAGATAGGATAGTTGTTCATTTTTACAAAAAACAATATGAACATAAAATAGCTTCCCCACACACACACATCAATAAATTTACAGCAACACAGTCCTGACAACAATAAACTAATATGCTACAAGTTAGTAATCGTACACAGTAAATTTGCCAGTGTAAAAAATGCAGTGTCAAAGTATTTTAATTCTTTCGGAGTTATTCCAACAATGGACAGAGTAAAATTTAACAAGATAGCTTCCAGTGTCGGTGAAAATAATTGGAGTTTACAGAGGTTTTACATTGTCAGTGTCATATATTCAGTGTTAAATTGACTCTCTCAAAGTTAATTCAACACCGATAAGAGCAAGATACCTTTCAGTGTTAAAAATAATGACTCTGAAAAGCCCCGCCCACCTACCTCCGTGCTCAAACTGAGTGAGAAGTTGGACTCTGGCATCGCCATTTTCCTCGCATCGAAAAGTTGCGTTTGTAAATTTGTGTAAATAAACTATTGCTTTTGTTATTTCATCCGAGCAGATTCTGTGTGCAAGAATATAGCTACGTCGTCGTCAGTGTTGGGTATGTGTTTTCAAATACCGAATTTCAAATGGATAAGGTGATATCGGGTCGGCGGCTTTCATTTTACATGTCATTTTATGTTTACTTTTAATTGCAATATTTCATTTTTACTTAGAATAAATTGGGTACAGAAATAATAGTATCTTTTTTTCACCCCTGCAGACACTGGGACTATAGTACATCACATGTAACACCGGTAGGAGGCAGTTAGAAATCAACACTCTTTGGAGTAATTTATTTATCAACATGTACTGTTAAGTAGGTTTAACACTGGAAAAGTTATCTCTTAACACTTAACTCTTCAATGTTGAATGTGAACAACACTATGGGTGTTACTTCTCACATAGTGTAAAACTTGATTGACACTAATTAGCGTAGTGTAAAATATTAACTCTTACTAGAGTAAAGTTGACTCTGGAAATGTAACTCTATGTTCAGTGTAAATTTTACACTTTGTAGATAGGGACCATATGTTCACTGAGGTAGTGTTAAAATTAACTCTTTAAGTGTTATATAAACACTGGTGATTTTACTGTGTATGTTAAATAAAAGAAAGAGAAGTGTATGTAATGAAGAGAACGGCAGGGTCAGTCACTCACATCAGACACTTCACTGATGAACTTTAACTCAGGACCCCATATCTGCTCAAACACTTTGGCTCCATCATCATTATAACATCTTAGTCTTTCCAGATGCAGCGTGTTTGCCACTTCCCCCATCCAAAGGTCAAACATGGACGTGAAGTCCTTCCTCCACGCTCTCAGGATCAACTTTTTAGCAATCCCCATACCAAACCAAACAGCAGCTCTCATTTATTGGCTGATGGTAAAATGCTAGAAGCCCCAATAATGATGGCAATGAGTGGATCTGGATTCCAGTGCTTCCCAGAAACCACTGAAAAACAATGAAAAATACTCTTCCAGAATGAGCAAAGTTAACCCTTTCATGCATAGTGGTCACTACAGCGGACAGCTATTCAAAGCGGATATCTTATATATTCATGGATTTTATTTTTTTCAGTTCCATATCAGCCAATAAAGCGGACGTACCATTACTGTAACTTTGCTGTTCTTGATAAACCTGATCTGCACTAACATGTTTAAGTCAATTTCTTATTAGACTGTAATTAACTTTTTTTTAAGCAATTTTTTTTTTTTTTTGCATATTATCTCCATAAAGTGAGTAATAACTAATATTAGAGGATGTTAAAATGTGACAAAACATCAGATTAGCAGCATTAAAAAAATTCTTTCATAGTTTTCACACAGAACATTAGTAAATGCATGTTTCTTTGCTTCAAAAATTAAACTCATGGTGTCCAGCTGAGTGGATATTTTTGCATTTCCATGAAAAATCGGTTCTTTAAAAAAAAAAAAATTCAATCCCACTGTTTTTTTTTTCATGCTTAAAAACAGTCAGAAAAAAAATCTTGATTAAGGTTCTCATAATTCATGCATGAAAGGCTTAATGCTGCGTTCCAGTGTACCCGTAACTCCTGTTTTTCCACTCTTCTACCGGTGAAAATGCACTGGAATGTCAGTCAAACCTGTGACTTCCCACCTGTGAACTCGTACTAGATCCATGTTCTCCCAGTTCTGAGTTCTGACGTCATGTAGCAATGGCAGCCCCCATGGATGTGGTGTTTATGCAAACTGTTTATTAAAACAAGGTGTTGGTCTGACATTATTTATCTGCAAATGTTCTGCATAATCAGCAGCTGCTCTAGTGTTAGGACAAGAATAAATTCATACCAAATCCAAATCCAAATATACCAATAACAGAACATAAAAGGTAGAACAGCTTCTCTTGCCTTATGCGCTGTTTTTGCTCCTCTGTTTCCCTCAAATAAGCAAAGAACAAACACCTTTGGCGACAGAAATGATTGTAAATGAGTCTAACGTACGGTCCACCATGCTGGTTTGTTTACATCTACCACACTTCCTTGCTCTCAAACAGTTTGGCGTGACTTGCCTGGAACGTTACAAACTCGTGAGTCGTGGTTTGAAGTCGTGACTTACAGGCTCAAAAAAACCAGCCCGGAACACAGCATTAGTACATGACCAACTTTATATTTTTATCTACCGAAAACAGTATCACACCAGTGTATGTACACTATTGTATTAAACATTCAGCAGCGGCTCTGCTACTCATGCTGTGGTCATTAGCGTTACATATTTATTCCCACAATCGTTGCAAAAAAACCCAAAAAAACCCTGAGAAAGTCATTTTTAAATATTAAACGGGAAATTATTTTGAGATACGTGTGACGGTTATGCACTAAGTGGGATGAAAATAACAATTGCGGCTAATGGAAAAAGTGTGAGTGTGCATGAGTGAGTGTGTAGGAGCAGATTACTATGAAAAAACCCTGGTAATGTGCCTATCTATCCCCTTGTGTGCAGCCCTGTGGCTCTTATTGCATTACACATGTGAAAGAGCAGGAGTGTGTCTGCAATCCATCCTCAGTTGGTTCACATCTGTTGACTTTGGAAATGGCTGATCTTAAATCTGATAGCCATTTGGAGTTTGCGTGTGTGTGTATGTGTGTGTTTGTGGGTGGGTACATGCCAGAGGGGTGAAACAGCAGGGACAGAGAGCCCCTAGAGAGGAAGAAAGACCACTTAGTTAGCCTGCAGGGGATACTGTGTGTGTGTGTGTGTGTGTGTGTGTGGGGCGTCTGCTTTAAGGCGGTCTGCAGCGTAGCCGTCCGTCTGTTGCCTTGTGTCTGACCCCAGGGCTTGGCTTCTCAAATAGACAGTTTCATCAAACAGCCACTGGGAATTGGGTTTGGACTATCGCAGCTCTTATCTGAAGACCTCATAAGTTTCAAGTTGACACGACTGTGTGGTTAGTTTCATCATTCTGCGACCTGTCAAAGCTGGTTGGATTAAAATTTATGTGATTAAAAAAAAAAAAAAATACTTGTGATGATTTACACTTCAACATTAAGGCAGTCCTATGCAGAAAACTGGTTTTTATGTTTGGAATCTGTAGTATACACTCACCGGCCACTTTATTAGGTACACTTTGCCAGTATGGGGTGTACCTAATAAAGCGGCCAGCGGCAAGATGCACCATATTGTTCATTTAGAGCACAGGTGTCAAACATGTGGCCTGGGGGCCAAAACCGGCCCGCCAAAGGTTCCAATCTGGCCCGCAAGATGAATTTACAAAGTGCAAAAATTACCCTGAAGATATTAACAGTCAAGGGCATCAAACTCTAAAATAACAGCATAATAACCTAGAAATAATGACTCCAAACTTTCTTTAATGTGAGAAAAATAATATGATATTATGCCTCTAAATCAGGGCTGTCAAACTCATGTTAGTTCAGGGGCCACATACAGCCCAATATGAGCTGCAGTGGGCCGGATCAGTAAAAAAATAACAGAATAATACAAAAATAATATCAATTCCAAAATTAGTATGTCTAATTTCTATGTTTTAGAGTGAAGAAAGTAAAATCATATTATCAAAATTTTTACATCCTTGAAAAAAATGTGGAAAAACATACACAACCATGACCAAAATGAAATGTATTAAGAAAAAAGTGCAATTTTAACAATTTATGCCGTTATTTGGCCTCAGCTTCTCATTTGCACATGTTCATTACAACTTACAGATCACAGTGGATCTACAAATACACAAAACATTTAATAACAGACAGAATATTGGGACAATTACTCTTAATTCTCTTAAGACATTTCAGGTTGTTCATATTTGTTCTTTTTTTTTTAAAATATTTTTTTGTAAAAGGCTAGTCTGTAAATGTTACCATTTTTGTGTAATTTTACTTTTTTTTTTTTTTTTTTTTTTTTTTTTTACACTAAAACAAAGAGAAAAATGTGTGGTTTTTATTATTTACAGGTTATTATGATAGTGTTATACTGGTCTGGCCCACTTTACCTAAAATTATTTGGACATCCTTGACTGTTAATATCTTCAGTGTAATTTTTGAGTGTCACTAATTCATCCCGTGGACCGGACTAGACCCATTAGCGGGCCAGTTTTGGCCCCCGGGCTGCATGTTTGACACCCCTGCTCTAAATAATGGCAACACCATTTTTTTCTCTTTGATTTATTGCAAAGAGCATTAAATTCTGATCTCCTTTAACAATAAAATGTCAATAAACTGAACAAATATGAACAACCTGGAATGTCTAAAGAAAAATAAGTACAATTTTAACAACATTCTGCCTGTTTTGTGTCTTGGTAGATCTGATCTATAATGCACATGTACAAATCATAAGTTGAGGCATAATATTGATAAAATTGTACTTATTTTTCTTCAGAAATTTCAGTTTTTTCCAGTTACATCTTTTTTGTTTTGGATGGAAATAGTTTCATCCTTTAATGTTATTTTTTGCATTTAAAAAATTTAGAGTTGTCATTATTTATAGGTTATTATGCTATTATTTTACTGGTCCGGCCCACTGGAGGTGAAATCGGGCTGAATGTGGAACCTGAAAGAACATGAGTTTGACAGCCCTGACTTAAAGGTACTCCTCTCCATATTTAGGCTGTACCCAGTGCTTCTTTGAGTTCCTATTGCCTTCATATCAGCTCTCATTGGAGGATCAACTAATCACTTCTAGTTGCTAATTTCTGTGCTGTTTTATTTTTATGTTCTTATTCTTATGTGATTGGCTGACCTTGAGTGAGATACAGACACTTTCAAAACTCTAGAATGGATGCAAAGTAGACAATTTACCTGCTCCAAACTTCACAGCAGTGGCGGCTGTTGGTCTGTCACACAGGGGAAGCTCATTGTCGCTTACATAAAAAAAAAAGGTCAAGTTATTTAAACATAAATTCGTCTCTCCGTTCCTTTTTAAAAAATTGCTCAGTGACCTTATCGTACGAACTAAACAAGAAAACGTTGAAATTAGGTTAAATTTAAACAAGGAAGTCCAATGAGTGTGTTTTATTTACAGTGCAAGAAATGAACAGTTCATTTGGTTTGTGTGATTTCCCAGCAGAATGTGTGACGTATTAAACTGAACTGTGTCAGTGAAGGAGCAGATCTGAAAACAGCTGTCAATCAAATGGGATTCAGCCTTTAGACCGATCCTCCAATCAGCATGTGGAAGCCCGGTGTCCAGCCCGGCCGAGCTCCGCCCACAGCTCCATTCACCCCCAGAGACGCCGAGCGTCCGGGGGCAGGACAACATGGTGGCATTTATCCAATTAGCGTCCAGTTTAGAGTCAATGAAAAAAGCAGTTCCACTCAGTCCCATTGAAGTGCATGGACGCTGAGCGTCTACGGACAAATGCACTGAGCAGAGATGGAATGAACAAACACAGACACGGGAATGGAGGAGAAGTGAACAACATCCAGTCCACTGATCTGGGATCAAACTGATTCTGAACCAACTGGTCTGAGAGATGAACGTGTTCCAACACATTTGGAGTCAATGAAATGAAAACAACTGAACAGATTTGAGCATTTAATTTGAGTCATTTTAGGGGACGATGAGCTTCCACTGCAGTCTGGGAGAAAACACCTCTGCTTCACAGGTAACAAATTTTAACCTGTTCAGCCTGTTGCACCTCAGTTTAGTCTCCTCCACCTCTGTTTTTTTTTCTTCCACTACACAGGGTCTGCAGTCTGATGGAGTATGAGTCCAAACACCTCCTGCCTGTATGGCTCCAGTGTGGCTCTAGAGGCTGACGTGCTTAGATTGTGGGTTTGCTGCTTTGGAATAAGTCAAAAAGTCAGAGTCAAACATTAAAATCAACGGCTCATGACCTGTCAACACACACATTATCAGCTCACTGACACATCAAGAACAAAATAAAATGAAATATCTTTTGCACACAAATTCATTCCTGCTGTGTTTATTTTCTCTTGCATCCCCCCAGTTTTGTTTAGGTTCCTCCACCACTGTGAATATGTATGCATATGTGACTTTAATCTTTAAAACTATAGCCTATATGAACACTTATTAGGCAAGTCTGCATCTGTGTACCATGCCCACATACATACAATTACACATGTGTGTTACATGAATGGTTCTGCATGTTTATTATTTATTTATACAGTAGTATTTATATTGCATATGTGTACTATAGATGACCTGATGTTGTTACATCTCCCCAGGAGGGGTTCTTCATCATTAGCATAGTTTCCACATTTGTGCTTTACAGTTTCTAAGATCACTGGGTTTGGCCTTGGCTTAACATCTACTGTACATATAAACACTGCTGATTATATTTAACAACAAACCAACTATTCTCTGAGTAAAACCAAGCATAGCTGATGATAGTGGTTTTATCAAGTAAGCTGATATTAGTAAAAACAGAATAAACATTCCACAGGTTAAAAAGAAAAGAGGGAGTATAGTTATTTTCCTTTTAAGACTGCCATTATAACAGGCTGCCTTGGTGTTTTCATGTTTTCTTTGGGTAAAAAACAAAGTTGCAAAAGAATTGGCTAAAAAGACATTTCCTGACGCTTTTATTCCAAACATGCGGCCCGGGGACCAAAACCGGCCTGCGAAAGGGTCCAGTCTGGCTGCGTGCAGGATGCATTAGTGAAATACAAAAATTACACTGAAGATATTAACAATCAAGGATGTCAAAATTATTTTAGTCCAATTCCATCTAAAGTGGTCAGACCAGTAAAATACTATCATAATAACCTATAAATAATGAAAACCACATATTTTTCTTTGTTTTAGTGTAAAAAAAGTAAAATTACACAAAAATGTTAACATTTACAGACTAGCCTTTTTTTTTTTCTTTTTTTTTTTAAGTGAAAAACCTGAACAAATATGAACAACCTGAAATGTCTTTAGAGAATTACGTGTAATTGTACCAATATTCTGTCTGTTATGAAATGTTTTGTGTATTTGTAGATCCACTGTGATCTGTACGTTGTAATGAACATGTGAAAATGAGAAGCTGAGGCCAAATAATGGCATAAATTGTTAAAATGGCACTTTTTTTCTTAATACATGTCATTTTGGTCATGATTCATGTTTTTCCATATTTTTTTATAGGATAGTTTGTAGATGTAGAAATTTTGATAATATAATCTTACTTTTTTCACTCTAAAACATAGAAATTAGACATACAGATTTAGGAATTGATATTATTTATGTATTACCATGTTATTATTTTACTGATCCGGCCCACTGCAGCTCATATGTGACCCCTGAACTAACATGAGTTTGACAGCCCTGTTTTAACCCATAAGGACCAAGTGTGACTTTTGTGGCAGTTATCAACAGTGTTGGGCAAATTACTTAACAACTTAATACAAAAAAAAGAAAGAAAAGAAAACTGTCCACCACAAAGGACATTTCATAAAAATTCTAAAAAATGCATCTGAAAAAATTGTTGCATCATGATGTTTCCAACATAGGCACTTATTTAATGAAAAACAAAAAGAGCTTGTACTTTGCTGACATTTCCGGAGTGTTAGGAGGTTAAATTAAATCCAGTTCCTTTGCTTTAACACACCTTTTCTTCTGTATATTTTTACAACACAAAACATCCATACAAGTCATTCACATACTTTTTTAGTCACCTCACACACACACAGATTTGCATAATCATCCATTTTTTAATATAAACTATAATATTTATATGCATTTTAATTACTTAGTACAAAATAAAAAACTAAATCTAATTAGTTACCAGGGAAAGTAATTATTGCATTTCTTTTTTGAAAAACCTTCAAATATGTAAAAGAAAACAGATTTTTGAGCGTGTTTCATGGGCCAGTTGTATAGAGTAAAACAGCACAGACGAGTACTGCATTTAACTTCATATTTATTGGAGTGTGAACAAAATTAAAGACATGCCTGAAATAATAAAGCAGCGTCATCCTTTGTGGGTTCTACTGCTTCTGCTTCTTAGTCGTTGGCAAATTTGACTTTAGGAAGACAAGTGATCTCACTTTTGTGTCTTGAGGCGACTTCTCTGATAATATTAGTCCTGTCTTAAAGAAAATACTCGTTTAGATGGAATCAGTGTTGCCACTATATTTAACTGACTGATCATGTAGATTTTCATAAAACCTCAGTAAATTCAAAGGTTACTATATGAAAACAGAAAAAAATAGAAGTAGTGACTTTTTCAGTCAAATCTGTCCTGAACTGAACATAAACCCAGTGTGTCCATCCACTGTCACTGATCCAACTCCATGGGTTTTACTGGTGAATCAATGTTGTAGAAGATGACAGTGTTTCCATAGTAACTACAGAACCTCTGAATGTCCAAATGGGTCATATCTGATGACCATGAAAAGACAAATTACTACATTTTACACCAATTATTGACATGTATTGATAGGATTTGTGGATCAGCAGTTCAGATCAGTAGATGGTGGATGTTTGGGTGTTTATGGGTTAAGAAGGAACTTAACATTCAATGTCTGGCAATGAATTATCATTATTATAAATGATAAATGCTTAAAACACTGTATTTTATCCAAAATAAAGAAAAAAAAAAAAAGGACTTGAAGTTTTTTGTATATTTATCGTCAGAAACAACTGTAAATGTCCATAATGAAACTTTTGGAGCTTGCAAAAATAAACTTTCAACTATTTTACATCTGCTCAAACATGCTTTTTGGTCTTGAACATTCAATATCCATATTTTACATTTTGGTGCTTCTATGAGACTGGCTTCATTTTGGTACCTGGTACTTTTCCAGCTTTTTAGACCCAATAATAAAGAGAAATTTAGACATATTTCCCCCCAGGATGTACCTAATGATGACCTCAGGTAAATGCAAAAAAAAAATTATACTCTTACTCTGAGCCATCCCAAAATGAATGAATTTTTAATAAAATATTGGGGCCAAAATCAGGACATGAAAAGCTACCTAGGTGTCAGTGCATTTGATCTGGAAAACATGGCTGTAAATGGTCTTATATGCCGCTATAAATAAAGACACTGTTAAATTTGATGATCCTAGTGGTTTTTCTAATCCAGACATGTGGGTTTTTCATGACCCTCAGTCTCATTCCAGGTTTTGTGCATAACCTGTCATGTCCACTCGTGTTACACGCAGAACCTGCCCTGTAGAAGCCAATAATGTAATAACAGCTGATAACGTAATAAATTTGCCATTTTTAAAATGTAATAAGCCAATAATGTAATATCTGGCCAGTAACGTAATAAAAGTCCTGAACCGATAATGTAATAATTTTTGGCCAATAACGTTATAGCTTATTGGCTGGTTATTACGTCATCAGCCTGGTTAAAAAAAATTCTTTGCAAATGTAAGAACTGAGCCAATAACGTAATTAGTTATGTTATTGGCCAAAAGCTATTACGTTATCGGTTCAGGACTTTTAATACGTTATTGGCCTATTACATTTTAAAAATAGCAAATTTATTACAATATTGACCGTTATTACGTTATCGGTTGTTATTCCATTATTGGCTTCTCCATGCCCATTTATACACAAATAAATCCTGAGTGATTTTGCAACAGCGGTCATTTTTGTTTAACACTCTCCCTTGCATATGTACTTTGATTCCCAAAATGTACCTGTGAGAGAAAAAATAGTAGCACATAATGTTCATGTCCTTTTTACTGTTACTTGCAGATTTTTGTATAAAAATAATAGAAAAATGTGTTTTATCTGAAAAATAGTTTCTTTTATATCCCAGTAAATATTTAATTCTAAAATAGACCCAAAGTGCTTCCAAACTTGCTTCATAACATTAGTCTACATCTGGTTTGAGTTTTTAGCCCCATGTTCTGTTTTTAGGACCAGTTTCATAGAAGCACCCACATCCAGTGTTTTAGCCTGTGTGGAAGTCTCTGAAACAGTTCCTTTCTACTTGTAACAGAGACCCACAATGCTGCCATAAAGTGTTATATAGTGTTGGGAAGCTCAGGATCTCCGATTTCCGATGCCATTTGAATTTGTGGATAGCGAAAACAGTTCAGGAGTTACAATAATTTGAATGCTGTGCAAGTGCACAAATGCAGCGCCGGTGAGATTACTGTTGTTAAAGGGTTAAGATGGTGAAGGCTGTGTGCCAGTACAGAGTTTATTCACAGTTTGAGAAGCAAGAGACATGAAGACAGAGAAACATGTAGAAAGTTCTTAAAAGATCTAAAAATAAAGAGAGGAGAAATGAATTGATACAAAACATATGCAGAAGTTGGATCCCAAAAAAACAGGTAGAAAAGAACAGAGGTATAAGGCGGAGACGGAGCAGCTAAACGCCATCCCATAGTTTTAAAGGCATGAAAGTAAATCAAAAGGGAAAAAAAAGAATGTATCAGATTTCTTCCCAAACTGGTGACAGGAGGAGAGCTTCCTAAATGAATACTTCAAGTAAAAATGTGAGGAGGAGGAAATCTGAAGTAGTTCACCTCTGGGATATCAGAAATATCCTAATCTTTTCGGTTCCGGATGCAGATAAGAAGTGATTTTTGATATAAATGACACCAACAGCATGAATGATTTCTTTCTTTTATTAAAAACTTTCCACCTTTAACCACAGATCAACATCAATGCAGTGAAGTGGAAAAAATTCAAAGGCATTTTTAGGCAATTTGTCTTCAGTGATATCAATGCCAGGTAAGAAAAAGGCCATTCAGAGGTAAAAAGTATAGAGTTTAATGGCAACGGGGTCTCCAGTCATGCACATGACAATTTATACATCAAAGTTCTGGCAGACACTCATTGAAAATGTGAAGCATAAACCTTTCAGTACAGGGTCAAGTAGATATTTATGTGCATCAGCAGCACTTACTTTAAAATGGTAGAGTGGGTCTGTGGGCCTGGTTCAAGGAGTGTTCTGATATGTGATTCAAGAATTTGAAAGAGGACATGTGAATCATACCAAAAGATTTTGAAATGGACTCCACTGGAAAACAGAAATAAGGTTTTTTAAAATAAAATTTTAAATCACCCTGTAAGCCTCACACGGTTCGTGTCCATAGGCCTAAATGAGCTTCACGTTGACTACCAAAGATCCATCCCATTATCTGTATGTCCAGCAGAGGTGTCACTTTATTATCCCTGGAGGGAAATTCTGTCTTTGTGTTCTACCTAAAACACAAAGCACCTCGCATTTGCATTTAGTGATTAGCATTAGCACTTAGCACATTTAGCAGCAGTTCCCAAGTGAATTTTACTCTCCATTTAACCTTTCATAAGTGATTTATCACCATTTGTTGTAATATGATCTTCTTTATTTTGCGTTTTTTCAATGAAAATCAGGTATTTTCCTATGATTCACTGATCATGTAGATGTTCATAAAAGCTCAGATTAAAGGTGAAGGTTATGTCACAAGCAGATAAAACTGTCTCCATCCACTGTCACTGATCCAAGTCCAAAGTTTCGGTTTTTTTTATTATTATCTAGGCAATAATTTCAGGCGGTTGACAATTTTAACCCATAAAGACCCAGTGCTACTTTTAAGGCAATTTCCAAATGATTCTTTTTCTATTTCTACCTTTAACTGATTTATCATCAATCGTTTTTATAATCTCGTCTGTATTTTGCATTTTTTGGTGTAAATCATGTATTTTCCTGTATTTTATTCACACATCATGTGGATGTTCATGAAAACTCAGAGTAAATTCAAAGTTAATTATATCAAAACAGAGAAAAATGAAGAAAAAAAGGACTTTTTCAGTTCAATATATCATTAGCTGAACATAAAAACAAGTGTGTCCATCCACTGTCGTTGATCCAACTCCATGGGTTTTACTGGTGAATCAATGTTGTAGAAGATGACGGTGTTTCCATGTTCACTACGGAGCCTCTGAATGTCCAAATGTCATCTTTTCATGGTCATCAGATATGATATTTTACACCAACTCTTTACATGTATTGATATGATTAATGGATGAATAGTTATTAAACATTTCACATCAGTAGATGGTTTTGGTCGCCAGTGGTTGTTTGGGTCTGTATGGTTTAGGAGCAGTGAGATAAGGTGCTAGGGGACCAACTCCCACCAAACGCCAGTCATATCATATTTGATACATGAGTTTTGAAGCCCTCTACAAGATCAGTGTGATATTTTTTTCTTGAAAAACCTGATGTATACAATTAGATACATGCAATACACAGATAATCCAGCTGGGGGAGGAATTTGCTCACCTGAGGCCTTTCCAGTGACACTACAAGACTGTCATTAATGAGGAAGGAGGAAGAACTTTGACAATTTTGAAAAGGAATTACCAATTTTTTTTAGACATGTTTGTGTTATATTATGTTTTTGTTTGTTCAAAAATAATATTTGAGCACTGAGACCTGATGTAACAAATATGTTACAAAATTGACACTACATACATGGAAAATTATATATATAAAATTATATATATATATATATATATATATATATATATATATATATATATATATATATATATATATATGTATGTATATATATACATATATATATATATATATTTTTTTTTTTTTTTTTAATTTATTTATTTTTTGGTTGTTCTGAAGGACCAAAAAAGCCTCTAGTTTCATTTTTTTTCAATGATTTAATGGTTCAGGCTTTACAGGGTTGAACTATGTAAAGTTGTTGATGGTGCAGGAAACTAGAGGACCTTAAGGAAACATGCATGTGTGGAAAGAAAAAAAACAACGTAAACTCAACAGTTTTGTGTAGTGTCCACCACCACTGTGAATATGTAAACATGGCTGAATCTGATGTAGGATCAGTTAATATATTAAATGGATTAACATAACGGAGATTGTAATTTTGAAAGTCGTGAAAAATACTTGAATTGCAAAATGGGGAAACTTCTTCTAATATATTAGTTATGAATGGGTTCCTCCAGTTATAAATGGCACGTACTTTTGGTAAAGAATTTTTTTTTCAAGTTCAGGAAACAATCAATCAAAATCGTAAATTGTCCATAATATTGAAAAAGTTGAGATTTCATTTAATTTTTAGGTTGAATTTGCCCAGCTCTATTCAGATGGGATCAGTTTAGTACAGTGATGGCAGAGTTACCTGTTGGGAAGAAAAAACTTTTATTGAATAAACGAGCTCTGACTGTGTAACTTGGCAGCCAAGCTAATGCTAGCTGTCATTCAAAGCCCACACAGAGCAGCAGATACAGACGACACTCACCTGTCAATCACAGCAGACACATCCTTAATTATGCATAACTCTTGGCCTTAATGTAATCTAAATGGGTGACAGGGGGAAGTTTACCATAGAGGCCAAAACCATTTTTTTTTTTTCGTACCAGCCTTTAAACTTGTTCATCACTGCTGTAAAGTTGGCCATTTTAACATGGGGTCTGTGGGGAGAGACTCATTTTTGAGCCAGACTCCAGTGGACTTTCAAGTTGAAAATGATGTATTATTATTATTATTATTATTATTATTATTATTATTATTATTATTATTATTATTATTATTACTATTATCCTGTTTTTGCTTTGGCCTCTGCATTAGCTATGATGTCGCACTCAATCAATTTGATAAAGAGTGACAAAAGTCAACGTTCACAGCCTTTTGTGAGCCTTTTATATAATGACCTATACCACTAAAAAGGACTTTGTTCAGTGTTTTCATATTATTCTTAGTTATACACAATAAAATCACCAGAAGCGTAACAAGTGTTCAGAGAACGCAATCCTCCACCAAGCACCCCAAACGGTGGGCATGTGTGGATCGACTATTTCTTTTTAAATTCAACAGTTTCCAGGTTGTTCCATACAGCAGAAAAAGTTGCAGCTTGGCACCAGTCATGTGTCTGTCCAATTAGATTCAATTCACATCAATATTTGTTGAGTTAAAATGAAAAATGTGTCATAAATGGGATTTTCAGTGTAAATGTCCACAGAGTCCACATTCCACAGTGGATGTGGACAATTTAGTTCCAGATACAAGAGATTGTTCTGAGCTACAGGTGGATCCAACTGGAGGAGAATCGGAGACATTTTGAATTTTTTATGAATTTTTGAAAATTGCTCAGTGATGACAGATGGAAAACTGTAGATGTTGTGACCTTGCTGTGACCTTGAACTTTGTCCTACTTGACCCAAAATGCACTGGGTTGGTCCCAGGGCCTAGGCCTATCTGTGGGGAAGATTTGGGAAAGATGGGTGGAAGAGTTTTACACTAAAGTTGGTAACAAACAAACAAACAAACGCGCAAAGCAGAGTGATCACATTACCTCCTGGCGGAGAGAATAATAATACATTATGTTCTTCAAATATCCTCACCTATTTAGATTCAGCCTAGATATCAAATATACTGCATCAGTTACGTATGTGAAATGCAGGTATGATGTCTTTTCATGTTCTATTTTTGGGGCACATTGTTTTCTTCACACTTGGAAAAGAATGCTTGATCCTTCAGGTGTGAGCCATGTCTCAGATGCGTGTCTCACCCATGCTGTGTGGAAGCTCCAACCTGTTAACACAGGTGTCAAAATGAACACCAAGAGCTTCTGCAGGTGATGCACATAGCAGAGATACATGTGTTTCATGCTAAATTGAGCTAAATCCTTATTGTATTACCAGTGGTGGATCCAGAAAAACTGTAAGGGTGGGGGGTGGGGGGGGGTGGGGGGGGGCGTGCAGGAGAATGGTGGGGTCCAGAGTCAGAGCTCTGAAGGGGGTTCAAGGGGGTGAAGTGAAGCAAAATTAACATTATACATGCTTCAAATCACATAAAACTGTATTTTACAAACTTGTTTATATTTTTTATCTGTTTATTTTTCTGTTGTATTGATGCATACTGTCTTGTGCTGCTGTACACACTTGAATTTCCCTCTTGGGGGATCAATAAAGGATCTTATCTAATCTTTTGTTTTTATCATTATCGTACACACATACACATCAGCACTTTGGTCCACTGTGGTTGTTTTAAAGTGCTTTACAAATGAAGTTGGATTGGATACACTAAAATTAATCCAGTTTACCCTCACTAATGTGACCCCTTTTGGAACCAAAGCAAAGAGTTGACTTTAATACAGTTGTTTTCAGTTATGCCATTGAATTCCATTGTATCCTATGTAATTTAAAATTCGAAACAACAGGATACAGTAGAGGTAGAGGCCTGTGTTTGACAACTTTGTGTAGTTCACTCAATCACTGGCTGTGTTCTGCGGCATCTCCAGTATATTTAATATTCAGCCCCTGCACTTCTATAGTCCTGACTGTATAATGATGCATTCCATACAGTACCTTCTGTGGCTGCCCCTTGTTTTTCATGCAGACCCAAATGCTGCTTGAATAGATAGTTGTCTCTTCATGAACAGACTTTAGTTTAACTCCCTTTAACATATAGACGCTCGTCATAAATGGTGCATGTGTAATAGAGCACCCTCCAATACAAAACATAGGAGGGGCTTGGGGCGCATAAATTAGCATTTTGGCGTACATGTGGATGGATAGACCAGTAAGTAATGCTACGGTCTACACTGCAGGAGATCAGTGCTTGAATCCTGGCAAGACCACTTATTATTTTCAACAATTTACATGGTCAGACAGTGGTTGTGGTGTTGGGTGGGTGGGGTGGTGGTGGTGGTGGTGGGGTTGCAGAGGGTGCCGGTAGGTAAATCCACCATTGTATTAGTATAATTTATGGATTATGGAACAAGTAAAGCCTGTCCCCATCTGCTTTTGAACATAGCATATGTAAAATAAATACAAAATAATAACTAGTTGTGCGACATATCAGAAACTTTTTTTGTCACTGCACAGCCTTCTCTTCTGTTGCTTCCCTAATGGGCCACTCCCCATGTCAGTGTACTCCAGGAAATAATAGTACTGCCTGTTCTGCCTTCACTGCCCCAGACTAGCTACTACCCTCCAGCAGAACACTACTCCATCACTCCAGCTACCAACCCTGATCCGTCTGCAAGCCCAACATAATGGTGCGGAAATGAGTGTTGTTGGGATGTGACTGATACCTTGAACACAATAATACAGACTTTTTTTTTTTTTTTTCAAAATGAAAATCTCTTTCAATGTGAGTGTTTTAAAAAATGTGGTTTGCCAGTATCCTGGTGCACAGAGAAAAGTATTGGATGTATGAAAGTATCTAAAATGAACTATAATCATGCACACCCGCTGTTGCTTTGTGGAGTGAGTATGCACCAGGGTTGTCTCCATGTTCTCACATTTCTAAGATTTTTTTGTTTGTCTGCACATCTAGAAGCAGGATTATACAAAAACTATTGCTCTGATTTGCACCAAATTTGGTGGAAGTGTGTAGCATGGGAAGGGATAGAACGTATTAACCACACTGGCCAATATCTGGCAATGCATAAAAGCGTTGAATACTGTACATGTCATTTGCTGATTTCACAATTCACCTTCCAAGGATGAGACTGATTGTCCAACTGAATGAGGAGATGCATGCTGGGGTTAAAACCATGTTCCTGTTTTGTTTGCTAACACGATAGCTTGGTAGCATAGAACATAAACATGAAATAAGCGGAAACATACATTTATTCACAGTTAGGTTAGCTTATGCTAGGTTGAGTCACTTTTATACCCCTGAAGGGTAATTCAGTCTGCATTTTACCCATCATAATACACATGCACAGTACCTACCATTAATTACCAAACATTAAGAGAAATAAGCTGCTATTGAAGACCACCTGAGGGACCAAAAACATCCTGATCTGACTGCCTAAATAATTGTTTGCTAACAAGATAGCTTGGTACCATAGAAAAAAATGAACAGGTGGGAACAGAAGCATACATTTATTCACAGTTATGTTAGGTTACCTTATGTTAGGTTAACTCACTTTTATACCCCTGTAGGGTAAGTTGGTCTACATTTTACCCATCATAATACCTATGTACAGTACCTACCATTAATTAGCACACATATAATGCATACATACGTACATAAGCTGCTATTGAAGGCCAACTAAGAGACCAAAAAATCTAGATCTGACTGCCCAAATAATTGTTTGCTAACACAATAGCTTTGTAGCATAGAAAAAACAGGTGGGAACACAAACATAACATTAGCAGAAACATACATACATTTGGATTATTCAGTTAGTTTAGGTTATGTTAGGTTAACTCACTTTAAAACCCACTGTAGGGTCTTCAGTCTGCATTTACCCATTAGAGTACATATTTACAGTAACTAGCACACATTACTTTGCACATAGCACACATTAGAAGAAATGCGCTGTCACTTAAGACCAACTAAGGGACCAAATCCAGATCTGCATTAGTACCAGGGTCAAGGGCACTGACCATGAATTAACCTGTATGTACCTGTTTTTAATGGAGAGGAAAACCACAGTGAGAACACACAGTTTGTAGAGTTCTGAGTCGACTGTACTATCTGAAGTATATGTCCACATTTAGTATTAATAATAATATTATTATTAATCTTTTCGATGTATAACTTGTAAAAACAATTAAAACATGTTTTGACAGTGAAAGAAAACTGTGACTGGGACACTGAGAACAGTTAAGTGCAACAGCATCACCAATTAAACAGTGAGGAACGAAGCTTAGATAAAAACTGGGAAAGAACTGTCACAAAAGATGAATTAAATAAGCAAATATAGAATTACAGTGTAATTAGAAGAGTCACAATAGAAATAATTCACTCGGATTTTAACAAAACAGTTGTAAGATAAATACCCAAACGCAATAAACCATAAACATATCAGAAAAATAGTGGAGGGGCAACAGGGTCCAAGATGGTTTGATAGGTTTGACTAAAAAGAGAAAATCAGGCCCAATCCCAATTCACCCCTTAGCCCCTCCCCCTTACCCCTACCCTCTGACCCTTGCACTTGGCACCACCCCTTGAAACGGAGTTGCAAGGGGTAAGGGTTGAAATATTCCCCTGTGAAATGAGACAACCCTTCGACACCTGTTACAGTGTCATCAGCAGTCATCAACGCCGCAGTAAACAGATGCGACAACTTTGTTTCCGAAAGTATTCCCCATGTCGTCAGCAGCTGTAACGTCTCTGTTCCATGGGCTTTGGTCATCTTTTTGTGGTTATCAACCATCAACTGCAGAAATGCCATCTGTAACACATTGAAACGGCATTAAACGGTCGATCAAATCATTAAGTTGTTTATGAAGAAAATGCGTACATTTGTGTGTTTCTTTCATCTCTGCTGCACTTTTTTGCTGCGCTTACCTCCATCTTGTGGATTATTCAAACAGAATTATGGGATATTTCTCCTCCGTTTGTAGTGTGGTCCTGAAAACTCTCCGTTTCGAGGGCCAAACAGCCCTCCCCCTTAGACGCATTGCGAATCAGGACACCCCTACCACTTTACATGAATGCGCAAAATGGAGGGGTAGGGGTAAGGGGTAAATTGGGATCGGGCCCAAGGTTTAATGAGGATTAAGAACAATTAAAGAAGCAGTGGTTAAAAGCTCCCTAAAAGTGTTAGCAGACATAGAATTAAAACCCAGACAATTAAAACAGTGATACCACAATTAAAAGGAAGACAAGATAAAGACCAAAGATAAAAAATAGTCTAGTTCAGGGGTGTCAAACTCATTTTCTTTCAGGGGAACCAGTAAAATAATAACATATTAGCATATGAATAATGACAAATTAAATTTTTCTCTTTGTTTTCGAGCAAAAAAAAAATAACATTAAGTTATGAAAATATTTACATTTACAAAAAAGATGTGAATAACCCCTAAAAATGGAAATTTCTTGAGAAAACTAAGTGGAGTTTTAACAGTATTATTTCAACTTATCATTTATACATGTGCATTACAGATCGGATCTACAAAGACACAAAAAATGTAGTAACAGACAGAATATTGTTAAAATTGCACTTATTTTTCTTTAGACATTTCAGGTTGTTCATATTTGTTTTAGTTATTCACATTTTATTGTTAAAGGATAGTTTGTTAACATAAAAATATCTTCATAATTTAATGTTATTTTTTGCACTAAAACAAAGAAAAATTTGGAGTTGTCATTATTTTTAGGTTATTATGCTATTATTTTACTTGAGACCATATTGGTCTGTATGTGGAACCTGAACTAAAACCAGTTCAGCATGCTTGACTGTTCATGTCTTCAGTGTAATTTTTGCACTTCCCAAATTCCTCCCACAGGCCGGATTAGAACCTTTGGCAGGCCAGTTTGGACCCATGGGCCACATGTTTGACACCTATGGTGTAGACTGTGACCCCTGTATAAAACCAAGGGGTGTGACTTTAATTAAGAGTGGGTTCAATTATTCTAGGGCTTCCATAAAATCAACAACCATATATTAAAATCACCTAAAAATCTGAATATTGTCAATAAAATATGGTAATAAATCAGCAAATTCTTTGATAATAACATTGTTTTGTTTGGATGAAAATTTGTAAATTGCTTTGTTAATTGTTGGCCCGTTCCATCCTTGGCTCTTTCTTACCTTTGTTGGTATGTGATTATTGTTGAAATATATTGTATTATAAGTTCTGCAGACTATCATTTAGATCACAGGTGTCAAACATGCGGCCCGGGGGCCAAAACTGGCCCGCCAAAGGGTCCAATCTGGCCCCTATGAATTTGTGAAATACAAAAATTACACTGAAGATATGAACAATCAAGGATGTTGAAATCATTTTAGGTCAATTCAATCTAAAGTGGATCAGACTTGTAAAATATTATCATAATAACCTATAAATAATGAAAAGTGTACATTTCCCTCTTTGTTTTGGTGTTAAAAAAAAACAAAAAAAGTAAAATTAGAAAAAAACAGTTACATTTACACACTATCCTTTTACAAAAAATATGAATAACCTGAACAAATATGAACAATCTGAAATGTGTTAAGAGAAGTATGTGGAATTTGAACAATATTCTGCCTGTTACTAAATCTTTAAGTTGTGATACACATGTATAAATGATCAACTAAGGCTTAATATTGTTAACATTGCACTTTTTTTCTTAAGAATTTTCAGGTTTTTCATATTTGTTCATGTTATGTTAAAGTACGGTTCGTAGATGTAAACATTTTCATAATGGAATTTTTCTTTTTTCACTCAGAAACGTAGAGAAAACTTTGGAGTTGACATTATTTATGAGTTCTTATCCTATTATTTATATTATTGTACTGGTCCGGCCCACTTTAGATCACATTAGGCTGCATGTGGCCCCTGAACTAAAATGAGTTTGACAGCCCTGATGGAGATAGTTACTAAGTGTAATATACTTCAGTTTTGCTAATCTGTTTTCTATCTGTTATTGACATTATTAGGACTCTAAACACATGTTATTATATCACTAAGGAAGCAAAAGTAATGTGTTATGTTGTGTAAATGTGAGATGGGGGTGGGATTTAATAAGGATTCTTCTTCCCACTCCTTTTTGACCAGTACATATTGAATTTATTTTGTTATTACTAGTGTACATTGCAATTGCTATTTTGTCTTGATCATTTTTATTTTTTATAAATGTATTTGCTCAGATATTAGTTTCTTGTACACAAAAAATGTTATTTTTTTTCTTCTGCTCAAAACAAATACACGAATGAATAAAATTACAACTGCGTCCATAACATTTACTGTAAAAATAAGATATTAAAATGATGTGAAAGCAAAAATAAGACTATTTACCTTCAGCTCTGGTCTCCTCGCTTTAACCAACTCTCTGTGATAATAAAAAAAAAAGTCCAAACTGGTAAAAGTAATAAAATCATGACATAAAAAGGACAAATAAGAGACCATAGTGATACTGCTTAGAGAAAGTAGAGGCTGATGGGAGCTGCAGAGGGAAGTTGGATTTGTTGGCAGGGACAGAAAAACAGCGTGGGTTAATATTATTTGCAGGTTGAAGCTGTTCCATGACTCTTTGCCTTATGATGGACTGGACGGGGAAAATTTTCAGACAGAGGGTAGATGACAGGGGCACTAGAGGGAAAGACAGGTCTGTGGTGTGATTTGGACCGGGAGAAAGGAAGTGTTAAGGCGACATGTGAAGTAAATAGTCAACCATGTGGAGCTGAGTGAATACGGCGTTGCAGGTTATGTGTTGGCATTAGCGACCGGACAGGTTTGGAAGAAGAAAAAAAGACCAACGCTCCTGAAACAGGTTGAAATTATCGATACAGCCAAGAGTCCTGCAGGTGGAAGATAATATACTGTTAATTTGACTGTGATTGGACTGATTGGATTCAGTGGCGGCTGGTGAAATAATTTTTTGGTAGGATATAGTATCCAAGTATCTGTTTTCAGCTGCACTATACCCACATATCACCACCAGGATGTTGAGACGTTCAAAGCACTGCTTAAAACTCACTTTTTTGCACTGGCTTTTAATAGGAGCTCAGATGGACATTTTAATGATCTTAGTTTTAACCCTTTCATGCATACTGGTCACTGCAGAGGACAGCTATTCAACAGCTGTTCTCTTGCATGTTCACAGGTTTTGTTTTAGTTCCATATCAGCCAACACAGTGGACGCTCATGCATTATCCCATACACTGACATTCATACCATTACTATAACTTTGCTCTTCTTGATAAACCTGATCTGTAGTAACATGTTTAAGTGTAAATCAGTTGCTAATTGTTATAAGACTGTAATTAACAGTTTTTTTTTTTTTTTTTTTTTGCATATTATCTCTGTCACACTTCGACCTGAAGTGAGGGTAGGTTGCCAAAAGGCTATCTAGAAAACAGTCTAATTTGGTCTGAAACTAAATCAAAAACAACAAGAGAAAGTCCATTTGATTTGAAAAAAAAGGTGAAGAGCTTTATTGCCCTTAAATGTATCACAAGAATTAAGCACAAAATGATAATAACAACAAAAAATAACACAGGTCTGCACAGCACCACAGCCCTTCTCTAACTGCCCAAGCAATGTCAGACCCCCTCCATTTAAAGGCTAGGCCCCTCCCACTGGACCATACCATTTGTAATTGGTACCAATTTAAACATTTCATCAAACTACATACGTTATTTCCCATAGTTAAATCACAGAACAGTTTATGTCTTTTAAACTCACATCAAAAGAGTCATCTTATAAGTTTAGCATTTACATACTCTCTTTAACACTCAGAAAACCTGGTATGGTGCAGTGTGACAAGCTGAGCCTAGTTTCCTCATTAAACTCAGGCATTATAAAAGGCAGCCTGATGCTCCCCTCGGGTCCTTTTCCACTGCCCAGAACCAGGAAGCACTATGCAAGTAAAGAAGAACATATAATTATGAACAAAATTTCACAATCTAGAACATAACATAATTAAAGACCTAATTCAAAACTTATTTGTGTTTGTGTGTGTTTTTGTATGATTTCATGGAAAAACCAGCACAGGAGACTAACTTAGGTGTTTAAATGTAACCCAGTGTGTGCACCCACCAAGCTATCAGTAATAATGCTACCTGGCTATTGTTTGCCATGTGGACATAGTGAGTGTGTGGTGTATGGTGTATAATTAGTGGCAGGGGTGACTGCCACAATCTCCATGAACTGAGTACCAGCTAGTATTAGAGTATGTTAAAATATGAGAAAACATCAGATTAGCTGCATTAAAAATGTTTAGTTTATAGTTTTCACACAGTATATCACTTTCTGATCATGGATTTTAAATACATGTTTCTGGGCTTCAAAAATTAAACGCATGGTTTTTATAACTCCATGAAAAATAGGTTCATGAAAAAAATTTCAATCGCATTGTTATTTTCATGCCTGAAGAGGAATAAAAGCAATCAGGAAAAAAAAAAATCTTGACTAAGGTTCTCGTAATTCATGCATGAAAGGGTTAAATTATTGTCTTTAGTGTTTTTACTTATTGTTTTAAAAATTTTAATGCATGAACTATGTACCAGTATTGTTTTATTCTATTTATTGTCTTTTACTCCTGTTGTGTTTCATCATTATGTACAGCCCTATGGGACAGTAATGTCTGTTGTTAAGTGTGTTATATTAATAAACCTGGACTTTGACTGTGACTAGGATACAACATGCGCTACAATTTTAAAATATGAATTTAAAGCAGTGATATTTTGCTTTTTCAAATGGAATTCTTCATTTTCAAACATTTCCCTGTGGTCTCCATAAACTGTAAATGCTCTGCTTGGGTCTGAATTCTTCATTCATTCAACTCCACAGGTCCATCTGCAACACTATTTCTGACTAATGACACCAGAAAGGTGGTTTGGAGCACTGGCCCTTTAAATGCAAATGAGCCACTTCAGGCCCCGCCCCCTCCAGGTTGTTGGCTGTGCTGCTCTGTCCTGTTCAACCAATAACTGAACATTTTCGATAATCTGTTTGAAGTTTGGACATATTTTCAGTATGGACTACAACCGCTGCTGCTGACAAACAGTTATGTCGTAGTCGGAGAAATGTTTGTCAGAAGTCTGGACCTGATATGTGCAAATGTTGTGATGTAACTAGTTATAGACGTAAGAAAGTAAGCAGGAATTAAAACAGGTTGTAGAAATCCACTTGATTTTTGCCAAAATGAATATAAAGATAGCTTTGCAGCAGCTGGAGGGTTCAAATTCAAACTGTATGAACTATTAGGGTCCAAATACACAAAGAAATGAACCACAGACTAAGAAAAGTGGGTAGTCATAGCTTTATCTGCTAAGCTAAGGTATATAACCTAACACATCCTCCACATACAGGTCTGTCGCATTACTTTTATAATTACATTGGGCATGAATGACGTAACCCGTGTCGTAAAAATTTGAAGGGGAAGGATCGGCCTTACGGATTGGTTGCTTTTACCGATCCCTGATCCAGCTAAAATGTTGATATCGGGGCTGACATGTGATCGGATCGGTGCAACTTTATTTCAAGCTTATTCCATTGAATAAAAGTGCTTTATAAATGCAATTAATTATTTTTGTTAATATATTATTATTATTGTTATTATTTTTATTAATGTATTATTATTATTATTATTATTATTATTATTAAGTTAAATAATTTCACACTTGTCATATTCAATGAGATGAATGCAACAGAATGTATTGATTTGTGACTGTCAGACAATAAACCATATGTTTAATAAAGAACAGGTCGTCCTCATGATAACTGGAAAAGTAAAACTATTAATCCATAAAGACCCAAACATCCACCGGCAACCAAAAGCATCTACTGAACTAAAACCTTTAATACCTGTTGATCCACTTATTCTATCATCCATGTAAATAATTGGTGTAAAATACAGTGTATCATCTTTTCATGGTCATCAGATATGACCCATTTGGACGTTCAGAGGCTCTGTAGTTACCATGGAAACACCGTCATCTTCTACAACATTGATTCACCAGTAAAACCCATGGAGTTGGATCAATGACAGTGGATGGACACACTGGGTTTTACATTCAGTTATTGATATCTTGGGTGAAAAAGTCACTTTTTCTTCAGTTTTCTCTGTTTTGATATAATAACCTTTGAATTAACTGGAGTTTTCATGAGCATCTAAATTAAATGTAGGAAACTACATACAAATACAGAGGATAATAATTTCATAAATGGTGATGAATCACTTAATAAAGGTTAAACAGAGAGGGAAAAAAATTCATTTGGGAACTGCCACAACACTAGCACTGGGTCTGTATGGGTTATAAGACTGTTTTCACAGTTTACAAAATCTGACAAACATCCTTCTCTACGTCTTCCATTTTCCCGTAGTTTAAAGGAAACGAGCGTAGAGAGAGAGAATTTGTTGTACCTTGAACAGATTGTAAATCCTCTTCAGATCATTTTTTGTCATTTGTGATATTGGACCATATTAATAAAATGGCCACGCTCTTTTTTTTTTTTTTTTTTTTTTGCTTGTAAAACTCCAAAAATGCTGTGTTTTTGGAGTAAACACAGAAAGGCTTTGGTTTCTAACAACATGTTCATCCCAACAACCTATTGTGTCTCTGCTCGACATCCCGCTGAAAGTTTAACAACAGCCTAGGCATGATGGGGTGATGCTGCTTTGTGTGTCTGCGTGATACAAAATTCAACAAAAGGGACGATGGGGATTTTGTCATTTGTTCAGAAATGGTTGAATATTGGCACACCAGTACAATTTGTATGTGGCACTGTTGCTGTGCTTTTTTTTTTTTTTTTTTTGGTGTGTATTCAAGTCGATTCCTGCATTTAGCCTGAAGTGCTGTTAGCTACAAATAGCTGTACTGTTAGAAGCCCCAAAGAATTGATACACAAGAATTCTTCTTCCCACCCCTCAGAATACAAAAGGGAAAACAGCGTTAGAAATAATGCATTATAAAACACATCCACACATTTCATTTCATGCAGCCTGTCGATGGTGGAAGCTGAGACCGGCCCGCTGGATGAATCATCTTTTAGACGAGTGAATCCATTTACAGATAAACATGAAAGCAAAAACCAACCTCTGTCTCCAAAGTATCGACTAGTGATGAAATCCAGATAGATCAGACCTCAGCCACACATGCACATGGAACGCACACACACACCATCACACCAGTCCGTGCTATTAATATTTCAACAGTGGTCAGATCAGCTTTCATGACCGGCTTTGTGGCAGGTAACACTTTATTTTGTAAAACTACTGTTGGTCGTACCTCTGCGACTGCTTTGACCTTGAGTATTTACTTTATTTTTGTTCTATTTAAGTGACTCGAGCTTTACACGGGCAACATGTTTCCCAACTAAACCCCCCATTTATCGTTTTTTTGGAGGTGATTATTGTTACAGAAGTGAGCAAAACACACACTGAATGTAGGAAGGGTTAGTAAATGATAGTAATGGTACATTTAACCCAGTGTTTTTCTACCTTGGGGTCAGGAATTCAAATGGGATCGCCGGAAATTTCTAGTAATTGATGAAAAATAAATAAATAAGTAAATAAAATAAGACATGAGAAACTGTGAGTCTGACACTGCAGCACTGTGGTTCTGTTTATCTGTCAAACGTTCACTGTGGTCAGTTTCAGATGCTGCAGCTCTTTCATAATTCATAGTTTCACTTCTTTGTTCAGTATTAATTGTCCTCCTTGTAAATCCCAGCTGGACTGACTGGACAGATCCTGACCTTTGTGCAGTAATCTACACCTGGATTTACTGCCTCTGTCCACAATAATATACATTATACAGACTAAATGTCCTCTAAAATGAACTGTTATTTGAAACATAGTATAGCAAACTATTACATGATCAAAAACAAATTAATTTTAGCGGGAAAAAAATGTCTCCGATTTGAATGTCTGGGGTCGCCAGAAATGTGTGATGTTAAAATGGGATCACAAAACAAAAAATGGTCGGGAACCACTGATCTAACCCAAAAAGACCCAGTGCTACTTTTTCGGCAGTTCCCAAATTATTTTTTTCTCTCAATTTAACCTTTTATAAGTGATTTATAAAGTTATTTATAAGTTATTTATTTAATTCCTTGTTTTATGTTTGGTGTACGGCACTTTGGCCAGCTGTAAAGTTCTTAAAGTGCTTTATAAATAAAGTTGGTATGGTATTTATTACCATTTACTGTAGTATTTTCTTCTTTATTTTTCTTTTTTTTCAGTGAAAATCACTTATTTTCCTATATTTAATTCACTGATCATGAAGATGTTCATGAAAGCTCAAATTAATGTTGATGGTTATATCAAAAACAAAAGAAGAAAAATGTACTTTTTCAGCAAAGATCATCAACTGAACACAAAAAAACATGTGTTCATCCACTGTCATTGATCAGTTTCCATGGGTTTTACTAGTGAATCAATGGCATAGAAGATAATGGTGTTTCCACAGTAACTACAGAGCCTCTGAACGTCCAAACAGCTCATATCTGATGACCATGAAAAGATGACAAACTGTATTTTCCACCAGTTATTTACATATATTGATATGTGACATGATTGATTTGTCAGATTTTGTAAACTGAAAACAGTCTTATAACCCATACAGACCCAGTGCTAGTTTTGCGCCATTTTCCAAGTGAATTTTTCTCTCTATTTAACCTTTCTTTTGTGATTTATCACCATTTATTAAATCATTATCCTCTATATTTTGCATTTTTCACTGTAAATCATGTACTTTCCTATATATAATTTAGATGTTCATGAAAACTCAGAATTAATTCAAAGGTTATTATATCAAAACTGAGAAAACTGAAGAAAAAGTGACTTTTTCAGCCAAGATATCAATAACTGAATGTAAAAACCAGCGTCTCCATTCACTGTCATTGATCCAACTCCATGGGTTTTACTGGTGAATCAATGTGGTAGAAGATGACAGTGTTTCCATGGTAACTACAGAGCCTCTGAACGTCCAAATGGTCATATCTGATTACCATGAAAAGATGACAAACTGCATTTTACACCAATTATTTACATGTATTGATAAGAATAGTTGATCAATACTTATTAAAGATTTTACATCAGTAGATGGTTTTTTAGATGGTTTGGGTCTTTATGGGTTAATCAAGGAAAAGACACAATAGGTGTAAGAATAGATCTTTGTCTGGCTCTAAATTAAAATTGTTTCCAACAAAATCTAAACAAAAAAAAAAGTGCTTTTATAGCATTTTATTTTATTTTATTGCTTTGTTTTGTTTTTTATAGATCATAATTGTTGTATGAGTGAGCAAAACACACTAAAATACAGGAAAACATATTAAATAATGGTAAGTAATGGTGAATTTAATCAAGGAAAAGACAAAATAAGTGTAGAAACAGATCTTGGTTTGAATATTGATAATTACAGTCATTATTTATACACTTTGTCTGTGTTAAAATGGTATCCAACAAACAAATTGCTTTAGTGGCTAAATATAACTAAATGAATTAAATGTGACTGTTGGGCAATAAATGTGCTTTGGTTTGGAAAAGAAAAGGATCCAGTTTGGTCAAAGTATTAGAAAATATAACTGATTTAACATGACATTTGAGTGGGTTTTTATTTTAATTACACCCTGGCATCTTTCCCTAAATGTGAGTGCTTAACTTTTCTTTTGTTGTTTTTATTTTTTAGAGATCATTATATTTGTAGAATTCAGCAAAACACACACTGAAACGCAGGAAGACGTAGAAAATGATAAATAATGATATATTTAATCAAGGAAAAGACATAATCAGTCTTAAAAATGCATCATATAACATCAACTACACTTAATATTGGAAAACGATGCCTTTTTTTCTTGGTTTGTAACGTGTTGTAATATCCTGGGTATTTCAGATGATTAAACACTCCTGCACGCAACAGCCATGAAGATCCAAGTGGGATCTACATGATTACAGTTTTCAGTTATTACAAGTATTCTCATTACAGTTTTCAGTGATCGCAGAGGCAGAAACCTTGAAACCTAAAAACTCTGCACACAGACCAAACAGTTTACATCTCTGGTAAAAGCAAATAACTGCTGAAATAACTATTCGTACAATGTTTTTTGGAATCATTATGTTACACACAAATATTTGTGGCTAACTCGAATGTGTATGAAACCTCAACTACACACAGATCGTATAAATGGAACCATGATGTGCACTCTCATACCACAGTATCAATACAAATACTTCTCCAAGGACAAAAGTGGAACACAATACAACACAAATACCTGCAATATTTTTTTTTTAAAAGAACCAAAAAAGGTAATATTTTTTGTGGTTTTGACCATAAAAATTCACTCAAATGTGACGTTTGTATCTGATATTGTCCAAGATTGTACAGTGAGTATAAAGCAGTGAGGTGTGATTGCAGTTTTGTAAAAAAAAAAAAAAAAATAGTGTGATGCCGAAAATATGCATTCAGTTTTGCTTCACTAGGTGCATGTGTAATTTGATACAGTTCAATTCAACTTTATTATATATAACTTTATAAAGTTGCACAAGGCAGACTCAGTGTGTTTCACAGCTGTTATATAACAAACAACAGAGTGCAAGTGCAAGAAAACAATCGCATGTACACACACTTAACCCTTTCATGCATAGGCCACTCCAGTGGACAGTTCTTCTCCAGCTGTTCTCTTGTATATTTATGGCTTTTGTTGTTTTAGTCCCATATCAGCCAACACAGTGGACACTTACGCACCATCCCATACACTGACATTCAGACCATTACTGTAACTGTGCTGTTCTAGATAAACCTGATCTGCACTAACATGTTTGAGTGTAAATCAATTGTTATTTGTTAGACAAGAAGGTTTTTTTTTCATATTATCTCCATGAAGTGAGTAATTACTAGCATTAGAATATGTTAAAATGTGAGAAGACATCAGATTAGCAGCATTAAAAATGTTTTTATTTCATTGTTTTCATATCACTTTCTGATATTGGGTTTTAAACATATGTTTCTTTACTTCAGAAATTAAATGCATGGATATTTTTGTAACTCCATAGGAAAAAAAAAACCTGTTGCATTGTTTTTTTCATGCCTAAGGAGGAATAAAAACACTGAAGAAAAAAATCTTGACTAAGGTTCTCACAATTCATGCATGAAAGGGTTAACCTCACACATGCACACACACAACTCAACAGAACGCTATCGAAAACAGGTAAGTTTTTAACCTGTTTTTAAAAATGGTTACTGGTGTGGCATGTCTAATTGTATCAGACAAGGTGCTCCATTTTTGTGGAGCATATACACTAAAAGCTGTATTATAAATTAGGTTTTTTTGTTGAAACTATAAGCTGTTGTTGCTACACAAAACTACACACTAACCACAGCATCTTACACCTAACCAATAGAGTGTTTTACATCTATTGCACAAAAAAATAATTCTGGGAAAAAAACAAACAAAAAAAAAATGTTGAATAGTTTTTGAGACAGTACATTACATATAAAAGCCTTATGAATAAGCAGTCAGCAGTTCGGTAGCCAGTATTACACACTGATACTATATTCAGTTTATAGGATTCATAAAAAACACTTGTTGCTTTTGCTTTTATGTGCAAAAGATATTTGCAAAAATATTTTGTATTCATAATATGTCATACTAGTGGTAGAGTATACACACATATTTGATCTCATATATATATATATATATATATATATATATATATATGTAATGTATGGCAGTGCATCCTTCACATACCACAATATGAAAACAAACACCAATGACAAAAGTGGAATATACGACCACAACAACAACAAAAAAAAAGTCCTTTAAAAAATTAAAGGAGTGATATTTTGCTTTTTCAAATGGAATTCTTCATTTTCAAACATTTCCCTGTGGTCTCCATAAACTGTAAATGCTCTGCTTGGGTCTGAATTCTTCATTCATTCAACTCCACAGGTCCATCTTCAACCCTATTTCTGACTAATGACACCAGAAAGGCGGTTTGGAGCGCTGGCCCTTTAAATGCAAAAGCCACTTCAGGCCCCGCCCCCTCCAGGTTGTTGGCTGTGCTGCTCTGTCCTGTTCAACCAACAACTGAACATTTTAGGTAATCGGCTCAAAGTTCGGACATATTTTCAGTATGGACTACGACCGCTGCTGCTGATAAACAATTATGTCAAACTCAGACAAATGTTCGTCTGAAGTCTTGACCTTATATGTGCAAATGTTGTGATGTAACAAATTAAGCAGGAATTAAAACAGGTTGTAGAAATCCACTCGATTTTTGCTAAAATGAATATAAAGATAGCTTTGCAGCAGCTGGAGGGTTCAAATTCAAACTGTATGAACTATTAGGGTCCAAATACACAAAGAAATGAACCACAGACTAAGAAAAGTGGGTTTAGCTAAATATGAGCCCTTTAAACAGAAATATCCAAATATTTTGTGAGTTTGACCTCAAGTTTTCATCCACATCACATGTAATACTGTCCTGAACATGTCACAAAATTTCACAGTGAATGTAAAACAGTGAGTTTACAGTTTTGCGTTAAGTGCGTTATAAAATGGTGTGATATCAGCTACAGGTGTAAATGATTTCAGTGATCTCGCTCCAATCATCACTGTTAGCGTTCACACATTCAGTATAAAAGTGTAATCCACCTTTAGTCGGACTTTACACCAGTCGACCAAAACATGTTACAGGTCTTGAGCAGGAAAGTATTTCTTGAAAGACTCTTAAAAGACCTTGAAATTGTTGTGCTTTGGAGTGAATACAGTTAATCACACAAACACTTATTCTGATGACACAAAGCTGTAACAACACAATGATAATATAAATGACAAACACTTATGGGTGTTCCTTTTCTGTGTGCAGAGCAGAGGCATCTGTACATGTAGTAAACAAACAGACGACCATGACAACCAACACACGTCAAATGCCATGTTTTCACTGTAGAGAATGTACATTATTATTGGTGCACTCGGTAAATACTTTGTATCTATATTAGGCCTTTTCCTGTATAAGTAAATTTAACAATAAAAATTAACCCTTAGAGGTCCACGGTCACGACCCCGTGACTGAATCACACGACATTTTCAACACATCGTAGCATCGGAAGTCGGTCACGTAGACCAATGGGATAATCACATTCAAAAGTGTGGAATTGAAACACTCTCTCACTTTTTATTTGCTGTTGATAGAGCAAATACAATCCGAGATACGACGATTTGTACTCGGAGCAAACATGAGTAAAAGTATGAAAATGGGGTGGGGGGTGTAACATTTCTGACCATATCTACATCATTTTTTTGTCCTTTTTCAAAGTGGAAAAAACTGGTGAAATCTGCAGATTCTAATCCACAGACTGCATTAGCATTACAGGTAAGGGAGAGAATGACCCCCACCTGAACTGGGAGGACTGTGGGGGGAGGGGGTGATGGGAAAACTGGAGAAAAGTATGTAAAAATATGCTTTGATGTCAAATATTTGAGTATAGTTTTAATTTATTACAATTTGATTTTATATACCTAATATTTGGAACCAATATTCACTTGTAAAGTCTTTGAAAAGGTTCATGAAACATCTGTGTTATTTATGCAATAAATTATATAGATTTTTCAAATTGGATTTTATATTTGTTGTGTGTTTTTTGTTAGTTAAAGTGAAAAAATAATAGGCAGAAGAGATAGATGAAGTTGTGCTGGAAAAGAAGAGATACCAAACATGTGTATAGTAAACATCTCCTTATACAGTATATAAAGGCCAAATCAAAAGTACTGAAAAACGGCCAAAGTAGACTCAGACCACTAAGGCTTAACTGACTCTGAACCCTTTCATTAAATTACTGTGAATTTTAATGTGTTATTGGACATTGTCATCTTCTTCTAATCGGTTGATGTGACAACAGTCTCCCTCCTCTTGCTACAACTTTTTTGCAACTCCATCGTCCGGTATCATATTCTAATGAGCTTTTATTAGAAAATAATGAAAATCAATATTTTTTTGTGTATTTGATCCAAAAAGGTCACCCATGACTAATTGAATTTTTTTATACTCGTTTGCATTTGGGTGGACTTCCAAAAACTAGAACCCTGGTTGAATAATAAACAAAAAAAGGGAAAAAGATCCAAAGTGTTTAATCCAAAACTGTTAAAACCTGTTCATCAAATACTGTTCATCTGCTGTTTATTTGACTGTTGCTGATTTTCATATTCAGCTGACTCTGTAAAGGCCTGTGAGCTGACCTGGTTGTGATATAAGGCTCTACAAATTAAATTGGATTGAACTGAAATTGAATTGAAAATGACTGTATTCTGCCTTCCAGAACAATACAAAAAGGAAAGTCATATAAAGTCAAATTAGTCAAAAGTCATTCAACAGAATGAAACACAATGGCAGGTTGGCTTTGTTCTTGTATGTTGCGTGTAGTTGTTGCATGACCTTAATTGCTCACTCACAGCATTGGTTGCTTCTGCTGATGTTTAGTTTCGATGGCTCTTGTTTCCAGTGATTCATCAAGCATTTCAAAGCAGTCTTGTCAGGTAGGAAGGCTTGCGATAGCTCTGTATAATCTCCAGTTCTATACATTTGGTCACTGAGCCCGTGGTCCGCCCAGTCATATGAGACGAACGGGCAGAGCGTCCACAATCTGTCGCACACGTGGCATGAGGTAAAACGCAAGAAGGCCTAAGATTGCTTGTGAATTTATTGAAAGCCAGGAGTGCTATGCAACCTTGTACATATTCAAACAAATTTTGTATAAGAGTACAGACATGGGTTCATGGGTGAACTTAAAAAACAAAAAGGCTCAAAAGTGAGTTCACTATAGTTACTTATGCATAAAAGCTCATCTAAATATCATATACTGTAACAACAAATCTGTCATTTAACAGAATTTTCACTGTTTACTTCACAGATTTTTCCTGTATTTTTAAGATACAGGAAAATATCAATGAAATGGAAAAAAAACCAGACTGATTTTACATGTCAAATGTAAAATAACATGAAAAAAACTGTAACTGTGAATAACCATAAAATTTCACATTTTAAATTTTAAAAGAATTTTTTTTCTTTTTTTCACACAAAAATACAGTCAAAATACATTTGCAAATGTATCATAATTTCACAAATATTTCTTTTCCATTTATGAGATTAAACTGTTAATTTAAAGTTTAATACTGTAAAAAAAAAAAAAAAAAAAAAAAGAGATAAAATTACTGACAGTTAACCATTAAATTATTTGTTCTGTAAGTTTAATAAGACTTGTTTGTTAATTGACAAATATTTTGTGTAATTATGGGAGGTTTCACAACTAAAATGTATTTTTGTGAACATATAACATGTATAAGCACTGATAAACTGTCCAAATACAGTTTTTATCAGTGGATTGGACAACTGAGTCTCATTGAAAATTATTTATATATATATTTATAGGGAATTTGATTGTTTTAATACATGAAGATATTTTTTATTAAACATTCAAAAGTCAAAAAATATGCAAAACCTCATGTAAAGTTAGGGCAAAAAACTGCATTTTAATTATGGAAAATTACCATATTTTTTATTAGATGGTTATTTTCCATTATTTAACAGTAGTTTTTGGCACCCCTGCTGCCGGAATAATACTGTTTTTGTTTTTTGTTTTTTGTTTACAGTGTAGAGTAAATTGTTTTTGAGGAAAAAAAAAAAAAAAGTTGTATCCCCAGTAAATGTGCAATAAAGCAACTGTTATAAGCTCATAAACTGACAAAAATCACTCATATTCACTTTTTACAGCTTCAAAATGTCTATAAAATCTCTCTGAATCACTGTATAATGTTATAAAAACCAACATGTTTCTGGACTACACTGAGGCATGGGATTAGACCTATATTTGATGTTTGGGGAAATTACCAAAAATAGTCACTTGCCCAATAAAGGGTTAACCCTTTCCAGGTCACCCATAGAAATACTCTGAAATTCAACATTTCAACCTTAGTGTGTTATTGGAGGACATACCAAGACTTTATTTACTTCTGAGAAATTCTTCAAAATGTTTTATTGTTACGTAGAAAATCAAGGTCAGCAGTGTTACCATATTTGGTTCCTTTCCTGCAAGTGTCAAAAAAACCCAAAACAAAACAAAACAGAACCAAGAAATGAATATAAAACTAGAAAAGCACTCGGAGAGCGCAGACCTCCACCGTGGCAGATTAGTCCCCCCCCCCGATCCTTTGTTCCTTGTGCCAGTATCAACATTTTCTGAAAATTTCCTGAAATCCATCCATAACTTTTTGAGTTATCATGCTAACAAACAAACAAACAAACAAACAAACAACAAAGAGACAAGGGATGCACTGATACCGATACGAGTATCGGCATCAGCTCCGATACTCAGTGTGTGTACTTGTACTCGTACTGGTACAAGATATCCAATACAAATGCACTGATCCCACTTGTGTCCGTGTGCCATTCCCAGTTCAGTGCAGCAGGTACGAGGAGGAGGAAGAATGTGTGTGAGTGTGAAGAGTGTGGAGATGGAACTGAATAAATGATCAGAGTAACACTGACAGTAGCGTTCAGACACACACAGATACAGACGCAGCCTTCTGTCTGTAATCTGACTACATTCCATCTGTTTTCCAGCTGATGGAGGATGAGTACCCAGACACAGAATACCAGCGGGAGTACGGAGCGGTGCGGACCGCCGCCAGCGGAAGTGAAAACCAAACCTGTCACTCATTTGTCTTTTCTCTTCCTGCTGAAGCTAAACTTTTAAACCTTACAGAGAAAACACTAACATTAGTATCACAGTAGTGTTCCTCTGTCGTCTACAGGTTTGGTATTACTGACTTTCTTCTTCTTCATTAAACTTTCCTCTTCTTCGTGGTATTTGTCCAGTATGGTTAATTCAGAGCGGCGCCCCCTGGTGGATTAACTGACAAACGCTCATTCCAACACATTAAATGTCAGTAGCAGCACTTTGTTCCAGTCAGACTAATGACAACGACAATAAAGCACATTTACAAAAGGAACTAACAACTGGAATGAGATTATTAAGGACTAGGATCGGTACTCGGTATCGGCAAGTACTCAAATGGAAGTACTTGTACTCGGTCTGGAAAAAAGTGGTATGGGTGCATCCCTGATGAAAACATAACCTCCTTGGTGGAGGTAAAAATACAAGAAAAACACATGAAAGATGAAAGGAACATCACTTTTAGAACATTATGAGAACATGCGTGCTGCTCCAGACCCCTGTCCACATCCACGTTCTCCTTTGAACATCACTCCTTCCATTAGTACCATTACTTCCTGGTACTTAACAAAGCAGGTCCACTCACTGCTCATGCCCAGGTGGACCTTACAGACCCTGGAGACCACACTGGACCTGAGACTGGTGACTCACTGTCCTCACTGGAACTGTTGCTGTCACTGTCTTGTAATGTATGCAGAAATGACCAAAAATAGTCACTTGCCCAATAAAGGGTTAACAGAGTTATACTAATGATAACAAAGCTGTATCCATGTTTATTGATTATAAGGGAATTCTTTGATAATCAGGTGGCAAACTCTAGGGAAGAAGAGGCCACTGGTAAAACCCCTGACTCCAGAAGGCTGTGGGTCATGTCATCTAATCATGGCGCTTGTGTTTCCTTAATATCAGCAAGAGTCATATGATTCAAGCAGTTGAAATTTGATCGTCTCATGGTGGCCTCTATAAATCATCAGAGTGACCAGAAGGTTTCTGTAATGTAATGTGAGTCGCATACTGAGGCCACTGGTCCTGAAGGAGGAGCTCAGACCGTCTGTGGAGACGCCGTGGGGTCCAAATCCACCAGACACTGTTAAAGCCTTAAAACACTTTCACACAAACCACCTTAACTGTCAAAGAAAGAAGAGAAAATGTAATATTATCGCATTTAAATTATTTGAAAGTTTTTTTCTCTTATTTTGAGGCAAAAATCTGTGTTGCAGAAAAAGTATCAGTCAGAAACATTAAAGTCAAACAATATCAATAACATTAAGTTTGTCTGTCCTGGATGGGGTAAGATAAGAAAACACAGATCGATATAATTGAAATATTTGCATACTTTCACAATTTTAACATCTACACACACTGCGATGCACTAACCCACAGGTGTCAAACATGCGGCCCAGGGGCCAAATCTGGCCCGCCAAAGGTTCCATCCCGGCCCTGCAGGATGAAAGGTCATAACTGAACCTGAACAGTCCAGGTGGTCCAAATCCTTTTGGTTCAGGTTCCACATCCAGACCAGCGTGATCTACAGTCAAAAGAACAACACAATAAACCAGAAATAATGACAACTGCAAATTTTCTTTGTGAAAAATTATGTGGAAAAAATTGAAGTGAAAAAAATCACATTACACTGTGAAAATATTTACATTTACAAAACTATTCTTTCACAATAAAATGCAAATAAATACATAAATAAAAACACAGATGAACAACCTGAAATGTGCAGTTTGAACAATATTCTGCCTGTTCCTAAATGTTTGGTGCATTTATGGACCCCCTGGGATCTGCAGTTGTGTTCAGAATAACAGATGGAATATTGGAGAAAATGTTCAAATTGTAGTTCCAAACTCCAAAATTTTAACAATATTCTGCCTGTTCCCAAATGTTTATGGAACACTGTGTGTAAATGTACATGTACAAATAATAAGTTGAGGCAGAATAGTGTTAAAATTGCACTAATTTTTCAAATGAAATTTCAGTTTTTTCAGGTTATTCACATCTGTTTTGTAAAATGTAAATATTTTCATTATTTAATTGGGTTTTTTTTGTACTAAAACCAAAAGAAAAACTTGGATTTGTCATTATTTACAGGTTATTAAGTCATTATTTTACTGGTCTGGGCCACAGCAGATCAAGCTGGGCTGAATATGGAACTGAACAAAAATGAGTTTGACAGCCCTGGACTAATGGATGCAACATAATAGAGCAACCATTAAATAAATAAATATCATATTCAGTTGCATTTTGTAATCAATATTATGCAGCATGTGTTGCATTTATTACAAAGATAATCAATGCCCTTTGGTGACGAAGAACCTTAATATCATTTAAGGATCAATTATGGTTCACCTTTCATTAATGGGTAGGAGGTTGGGGTTGATGGTTTGGGTTCCTGAGGTTCTGAGGGAAAAGAATGGAGGTTACGGCACATATGAGACCTTAGTTTGGTTTGTAGTAATTATAGTTGTGGAAAAAATTATTAGACCATCAAAAGTCATCACAAACAATGGTCTGGTTTGTAGTATTAATGGGTAGGAGGTTAGGGTTCCCAAGGTTCTGAAGGAAAGGAATGGAGGTTATGGCAAATATTAGACCTTAGTTTGGTTTGTAGTAATTATAGTTGGGGAAAAAAATTTCACGACCATCAGAAGTCCTCACAAACAATGGTTCTGCAATCCAGTCCTAACTCCTGTGTGTCATGTGACTAAAACAGACAGAAGAGAAAACGTGGAATGAATAAAAGCACTGTTTGTGTCAGTACAGTCAGGAGCGCTGCTACCAACTGTGGGTCCCATGAAAGCTAAAGGTTGTCGGCCCTTTCATAAAATTCAGTATCTGGTCCATCTGTCGGGGGGGGTGGGGGGGGTGTCACTTCCAATAGTGTGAAAATGAAACTGAAACTTCACATGGTTTCAATTGCCAATTCCCAACTTCTATGCTTCTCTTCCACAGTGGATGTTACAGGACATTTTCACAACTTCTGGACCCCCTCCTCTGCTCTATGGGCCCCCCACAAATGCTGGGCCCCATGAATTTGTCATGTTTACCCCCCCCCCCATCAGCGCCCCAGAGTACAATGCCATAGATACTAATGTAAGACCTGCTGTGATTGTGGTTATTATCAAGAAAACATGGAAAATGTCTACATATCAGCTCTGAAATTAAACTACTATGAGCTACATTTGTTTTCATTATATTTGTCCACACACGGACCTTCAGTTGGACCAGGCATTCAAAGGAACAAGAAACTGAAGAAAACAAGGGGGGTCCAATACATTTTTTTCTGCGACCCTAAAGATAAACAGGAAACTGTCCAGTCCTGTGCAACATGAACGTCTTCTTTTTTGTGAATTCTTTCAGTTTGTGAAGACGTCCACAGGTTTTCTGAAGACTTAAAGTGCTGTAGATGATCCAAGAAGGTGGTTTGAAGAATTCTGAAAATGAAATGATGGGATTTAACTAATAAACTGAAAGTCTACTATGACTACTACTACTACTTCTGCTACTACTACTACTACTGCTACTACTGCTACTACTACTACTGCTACTGCTACTATTACTACTACTGCTACTACTGCTACTACTACTGCTACTACTGCTACTACTACTGCTACTCATTATATTAGTCCAAACAAATGTACCTTTAGTTGTACCAGGCATTAAAATGAACAAGAAATTGAAGAAAATAAGGATGGTCTAATAATTTTTTTCTGCGACTGTACATTCATTTTGTTCACTTATTTATAGTCTTTTTTTTCTAAGTGTTTTTTCTCTCATAAAATCAAAACCTAAAAAAGTGCTTTTGCAGCTAAATATAACTGTAAGAAATTAAATATTACTGTTGGGCAATAAATGAGCTTTGGTTTGGAAGAGAAAAAGATCCAGTTTGGTTCAAGTCTTAGAAAATAGAAGTGATTGAATGTGACATTTGAGTGGGTTTCTGTTTTAACTAAGCCCTGGCATCTTTCCCTAAATCTTAACTGAACTTTTTCAGGGCAAACAACTATTCACTCGTAACATTCATACCTACAGGCAGTGTGAGTGTTAACACAGCATACAGCCCAATGTGGTCTCAAGTGAAGTGATCTCAGTAAAATAACAGCCAAATCTATATATATATATATATATATATATATATATATAAAAGGGCAAGAGAAAAAAGTTAAATTGCATTGTGAAAATGTTTATATCTACAAACTCTCCTTTAACAAAATGTGAACCTGAAATTTTTTAAGAAAAATAAGTGTGACTTTTACAATATTATGCATCAGCGTATCATTCACATGTCCATTACAACGTACAGATCACAGTGCATCTACGAAGACACAAGAAAGTTAATAACAGGTAGAATATTAATAAAATCGCACTTACTTCTCTTAAGACATTTCAAGTCGATCATATTTGTTCAGATTATTCATATTTTTTGTGAAAGGATAGTTTGTAAATTTAAACATTTTAATGTACTTTAACGTTTTACACTAAAACAAAGAGAAACACTTGGATTTGTCATTATTTATAGGTTATAATTCATTCATAACCTTTATTTAACCCTTTCATGCATGAATTATGAGACCATTGATCAAAATTTTGTTTTCTTTATTTGTCTTTGGGCATTAAAAAAACAATGCAATTAATTTTTTTTCTTTGTTTTTTTTTTTTTTTTTTGTTTTTACAAAGCTATTTTTCATGGAGTTGCAAAAATGTCCACTCAGCTGGACACCATGTGTTTAATTTTTGAAGCAAAGAAACATGTATTTACTGATCTACTGTGTGAAAACTATGAAATAAAAACATTCAATCCTGCTAATTTGCTGCTTTCTCACATTTTAACATACACTACAAATAAGAAGTTATGGATGTTTTTAATTTTTGGGCAATTTTTTTCAGTTGGGATTCTTGCATAATGCTTTTTACATTTTTGTGTGTGAATTGAAAGACATTTTTTTTTTTTTAATGACCAGATATAGTTTTATTTACAAATGACAAAAATGACAAAAAAAAAAAAAAAGACAAAAGAAAATAAGAAATATCCTTAACTTTTTGTTTGTAGTGTACTCTAATGCTAGTTATTACTCACTTCATGGACATAATATGCCAAAAAAAAAAAAAAGAAAAGAAAAACTTTTGTTATTAATTACAGTCTAATAACAATAACAAGGAATTGATTTACACTCAAATATGTTAGATCAGGTTTATCAAGAACAGCAAAGTTACAGTAATGTTTTCAATGTCAGTGTATGTGATGGTGCATAAGCGTCCACTGTGTTGGCTGATATGGAACTGAAACAGCAAAAACACAGCTGGAGAAGAACTGTCCACAGGAGTGACCACTGTGCATGAAAGGGTTAAACTATGACATATATTGAGGAAGCAACCTCATTAACAAAATAGCCGAGACAAGACACAAAACATTTGAAACATACAATGAACATATGAGAAATACCAAAGAGTAAGTAAGTAAAGAGCAGCTAATTATGGATTTAAATGGTCTTAAATTGTCTTTAGATGGTTTTGCAGAGTGTTCCAGGTTGCAGGTGCACAGTAAGACAAACTGGACTGCAGTGTGAGCCATTCCTTTGAATGAGTGTGATAGAGACTTGAATTAAAAAATACTAAAGAATTAATATAAGATGGTAAAACACCAGTGAGGGCTTTAAAAACAAATAAAATCCAATGTCTATTACACCTGTTAGATACAGAGGACCATTCAGCTTTGGAACACAGGTCACAATGGTATTATGGTAATATTTTTGAACTAAAATGATTGTTCCCTCCACCAGGAGGTACTGTGATCACTTTACTTTCTTTGTTTGTTTGCATGTTTGTTTGTTTGTTTGTTTGTTCATCTTCAGTGTAAAACTCTTCCACCCATCTTTCCCAGATCTTCCCCACAGATAGGCCTAGGCCCTGGGACCAACCCAGTCCATTTTGGTCCCAGTAGGACAAAGTTCAAGGTCACAGCAAGGTCACAACATCTACAGTTTTCCATCTGTCATCACTGAGACATTTTCCAAAATTCATAAAAAATTCCAATTGACTCCGATTCTCCTCCAGTTGGATCCACCTGTAGCTTAGAACAGTCTCTTGTATGTGGAACTAAATTGTCCACATCCACTGTGGAATGTGGACTCTGTGGACATTTACACTGAACACTGAAAATCCCATTTCCCACACATTTAAAATTAGAACTCAACTAATATTGATGTGAATTGAATCTAATTGGACAGACACATGACTGGGACCAGATTCAACTGTTTCTGTGTATGGAACAACCTGGAAACTGTGTGGATCCACACATGCACAGCATTCGGGGTGAAGGAGGAGGTGTGCGTTTTCTGAACACTTGTTAAACTTGTAATTTTTTCATTTCATTAAGTCATCCCACCGGCCGAATTGGACCATTTAGCGGTCCTGTTTTGGCCCGCGAGCCTTATGTTTGACACCTCTGGTGAAACTTCTTAAACTACATGTTGTGGATTATAGTTACAAGCCTGAAAATACTCCTCTGAGAAGGGCCCCAGTCGTCTAAACTATTAAGAGTTTCCATTTGTGTTCAGAATCAGCATGTTTACTTCAAAATCATGTTAATTAACAACACCGATTATGAAGGACCCAACATGTAGTACATTTGATTACGACGAAAAGTATTTGTCATTACAATTCTCTTGCATATTGATGTAATTTCCATGAGTCGGGATCAGGTGGAGAGGTTGAATACATAATTAGAGGGAGGAATAACTGAACAGCAGGTGCATCAGGGAAAGCATCGCATTAACCCTTAAAGACTCAAACATCTACTGACTGATCTGAACGGTTTAATACCTGTTGATCCACTAATCCGGTGGATCCATGTAAATAATTGGTGTAAAATACAGTTTGTCATCTTTTCATGGTCATCAGATATGACCCATTTGGACGTTCAGAGGCTCCACAGTTACTGTGGTAACACCGTCATCTTCTACAACATTGATTCACCAGTAAAACCCATGGAGTTGGATCAACGACAGTGGATGGACACACTTGTTTTTACATTCACTGAGCCATGTCTTTGCTGAAAAAGTCACTTTTTCTTCAGTTTTCTCTGTTTCTGATAAAATAACCCCCAACTTTAATCTGAGGTTTTATGAACACGTAATCTGTGAATTAAATATAGGAAAATACTTGATTTTGAGTGAAAAAACACTAAATGCTGAGGATAATATTATATTAAATGGTGATAAATTGCTTAAAAGGAAATATAAAGAAAAAAAAACAACTTTGGAACTGCCAGATAAGCAGCACTGGGTTTTTATGAGTTAAATACCTGTTGATCCACTAATCCTATCAATACATGTAAATAATTGGTGTGAAATTCAGTTTGTCAGTTTTCAGAGGCTCTGTAGTTATCGTGGAAACACCGTCATCTTCTACAACATTGATTCACCAGTCAAACCCATGGAGTTGGATCAATGACAGTGGATGGACACACTGGGGTTATGTTCAGTTAATGAGAGATTTGACTATAAAAACAATCTTTTTCTTCAGTTTTCTCTTTTTTTGAATGTAATAACCCTCAACTCTAATCTGAGCTTTAATGAACATCAGTACATTAAATATAGGAAAATACCTGATTTTCACTAAAACATGTAACATACAGAGGATTTTATTAAGAGTAAATTGTGACAAATCACTCAAGAAAGGTTAAAATAGAGAAAACTGCTACAAACGTACCACTGGGTCTTTATGTGTGAACTCACCTCATCCCCATTAAAAACAACAGCAGCAGGTGGAAAGACACAATAACAGAGGTCTGTAAAAAAAAATACAGTTTATTATCTGTCGTATGTATTGAACAGTGTCACCTCAGAACACACTTGGTTTTCAGCCCCTTGGCCTGCTGTAGGGGCTGTTGTCAGGAGCCTGTCTATCTGCCTGTCACATGTCTTGTAAACACTCTAACTGTGGACAAACACAGCTGCAATCTTAACATTTTTACTGTGCATACATCATGTACAGTCCAGTTCTGAAATGGGTGACCTTGACCTATTGGTACAAAAGTACTGCATCACAGTAACAGATTACTTTTCGCTGTAACACAATAGTTTAAGGCATTACTAATCAATTTTCAGTAATATTTTACTTGGCACATGTTTAATAGCGCACACATTACAACACACTTTTCACCAGAGGTGTTTTCTGTCAGACTGCAGTGGAAGCTCAGCTTCCCCTAAAATGACTCCCATTAAATGCTCAAATCTGTTCAGTTGTTTTCATTTCATTGACTCCAAATGTGTTGGAACACGTTCATCTCTCAGACCAGTTGGTTCAGAATCAGTTTGATCCCAGATCAGTGGACTGGATGTTGTTCACTTCTCCTCCATTCCCGTGTCTGTGTTTGTTCATTCCATCTCTGCTCAGTGCATTTGTCCGTAGACGCTCAGCGTCCATGCACTTCAATGGGACTGAGTGGAACTGCCTTTTTCATTGGCTCTAAACTGGACGCTAATTGGATAAATGACACCATGTTGTCCCGCCCCCAGACGCTTGGCGTGTCTGGGGGTGAATGGAGCTGTGGGCGGAGCTCGACCGGGCTGGATGCCGGGCTTCCCCGTGCTGATTGGAGGGTCAGTCAAAAGGCTGAATCCCATTTGATTGACAGCTGTGTTCAGATCTGCTCCTTCACTGACACAGTTCAGTTTAATACCGTCACACATTCTGCTGGGAAATCACACAAACCAAATGACTTGTTCATTTCTTGCACTGTAAATAAAACACTCATTGGACTTCCTTGTTTCAATTTAACATAATTTCAGCGTTTTCTTGTTTACTTGGTACGATAAGGTCTCTGACCCTTTTCTCAAAAAGGAACGGAGGGACGACTTTATGTTTAAATAACTGGACTTTTTTTTTTTTTTACGTAAGCCATCAATGAGCTTCCCCTGTCTGAAAGACGAGCAGCTGCCACTGGTTTTCACCCATAATTTAATTTCTCAAATAAAGACAAAAAACATAACAGCAAGACCGTGAGACCTTAAGGAATCAAAAATGCATCAGTACAGTTCTATTTCCTGTTGGTGTTCATCCAATGGGTGCAGACGACAGAAGACAGTCCACTGTCCACATGGACGTATGCTCAGCACTAACACTAACCCTGCTTTACAGAAGTGAGTTAGCATGAACCCTGTGATCAGCAATGACAAAGTAAGCTAACGTTTCTGTGACTAGTTAGAGTTCTTTATCAAAAGCAGATTTATCTACCAGTGTCTCCGGCGCTGCACCCCAGTTTGAACATGTAAAATATTGAAAAAAATGTGAGAGTTCCTGCTGGGATTGGAACATCGTAGACCGTAGTGTCACTTACTGAGCTATCTGTCCACATGTACTTCTGGGCGAAAATGTATGCGTCCCAAGGCTCTTGTACCTCTTTGGGGGTTCTACTGTGCATGCACCATTATGACGAGTCTGTATGTAACTTTAAAATAATATAGAAGTCATGTAACACATTACAATTCTGAGACAGTAATATTGTAAGGAAAGGAATTACTTTTAAATAACAGTAACAATTAATAATAATAATCCTACTATAATGGACATTCTGCGCGTCTTTGTCCGGTGCATCTTTGTGTGATCGGTGTTGCAGCTCAACAGGGCGTCTGTACGAGTTTTCCCTCAGCCGTCACAGGCCCGATCGCTGCCAAACTCACCAAATGAATAGAAACATTACCTGACTATCCACTAGGCACAATTTTATGTCCGTATTCAAATGTTGTGAGGTATTCTGGCCGATTTTATCCGTCCCAACTCGCTCAGCCAGGCATGAGAGATGTGTCGAATCAAGTCTTTTGAATGGCTCTTTGAAGTGAACAATAAGAACCGATTCATTGCGAGCTGTTCATTTACAGAGGATACTATAATATTAAATGGTGATGAATTGCTTAAGAAAAAGCAAATATAGAGAAAAAAAAAACTATTTTGGAACTGCCAGATAAGTAGCACTGGGTCTTTATGAGTTTAGGTAACTTTTTCCACACACCTAGACTGAACTGGGAACTGTGTTGAAAGGCCAAGGAGTAAATATAGTGTGAGAAATGGATTTTGAAATCATATTCTGTGTGACTCATCTAAGGCCATGTGAGGTACACAGATATCCTCACAGATAGAAACGATAATGAGTTATGTATATACACATATGAATGATATTGCTGATTTAATACATACATATGAAGCAGAATGAGGCGAGATCGAAGAGAAAAAAGTTCCAGACCTCTTGAAATGCATGAGCACAACAGGTTAGTGACATCAAAAATATTCGGGTATTGAAAGGGAACTAGCTCCTTCCACTGAGCTGAGGGAGTCTGTGGGTTTATCCGCTACCTTTATTGAATACAGATCAGCTCTGATTGCTGGTGTTCCTGGTCTCTGTGTGGTGTCATGGTTTCCCAGGAACAAAGGAATGAATGTTAATTGAAGGAACAGCGCGATAAAGTTTGACACGGAACAAAGTATGAGTTAAGATGCCTGAGGGTGGGTTTTTGGTTAAGCTACATAACACATTGTTTACACAGTCAGGTTGTTCATTATGAAAAGTTATGCATTTGCTTGTGTAACGCCGTATGTGCACTTCTTTCCTCCTGCTTCCATGTTCTTCGGACAGCCAAACCTCTTAAGAATTACCTTCATGCATAACTCATTTTGTAGACACAACACATTTTCTTAATCGCCACAGGGAGGAAAAATGCACGCTAAACATATCTGGAAGACTCCATGCATTAACAGCCTATAAATGAATACTGTGGCACTCACTTTTCATCACAGGTGGGCCATGATTTCTTTTATATTTTTACCCCACCACCCCGAAGGGGAGGCAAGGGGTATTGTTTTTGGTTTGGTTTGTTACCTCAACCATGGAGGTTATGTTTTTGTCGGCGTTAGTTTGTCTGTCTGCCTGTTTGTGTGCAAGATAACTCCAGAAGTTATGGACAGATTTGGATGAAAATTTCAGGAAATGTTCATACTGGCACAAGGAACAACTGATGATGACCGGGGGTGGGTGGGTGGGGGACCTGATCTGCCTTGGCGGGGGTCTGCGCTCTACGAGTGCTTTTCTAGAAAAGACAGAGCAGACCTCCGTCTAGGCAGATCAGTGTCCCCCCCACCCCACCCCCACCCCCGATCACTACTAAAATTTAATCATTTGTTCCTTGTGCTAGTATCCACATTTCCTGAAATTTTCATCCAAATCTGGGGCAATGATCTGCCGTGGCGGAGGTCTGCACTCTCTGAGTGCTTCTAGTTTGTTTTTGTTTATTTATTAACACTCTAGCAGCAAAACTATTGGTTGAATTCAGACCAAATTGGGTTTATAGATTGCCAGTGACCCAGAATAGATGTCATTACATTTTGGGAAAAGTAGGTCGATGTTCACATTTTTTATGAATTTTTTTTTAAAATGTATTTTTTCCCCCATTTACTCATAATGAGCGAAATTTCACATCTATAAAAACAACAATTTTGTTTCAATTTACTTCAAACTTGGCACATAATAGGCAATTGTTATACTGACATCAGCATGAAATTTTGCATGTCTATAGCAGCAAAACTATTGGTTGAATTTATACCAAATTGGGTTTATAGATTGCCAGTGACCCAGAATAGATGTCATTACATTTTGGGAAAAGTAGGTCAAAGTTTACATTTTTTATGAATTTTTTTTTAAACCTATTCTTTCCCCTATTCACTCATAATGGGTGAAATTCCACATCCATAAAAACAGCAATTTTGTTTCAATTCACTTCAGACTTGGCAAATATATAGAGGCAATTGATATGCTAACATCAGCACGAAATTTCATATGTCTGTAGCTGCAAAACTATCGGTTGAGTTCATACTAAATTGGGTTTATAGATTGCCAGTGACCAAGAATAGATGTGGTCACATTTTGGGAAAAGTAGGTCAAAGTTCAAATTTTTTATGAATTTGTGAAATAATTTTTCTTCTCTCATTTACTGATAATGGGTGAAATTTCACAAATCTATAAAAACATCAATTTAGTTTTAATTTACTTCAGACTTGGCATTAATATGCTGGAAACTTCTGTTAATTTTATGTTTATATTAGGGCTGTCAAAATTTACGTATTAACGCAGATTAATCCATCATCGTGATTAAACTGATTAAAAATGTTAACCCATCTGCAGCGCAGAATGACTCTGAACGTCTCTGGTAACACATTTCAACAAGTTAGTCTAGTAGTGACAGGCAGCAGAACCAACCCATAAAGATGGAAGACGCTAAACAGCACGTTGGTCCTCTGGATGGAAATATGAGGACAAAAACCCCAAAACGGAACAGTTGGCTGATGTAAAGTATTATCCACACTCTGCAGGAAGGAGTTTTCCTTTCACTAAAGCACTTCCATCTTAAAATACCACATTAATACAGATTCAAAATGAATGATATTTAATCGTGATTAATTGAAATTAATCCACAGCAACCCTGTGATTAATCTGATTACAAATTTTAATCGTTTAACAGCACTAGTTTATTTATTTGATAAAATAAAATAAATATGCAGGGGAAAAAAATGAAATTTGCTTTTAAATGGCAGCAGATTGATGACATTATGACTGAGAAGGAGCAGAAAGAAGAATGATCTAATATTTCTGCCCATCTTTACAAAATACTTGTGCATTTACAGTGATAATTTCATCGTTTCAGTTGTGAATTCAACCCTTTAATACAATATCTGTGGTCACTTACTGATGCAGTTCATCTTTTTAAATAATAATAATTAAAGAAAACTGACTACTTTAATTTCTCATTTGCTTTAACCTTAACAACCAAGAACTTAAGAAAGAAAAAACTGAACAAAAAATTCTTAATATAATCATAAAACATGCAAATAATAAACAAAAATAACATTTTAGATCATTTTAAACTTACCAAGTTTTCACATATCAACACATACCTTCATTAAAAAAAAAAAAAAAAAAAAAAAAAAACAACCACATGAATATACAGTAAAAATAAATGTTTGCAGAAGAAATCAGCAACAAAACATGAAACAAGCAGGTGAAGTGCTTTAATATTCCAAGTATCCCCTCATGTACTGAAGATACCAGGCCTTTACTGAACCCTTTATCAGGCAAGTGACTATTTTTAGTCATTTCCACATACAAAACAGTAACAGCAACAGTTCCAGTGAGGACCTCAGGTCCAGTGTGGTCTGCAGGGTCTGTAAGGTCCAGTGTGGTCTGCAGGGTCTGTAAGGTCCAGTGTGGTCTGCAGGGTCTGTAAGGTCCAATGTGGTCTCCAGGGTCTGTAAGGTCCAATGTGGTCTGCAGGGTCTGTAAGGTCCAATGGGGTCTGCAGGGTCTGTAAAGTCCAATGTGGTCTGCAGGGTCTGTAAGGTCCAATGGGGTCTGCAGGGTCTGTAAAGTCCAATGTGGTCTGCAGGGTCTGTAAGGTCCAGTGTGGTCTGCAGGGTCTGTAAGGTCCAGTGTGGTCTGCAGGGTCTGTAAGGTCCAGTGTGGTCTCCAGGGTCTGTAAGGTCCATGTGGTCTGCAGGGTCTGTAAGGTCCATGTGGTCTGCAGGGTCTGTAAGGTCCAGTGTGGTCTGCAGGGTCTGTAAGGTCCAATGTGGTCTGTAGGGTCTGTAAGGTCCAGTGTGGTCTGCAGGGTCTGTAAGGTCCAATGTGGTCTGCAGGGTCTGTAAGGTTCAATGTGGTCTGCAGGGTCTGTAAGGTCCAGTGTGGTCTCCAGGGTCTGTAAGGTCCAATGTGGTCTGCAGGGTCTGTAAGGTCCAGTGTGGTCTGCAGGGTCTGTAAGGTCCAGTGTGGTCTCCAGGGTCTGTAAGGTCCAGTGTGGTCTGCAGGGTCTGTAAGGTCCAATGTGGTCTCCAGGGTCTGTAAGGTCCAGTGTGGTCTGCAGGGTCTGTAAGGTCCAGTGTGGTCTGCAGGGTCTGTAAGGTCCAATGTGGTCTGCAGGGTCTGTAAGGTCCAGTGTGGTCTGCAGGGTCTGTAAGGTCCAATGTGGTCTGCAGGGTCTGTAAGGTCCAGTGTGGTCTGCAGGGTCTGTAAGGTCCAATGTGGTCTGCAGGGTCTGTAAGGTCCAGTGTGGTCTGCAGGGTCTGTAAGGTCCAATGTGGTCTGCAGGGTCTGTAAGGTCCAGTGTGGTCTGCAGGGTCTGTAAGGTCCAATGTGGTCTGCAGGGTCTGTAAGGTCCAATGTGGTCTCCAGGGTCTGTAAGGTCCACCTGTGCATGAACAGTGAGTGGACCTGCTTTGTTTGGTACCAGGAAGTAATGGTACTAATGGAAGGAATGATGTTCAAAGGAGAACATGGACTTGGACAGGGGTCTGGAGCAGCACACATGTTTACGTCTAATGTTCGAAAAGTGAAGTTCTAATGTTCAAAAATACATGTTCCTTTTGCCTTACGTGTGCTTTTCTTGTATTTTTTTTATTTACCTCTGCCAGGAGGTAGTGTGATCACTGCTTTGTGTGTTTGTTTCTTAACTAGATAACTCCAAAAGTTCTGGACAGATTTGGATGAAAATTTCAGGAAATGTTGATACTGGCACAAGGAGGAAATGATTACATTTTGGTGGTGATCAGCGGGGGGGGGGGCAGATCTGCCTTGGCAGAGGTCTGCACAGTGCTTTTCTTGTTACTTCTTTTATTTATTTATTTATTTTTTGCCACTTACAGGTAAGGAACCAAATATGGTAACTTCATTAACCTTGATTTTCTACATAACAATACAAAAAAATGAAAAATTCAAAGTCTTGCTACATTTCTATGAGTGACCTATAAAGGGTTAAGTGACATTTGTATCTGAAACATCTCTACATTTACCTGTAAAGACCCTGCCCTCTGCCTGTTTTTTTTTTTTTTTTTTTTTTGGGGGGGGGCATTTTGCTTTTGCTTTCTCCAGGATGTCTCTGTATTGGTTGTATCTCCAGCCACTCAGTAACAGCAGTGCACAGTGTACACGGGCTGGATTCAAACTAAGTGATTCCAGTTTTATTTTGAATATTTTTTCTCTTCCTACTTATAGCACAGCTCTGCCTGGTAAACTACACACACACACACACACACACACACACACTGACCTTTCAGTTTTGTGAACATATGGACTCATTTGTGATTTTGGATTATAAAACCTGCGATAAAAATTCCAAAATAGTCTTATAGTTTTTAATTTCCCTGTTTTTTTTCCTTGCTGCACCACTCGCTCTCTCTGTTTAATCTATAGCTCGTTCGACCTTGTTTAGTGTTGAAATGGCCATGTTTGTACAGTTCTGTTTACAAGAACACAAGTATGAAATTTGATACACTTCACCTTTAAGTAACACTTGTAATATTTTTGCAGAACGTCACATTTGTTTAAGGCCCAGACTAGACACATTCTCTGCATCCACGCCATCTAAAAATAAGTGTTAGCAGGTGTGGCTGTGTCATATTCACAAACACACCTCACATTTCACTTCAGGTTTTATGGCACGACATCACATCAGCTCCAAAAAAAAATCACCCTCTGTGGGGAAACAAAAGTCACACAGGTGAAGGAAAACTCAGTGTTTTACTCCATTCCTCTGACATTATGCTCCAGACTTTGTGTTCCTGGTGTTGAGCCTTTTGACAGAACATCTTCCACATGCTGTCACAGATGTTACCCCATGATCTTCCAACAGTTTGCACCTAAGCTGAAGCTGATGTGTTTTCTGCAAGTGGTTTTCACTGTTGTGTACTGACATGTACCTCCTGAACTTGTAATGTGTTGTTGAAACTTTGACGTGTAAATGCTAATACAGCATCCGTTCTGGATCAGATGAAGACTTATTAACCCTTTAACCCAGTACACTGCAAAAAATCTAAATCTTACCAAGTGTATTTGTCTCATTTCTAGTCCAAATATCTCATCACACTTAAAATAAGACAGAATCACCTAAAGAGGAACTTTTCAGTGAGATAGAAGAACTGATTTTTTAGACAATAGATCTGGAAAATCTTTGATCAGGAAATCTTACCAAGATAATTTTCACCTGTTCCACTGGCAGATTTTTTTTTTTTTTTTTTTGCTTAATTCAAGATTTTTATTTATTTTTTTATTTATTTTTTTTGCTTTATTCAAGATTTTTTTTTTTTTTTGCTTAATTCAAGATTTTTTTTTTTTTTTTTTTTTTGCTTTATTCAAGATTTTTTATTTTTGCTTAAATCATTTTTTTTTTTTTTTTTTTTTGCTCAATTCAAGATTTTTTTTTTTTTTTTTTTTTGGCTTAATTCAAGATTTTTTTGCTCAATTCAAGATTTTTTTTTTGGCTTAATTCAATTTTTTTTTTCTTAATTCAAGATTTTTTTTTTTTTTTGCTTAAATCAAGATTTTTTTTTGCTCAGTTCAAGATTTTTTTTTTTTTTTACTTAATTCAAGATTTATTTTGCTCAATTCAAGATTATTATTTTTTTGCTTAATTCAAGATTTTTTTTTTTGCCTAATTCAAGCAGCTTCAGAGTTTGTCGTATCTTTTATGTATTGTTATTGTCTCTCTCAACTCACCATATATTTTTTATTTGTAAGGTTTTTTTTTATTTTTATTTTTTAATTTTTTTTTTTTTTTATTTTTATCAGTTACTAGAAATTCCAGGTGACCCCACATAGGGTCGTGACCCCAACGTTGAAAAAGACTACTTTAATTATTTTTGTTTCATTTATTTATTTGCACATCATAAAACAGCGAGAAAATAAAAAAGAAACAACATTCAAACAAGTAACATCATTGTACAGAAGAAGATAGAAGCAAAAAAAAAAAAAAAAAAAAAAAAAAAAAAAAAAAAAGGGGCTTATGTGAATACCTCCCTGGAAATAAACAATACACAGGAAAAAAAAGAGAGAAAAAAAAGAATTAAAAATACAATATACCTGAAATAATAAACTAAAGTAAAAACAATAAAAATGCAAATCAAATTACAAATCATCAAATACAAATCAAATGATATACAGCCGTACATTTTTTCATGAATTACAGTCCTTTTCACATGCTTTTTAAATAACCCCTGAGACATTATTTCAGGTAAACGCACTGCTGGGAATTTGGGTCTGTTTCATTTGCACGGTTTCCATGACAGTTTTCCGCAAAATACAAGCGATATTTCTACAATTTGGACAAAGTGCTTGCAGGTGTTTCTGTTGAAGCGTGTTTGGCCTCTGATCCCTGATTCTTGTAAAGTCCTGTCGACCTGTCTTGTGATAAATTATACTTCTCTTCCATGTTGTTTTAAAAGATAGTTTGTAGATGTAAAAATTTTGATAATATAATTTTACTTTTTTCCCTCCAAAACATAGAAATTAGACATACAGATTTTGGAATTGATATTATTTATGTATTCTTGTGTTATTATTTTAATGATCCGGCCCACTGCAGGTCATATTGGGCTGTATGTGACCCCTGAACTAACATGAGTTTGACAGCCCTGGGTTAAAGGGTTAAAGTCATAGGGAGAGCGTGAAACAATGAATGGGTGAATGAATAAAAAATACAATTAATTATCAAAAGTTTCCTGATGGGAATAAGTAAGTAGTTGGTCTTCTACTCATTAAATCCAAGGTTTGTGTGGGATTTTGTACGATTTTCCATTAAAAATACAAAACTGATGACAACACCAACACCCTCAGGGCAAAGTCGCTGCTTGAACACTAAAACATTTATAAACATCAAGAATGTTGCATAGCACAGTTCAGTCTTAAAACGTCTGACACAAACATCTGGAAAGCTAGGTTTTACTGGGAGTCTTTTTTTCTCTGTTTTTTTCCAACTGCTTTACCATATTTCATAACGAGTTCGTACAACTATATGTCTAATTAGAGCATGGAAACGCACACAATTAGTCTTGCAGAGCACTTCAGATAGGTGATTATTGTTGCTATGGCGATAAACTACATTCATTCATTACTTCCTGCTGTGAGTGATAATGTCAGAATCAGAATTAGAATCAACTTGATCGGCTAAGTTTGTGCACATAAACAAGGAGTCACATACTATAGATGCACATATGTAGAAAACATAGAGTAAATGTAAAAAAAAAATCAAAAAAATCTATTTTTTTCTCCACAAAAATCACATTAACCCTTTCATGCACAGTGGTCACTCCAGTGGTCACTCCAGTGGTCAGTTCTTCTCCAGCTGTTCTCTTGTATATTCATGGATTTTGTTGTTTCAGTTCCATATGAGCCAACACAGTGGACACTTATGCACCCTCCCATACACTGACATTCAGACCAGTACTGTACCTTTACTGTTCTAGATAAACCTGATCTGCACTGACATGTTTGAGTGGAAATCAATTAAAAATCAATCTTTTTTTGTTTTCTTTTTTGCATATTATCTCCATGATGTGAGTAATAACTAGTATTAGAGTATGTTAAAATGTGAGAAAACAGCAGATTGGTGGCATTAAAAATGTTTTTATGTCATAGTTTTCACACAGTATATAACTTTATTATTGTTATTATTGCCATTTTTTGTCACTTTGGCCACTTTAACAAACTTGTTTATATTGTTTATGTGTTTCTCTCTTTATTTTCCTATTGTGTTGACCCATACTGTCTTGCACTGCTGTACACACTTCAGTTTCCCCCCTGGTGGATCAATAAAGTATATCTTATCTTATCTTATCTTATCTTATCTTATCTTATCTTATCTTATCTTATCTTATCTTATCTTATCTTATCTTATCTTATCTTATCTTATCTTACTTTCTGATGATGGGTTTTAAATACATGTTCCTTTCCTTAAAAAATTAAACACATGATGTCCAGCTGAGTGGACATTTTTGTAACTCCATGAAAAAAAATGTTCATTTAAAAAAAAAATCAATTGCATGTTTTTTTTTTGTTTTGTTTTGTTTTTTCATGCATAAAGTGGAATAAAATCACTCAAGCAAAAAATGTTGACTAAGGTTCTCATAATTCATGCATGAAAGGGTTAAACACTATTCAGACAATAGTACAAGTATAAAAAACAATAGTGCAAATGCAGGATTGGTGCAAATCTCTATTAGGTATATAATGTTTTTTTTTAGTTTCTCAGTTTACTTTCAAGGCTTTTCCAGACCAGAATGATGATGTCTTAATTTCACATCTGTGGTCCATTGATCAATAGAGCCTCTTTGAAAATGTGCCTAAACTATATCTAATTTTTCCTTCTGCATCCAATTCAACAATTGATGGTCAGCACTCAGAACATCACAAAGAACAGCCTTGTACTGGAAAGTGTTTTTTTTTTTTTCTTTTAAATGTAATGACATCCTGACAGATGAGGCACTTGCAAGTACTTTTTTTTTTTTTTTTTAAATATAAATACCGTTTTTCCTGGTAGCACGGAGCAGGTCAGGATATTCAATCACAGATGTGTTTTGATCTGAGCCTGTGTCAGAGCGATAAATACTGAGCTCACACAGTAAAGATTCCAAAATGTAACGGTTGTTGAGGATGTTCAGGTCTTTCATCAGATCACGTTAATCCTTCAGTATAACCGGGCTGTCAGTGAGTTTCTCCATCATCAGTCCTGACAGTGTTGTAGGGTTCCTGTGGGGTCTTAAAAAGTCTTGAATTTACAAATCTGCATTTAATACTTTAAAAACATTTCCAATTAAATACCTCTGAAAGACTTTGATATGGTAGATCTTCAGTGATGTTGCCCTAAACTTGTTCACTGTACTGTGTTTTACACTTAGTCCTGTGTTACTTAGTTTTAACAGGAGAATGCACTGTATTGTTGTTATTGTTATTTATTTGTGAGGCTTTTATCTTTATCTGTAAAGCACTTTGGTCAGCTTTGGTTGTTGTAAAGCACTTTAGAAATAAAAAAACAAAAAAAAGTGGCCAGGTTGTTATTAGAAATGGGAATCAGTTGTCAGCTAACTTACCTGGTTAAATAGATAGATAGATAGATAGATAGATAGATAGATAGATAGATAGATAGATAGATAGATAGATAGATAGATAGATAGATAGATAGATAGATAGATAGATAGATAGATAGATAGATAAAAAATAAAAATAAAATAAAATAAGTAAGTCTGGGAAATTTCCAAGCTGCAAAGAACGTAACTTCACTCTACTCACTTCCACCTGTTCCAAACTGACAATTTATATCTGAATTAGGACCCAGTTATCGGTAACTTCACAGCTCCTGGTGAAAAATGGCTGGAAACGGTGGGAATCAAGGCGTTGGAGTAAATAAATACATTTTCCTAAATTCTAGGAGTCACAAATTTTTGCCAGCATGGCCGTGAAATAGGCATTAAATTCTGTTGTAAGTCGACTTAAAATGATTTTTAAAATTCTTAAATTTAATTTGTAGAAACCTGTAGGAACCCTGTGTTGATACTGTTAGCCCCGCCCCATCTTGATACTGATTGGCCGGTGAGATAGAAGTGACACTGATGAGCACAGCGATGTCTTTTCATTCACAGCGTTGTGAGTGCAGTGGGGAAAATGCTTTGCACCAAGGTTGTTTTTGGAGCAACGATGCTGTAAAGCACAGGTGTCAAACATGTGGCCCGGGGGCCAAATCCAGCCCGCCAAAGGGTCCAGTCCGGCCCTGGGGATGAATTTGTGAAATGCAAAAATTAAACTAAGATATGAACAATCATTTTGGTTCAGGTTCCACATTCAGACCAATTCAATCTCAAGTGGGCAGGACCAGTAAAGTACTATCATAATAACATAGAAATAATGACAACTCCAATTTCTTTCTTGGTAAATGTAAATATTTTCATCTATTTAGACTAAAACAAAGTATAATTTCACAAAAAAATGTGAGTAACCTGAACAAATATGAACAACCTGAAATGTTTTATGAGAAGTACAATTTTAAGAATATTCTGTCTGATATTAAATATGTTGTGTATTTGTAGATCCACTGTGATCTGTAAGTGAAAATGATCAACTGAAGCATAATATTGTTAAAATTACACTTATTTTTTGAGTTTGTTCATGTTATTCACTTTGTTTGAAAGGATAGTTTGTAGATGTAAATATTTTCATTGTTTAATTTTACTTATTCTAATACATAGAGAAAATGTTGGCGCTGACATTATTTATATTTTATTGTGTTATTATTTTAGTGGTTGGGCCCAGTGCAGATCAGATTTAGCTGAATGTGGAACTGAACTAAAATGAGCTGGACAGCCCTGCTGTAAAGGCTGAACTACACAGGGTTTGTATAGAGAATAACCACAGTTTGTGCAAAAAAAAACACAGCCTGTGGATAGAAGCCCGATGGTATTGTGCAGATCAGCCAATTACCACCGTCCCTAACATTCATTCCTCCATTCATTTGTTCATTTTTCTGAACTGCTTCGTCCTTGAAAGCATTATAAGGAGGTCCCAGATGTGTCCTTCCCTAACATGCCATCTCAGATCACATGTTATGGACGTCATATGTTATTTTCTGAATGACAGGGTCTCAGAATCTGTTCAACTCCAAATGTCTGGACATAAAAGACCTTAAAAAGAATAAAAAATGTGTGTTTTATCATTAACGGTTTACGTGACCCCATCAATTGTTTTCATTTTTCAGAACTTATGTATTTTCTGCATTAATTCAGGGCTCAAACTTCTTGTCAGACTTGTTTTCCTCAGTTCTTCACTGACCTTTCTTCTTACCCCCTCCACCACCGTGCCCCCCTCCCCCTTTAGGATTTCAAGCTTTGTATATTTCATTTCCCTTGTTTATGAAGTGCTGTGCCGTTGCTTTCTAGCAAGGTGTTTTGATATAATCCATTCTCTTTGAGCTGGCTTGTTGTTGTTTCTGTTTTATTGGCCATATTTTAATTTGCTATGTGCAGTTCAATAGACCGTATTGTGTCGAGTGGCTTCAAACATTTAGTCTTTACTCTGTTAGATGTCAGCTTTTTTGCATCCTAATTTTAACGCAAAGCCATATATTACAACTTCAGACATGTTCTTTGCTGGAGTCCTACCTTTAGCCTCAGTAAAGGTAAAAAAAAAATAAAAAAGAAGCATGAATTAATCATCTAGCTGTAGGGTTCAAAGACTGCACAGGGTTATAATGAAATAATGAAGCAGCGTTCACATGAAACATCCCTGGTTTAGTTGTGTAGCCCACCAGGCTCAAAGATCAAATAACTGCGTCACTCTGGTCATATTATTTGATCTTCCTCACATGTGTGGTGTCAGAACACACACACATACAAAGAGGAACTAACAGGAAGACGTACGCTCTTTCACACACTGGGACACAGGGGGTTTTGACAATCACTAGTCAATTATCCTGCTGCAGGAAAGTGAATGATTTTACCGAGTGATTTACTGTCAAAGGAGAAGCAGAGGGTGGCAGGCTTTGATGCTGTGGACAGACTTGGACTGTATAAAAGTTTGTTCCATGTTACTGCCGCTCCCTTATGTCCTGCAGATTAGTGACAGCAACAGCTTCGTTTATAAAGGTAAATATCTGGGCCTGATGTTAGCGTCACCTCTGGAGGTGGTCGGTTTGGGGAGACTACACAAAAACTACTGCACTGATTTTCATGAACTTCAGTGGAAAAGCAGGACATTAACCTATAGGGCTGTGGATCGGCAAGAATCTGGCGATACGATACAAGTCACAATACTAGGGTACACGATACTGTTAAAAAGGCAACTTTTTTGTTTGTTTCTTTTTTTAAATGATTATTTTCTTGAAGAACTGAATTACACCAGAAATCTGCACAAATACTAAACACATTTGTATTTGATCCCAACAGGATCTAATGTTCTATCAGCAAATGTTCCAACTGTGTTCAAACTGAAATTCTGTTTTACAGACATTCCAGTTTCAGATCCTGTTCAAATGTTCAGATTCTATTAGTTCACAACTAACATCAGAACTTTATTTTTGTGCAAACCCCCCCCCACCACCACCACCAAAAAAAACCCCCTAACATCTGCCTTTCTCAGACAGTAAGAAGTGCTTTTAGGATGCATCAAATAACCACTATTTAATAGAACAGTCTTAAATAATAATAATAATAATAATAATAATAATAATAATAATAATAATAATAATAAAAGATATAAGCAATAAAGAAAACCAAAAAACAAAAATGAACCTCCGCCATATCTGCATTATAATAAATATCTAAAAATATCAAGACAGTACTTTTTAAATATCGATACAGTATTGTGAGATGAAATATTGCGATATATTGCAGAACTGATATTTTCTAACAGCCCTATTAACCTAGAAAAAAACAACTTTATTTAGGAACAGATGGACAAAGAAGAGTTCAGTGAGCTGACCATAATAATACCATTAGTAGTAACAGATAAGTATGTGTATGGGCTGGTAACACAGAACTATAGTGGTGGAAAAAAGGTTTGGGACTTCAAACTTTGGCAATGGCTACTGCCACAGTACTGTGGCGCAAAATATGAGATTGTCTATCACCACAGACCAATCAGATGTTAGCATGTGTCCTAGAGCCAATCACAGATACTGTTCCATGAACTCATTGTCCTCTTGTTGCCACAGTACTGTGGTCATGTATGGCGTACAGTTCAATGCATTCTTGTGTGCATTTTGCTACCACAGTACTGTGGCAATTGATTGAAGAACAACAAATTATTGACAGTATCTAGTATAGAATAGGAATGATTGTTCTAAATACTCTATTTGTTGTTTTATGGTGTTCTGTGCTCTGGAGGGTGGAGAAGGTGGGCGGAGCTACATGTTAGATGCAGCAGTGTGACTTCAGTTCTGTGTCAGTTCAGTGTTCAGTGTTCAGTGCTGTGGTCCTGTGGAATTCTGCACTCTGAATGTTGTTCCAGTGGCTGATTTAGATCAGTGTCAGATTTACCTACCCCCCCACTGAACATCTTCAGAAAAAAAAAAAAAAAGATACTCAAATCAAGATTTGTATCCAAATCTTCCGCATCGCAGTCCAGTATGTTACTGAGTGAGCTAAATGTCCGCTGATTCAAGTTGACCTTGTTGGAAAAGATGCAATGTGACAAATTAATGTAAAAAAAAAAATGCAACAAAATTTAAAAAATATAAATGTTACAAGAGGACAAAAAGAGATTTCCTGAGACAATGTTTTATTAGAAAAGTCAATAAAAATGTGGAGCTACGGCAGTTCAAGATGCATATTAAAAGTCTGGATCCTAAGGAGACACCAGATTTCTGCTCTGGAGTTCAGGCTGCTCTTTGGTGAGGGGTTTCAGGGACATAGAGTCATAACTGGGAGGAGACCCAAGAGCATGTGGAGATATAGTGGAGGGACTACAGCTGACCTGAGTACAGGACTGGGGAGAGGAAGTCTGAGCTTCCCTGCATAGGCTGTGGATGGATGGATGGATGTAGATGAATGGACGGCCTGATGGATGGATGGATGGATGGATGGTGGATGGATGGATGGATGGATGGTGGATGGATGGATGGTAGATGAATGGACGGACTGATGGATGGATGGATGGCAGATGGACAGATGGATGGATAGACAGAGAGATGGACGGATGGAGGTTTGCTTTCTCATCTGTTCCGTCCATTCCACCAGTCTTTCTCTTCTTTCTCCTCTGACCTCCTAAACTGTCCTTTCATGTCATTCTCCATCTCCATAAGCTGAGTTCTCACCTCACACTGACGTGAACTCCAGAGTTGAATGGCTGCAAATGTCTGCAACAAAGATAAACTTTTCAAATCCCTTTAGGGCACTTCAGGAATCATTGGCATTAATATTTGTAAATTCATGACCACAACTGCACAGACTAATTAAATCAAGCTGACGTTCACTCGGTTGGGTCCACGTATCTGGAGTTATAAGGATAATTTCACTTGCACCAAAGAACTCACCCATGTGTCAGGTAAAGAAGGTCTGATCCAGTTAAATATCCCATAGAAAACAGAAGCTCTGTAAACAAAACAGTTTGATCGACAGGCAATTTGAAGTCAACAGTGAAATTAAACAATCAATATCACAGCAAACTGGAGGATAAATGTTATACCCAAGGCAACACAAACATGGCAGTTCAAGATGTCATCAAGATGTGATGGAAGCCCCACAGGCTCTGCAGCTGACCCTGTGGTGAGCTGGAAAATGCAGCACTTAGCTGAACGTAGTTCCAGGCGCAGAGGGCAGCAGTTCAGCACAGCTATTCTTCTCTATCCACTAGACCAAAGTTTAGCCTCTAGTCACTTTGGAAAGAAAATGACACAACAGATTTACACTCAACCCACACAGAAACCCTGTAATTTAGTGCAAGTGGACAACATCTTATGCTTTAAAAGTTCACTCAGTTAAATATATAATAAACATATGCAGTAGATATCGGACAGATTACAGGAGTCAGGATGAAAACAGACAGATCGATCGCTGTAGATTTTGCCTCCTGAGTATTTAAGGCAAGTGCATTTGTCCACCTCAGTAAAGGGCTGAAACCAGTGGACTTTCAGGTTTCATTGGGAATATTTGTATTAGAGGCAGCTCTTCATTTCTAATGTCATCTATTTTCTGTATTTCTACCAGTTTCTACTCGTACTTTCCAATGTGCAATTGCAATTTTTTCACTACTGTTTATATATATATATATATATATATATATATATATATATATATATATATATATATATATATATATTTTTTTTTTTTTTTTTTTTTTAATAGTTATTGTATATATATTCTGTGTTGTGCTGCTTTTGGAACCTTAATTTTCTGAGAGCTCTGCTCAAATGATCAATGAGATTTTGTCTAATCTAATCTAATCTAATCTAATCTAATCTAATCTAATCTAATCTAATCTAATCTAATTAACCCTTTAATGCATGGATCATAAGAACTTTAATCAAGATTTTTTTCCTGAGTGTTTTTATTCCTCTTTAGGCATGAAAAAACAATGTGATTGATTTTTTTTGTTTTTTAAATGAACCTATTTTTCATGGAGTTACAAAAATGTCCACTCAGCTGAACACCATGTGTTTAATTTTTTGAAGCTCAGAAACATGCATTTACTGACATACTGTGTGAAAACTATGAAATAAAAACATTTTTAACCTCCTGAGACCCAGCAATGCATTTTTGTCCTCTGTAGGGGACAAAAGTTTGACAGTTTTACTTGCTGTCCATTGTAAAGGACATTCCATTAAAAAAAAAAAAAAGTATCTGAAATAAACAAACAAACAAACAAAAACTGTTGCATTATGCAGTTTCCAATCAAGACAATTGTTTAATGGAAAAAAGCTAAAATTTTCATTTTCCTGGGTCTCAGGAGGTTAATGCTGCTAATCTGATGTTTTCTCACAGTTGAACATACTATAATACTAGTTATTACTCACTCAGATAATATGCAAAAAAAAAACCAAACCCAAAACTGTTAATTACAGTCTAATAACAATTAGTAATTTATTCAGATAAAAGAACAGGAAAGTTACAGGACTGTCAGTGTATGGGATGATGCATAAGCGTCCACTGTGTTGGCTGATATGGAACTAAAACAACCAAACCCATGAATATACAAGAGAACATCTGGAGAAGAACTGTCCACTGGAGTGACCAGTATGCATGAAAGGGTTAAATCGTATATTTAAGCAGTAGAAATAATGCAAGCCTCATTTTGATCCACTTGTGTTTGAGATGTTAAAGGTACTCATAGTGCTGCATTATGTAATAGTGCAATTTGTAATAATAGAATAATTTTTCTCCTCACCATGTAATAACTCCACATTTTGTAATAAGCTTTGTCATTTTGTAATAACTGTTGCAATATGTAATAAGTTCTTACAAAATGCAGGTGTAGCACTTTTTTTTTTTTTTTTTTTTAAAGGAAATGTAATAATTTGGTGCATTATGTAATAAACCGTCAAAATTGATGCCTTGACTGGAAAAACCATCATATCAGCGGAACAACAGTAGTGGAAAAATTGCAATTGCACATTGGAAAGTACTAGTAGAAACTGGTAGAAATATAGAAAATACAAAAAACTGACCAGTTTTTTATTTATTTATTTTTTTAACAAATTCTAAGAAAGCTGGAATCTTCCTGTATTTCCTCTGTGTATATTCTGTGTTGTGCTGCTTTTGGAACCTCAATTTTCTGAGAGCTCTGCCCAAAGGATCAGTAAAGTTCAGTCTAATCTAATCTAATCTAATCTAATCTATTTAAATCATATATTTAAGCAGTAGAACTAATGCAAGCCTCATTTTGATCCACTTGTGTTTGAGATGTTAAATGTACTTGTAGCGCCATATTATGTAATAAAGGTGCAATATGTAATGATGTAATAATTTTTCACCTCAGTATGTAACTAGAAAAGCACTCGGAGAGCGTAGACCTCCACCAGGGCAGATCAATCACCCCCCCCCCCCCCCCCCCCTCCGTGCCAGTATCCACATTTGCTGAAAATTTCATCAAAATCCATTCATAACTTTTTGAGTTATCTTGCACACAGACAAACAAACAAACAAACAAACAAACAAACAGACAAACCTCCTTGGCAGAGGTAAAAAAAAAATTTTAATTACATCTTTTTATAATTACATTCCGCATTTTGTGATACAATTCTTGAACGCATTTTATAATAAACTTTGCCACATTTTGTAATAACCTATTACATTTTGCAACAGTTATTACAAAATGCAGCAAAGTTTACTACAAAATGTGTGTATCACTTTTTTTTTTTTTTTAAAGTAAATATAATAATTTGGTGCAATATGCAAAAAAAAACCATCAAAATTGATGCCTTGACTGGAAAAACCATCATGCCAGCAGAACAACAGTAAGCATTCCAGTGTAATTAAAATTAATTTAAAAAAATAAAAATAAAATAAAAAAACTAGTTGGATGTTTCATTGGTCAAACCTAAAACAAATGTAACTTCATTCATTATAATGGAGAATGTGTTTGAAAACTAGAAAAAGCAGCATTAATTATTACTGATAAAAAACTTATTGGTGCACTGAAATTTGGAAGACACAAAGAAATTATTACAAAATGCAGCAAAGTTTATTACAACATGCATTCAAGAATTTTATCACAAAATAAATGTGGGGTTATTACATAATGAGGTGAACAACTACTACATTATTACATACTGCACCATAATGTGGCGCTACAATACTTAAATGTGCTTCTCTTTAAGCAAAATACTTGTTTTCCCATTAAAAAAACAAAACATCTTGCCTTTCACTGAATAGAAATCGTTCATTGCTTTATTTAATTATATATAAGCTCCTTCAAATGTCATTTTCACTGAAAACATGAGACACACACCTGCAGTGTCTGAAATCAGACAATACAACTTAATATGAGTGATGTACCAGAACAAAGTATGTTGTCAAATGTATTCAGTTAAGTTGTTGACGTGTACATTGTGCTTAACAGGCAGCACATTTTATGACAGGCACCAGAAGTTTATCCAACTTAGTGAGCTGGAGCTACAACTGTAGAACTTTTCAAGTTAGTCAAAATATGGAATGTGCTGTAGGCAAGACATTTTTAAGGCTGTTAGGGAGAATAAATATTTGAATGCAATATAGAATATCCCAAAGAACTCTGTATTCTATTACTTGGTGCCTGAATGTGTGCTTTCCTTTTCGTAAATCAAGATATTTTCACTAAACTGATGGTATAAATGAGTTAAATAAAGTTCACCAGAATGCAGAAAATGATGTGTTTAACTCTCAAAATTTCCTGAATATGTGTCCCTCACTGTTCTCACAAAAGCTACAGCCTTGGCCACATCCACAGGGCATCCATTAGACGTAAAATTCAGTTTAATGAAGAAGGAAAGCAGAATTATCAAACCATCTATTGTGAAGCTACATATTAGACGAACTGTTATGAATACACTCTGGAGCACCACCACCAGTCATGGAAGGTAAACGTTGTAGGCCCTTCAGGAAAGACATTATCTGTAAATCTGTCATTGGAGTGTGGGGGGGGCGGGGCGGGGTATGAACGTACTGTAACAACTTAAGGTATAGGGATGTATTTTATAAGTAACAACTGCAGCAGGCGTGAAAACCAAAGGAAAACTTAACTCTGAAAGTCCGACTCTGGGCTTCCGTTCCCCTCTTTTACCGCGGAGCTTACACAAAATTTTCACAACTTCTAACCTATATATCCACTGGGCCCCCTGGAAATGCCGGGCCCCATGAATTTGTCATGTTCACCCCCCCCCCCCCTTTTACGGCACCCCAGAATACACAGACATAAGTGTTAAATGAAGACTTGACAGGTTTCAAAAGTGAAAATAATGTTGAAACAATCACGTCAATCATCTCAACCAGTGGTTCTAAAACTGGGTTGTGGATCTCCCTCAAGGGGGCGCCTGAGATCCCTAGGGGGTGCGAGACTTTGGCTGAATCCCACTTCACCCCTTGGCCCCCCCCTTTACCCCTACCCCTCGGTTTTGCGTGTACACGTGAAGGGGTAGTGTTGTCCCATTCTGAATTAGACAAAGGGGAGGGGCTAAGGCGGAGGGATGTATAGGCCTCGAAATGGAGATTTTTCAGGACCACACTAAGAACGGAGGGGTAGGAGAAATTTCCCATAATTCTGTATGAATTGTTGGTAAGATGGAGGTAAACACAGCCAAAAAGTGCAGCAGTGTGATGAAAGAAACACAAATGTACGTATTTTCTTTGTAAAAAAAAAAAAAAAAAAAGTAATCATTTGATCAACTGTTTAATGCCGTTTCAATGTGTTATAGATCGCATTTCTGCAGTTTATAGTTGATAGCTGCAAAAAGATGACCAAAGAATAGATTATTATTATTATTATTATTTACTAGTAAGTATCAGTCATATTATGGCATAGTGCATAGATCTGATTAGACTGGGAAGGTTATTATTGTTATTAATTATATAAGGAGAAGGGGTGGGAGTTTATAAGCTGTACTTCTTCTCACTCCTTTTCGAATATGTATTATATGTCTTATGTTTAAGTGTTTTGTTTATTTATTTTCTTCTGTTTGACGTTCATGTTCGAAATAAATACATCAATCAATCAATCAATCAAAGTTTTTGCATCTGTTAATAGCGGCATCGATGACCGCTGATGACGAAACAGGTCATGAAGGGTGGTCTCATTTCATAGGGGAATGTTTCAGCCCCTACCCCTTACAGCTCCGTTTCAAGGGGTAGTGCCAAGTGTAAGGGGTAGGGCTAAGGGGTGACTTTGGATCGGGCCTTTGTCTGCTTTGAGGTTCCAAGTTGTGAAAATTCTTTTTGTGGATGTTAAAGAAAAAATACTTCTACACCCAATAAGATGATCAAAAGCCTGTATGAACCCATTCAAAACATATTTTGTCTGCATTTAAAAATATCATGTGATTTAGTAGCCACGCCCTCTTGACCTCTGAAACTTTGTGACCCCCACAGCCAGAGTAACAGTCGGGTCAGGTCAGATAGCGAAATCATCAGTTTTCTTTTTTTTTTTCCCTGTCAGTGTATCATCATACACTGCAAAAATCAAAATCTTACCAGGTGTATTTTTCTCATTTTGAGTCAAAATATCTCATCACACTTAAAATAAGACATAATCACCTAAAGAGGAACTTGTAAATGAGATATAAGAACTGATTTTTAGACAACAGATCTGGAAAATGTTATTTCAAGAAATCTTACCAAGATAATTTTCATTTGTTCCATTAGCAGATTTTTTTGTTTTTGCTTAATTCAAGATTTTTTTGCTTAATTCAATTTCCATTACCAGTTTTCTATTGTGCAATTTATATTTTGCGCATTTCTGAGGGTAATGGAAACCCAGCTAGTGTCATAAAAGCTGTGAGTATGTGTTTGTGTTCCTTTTCTTCAGTGGTTTTGTTTTACTGTGTGTTTTAGGGTCAAAACAGGTGGAAGAACAGAAAAAGACAAAGAGAAGAATTGAAGTTTGACAGGTTTTTACTAAATAAGACACTCAGAATGTACATCAAAAAGAGATTTAGGATGTTGAACATGAACTGTGAACTGGAACACACTGAACAAGTATTTGAATTTGGGCCCAGCAGTTTTTATTTTTTGGGGCTTGTTTTTTCTAAATCAGTCCTGCTGCTTTTTGACATCTGGTTGAACTCCAAAAAGCAGTTACATGGTCAAAACTCAGTAAAACATAGTAAACAAAAACAAAAACAAAAAAACCCATAGACAATAGATGTTGAAAGACAATTTTCACTTGTTCCATTGGCAGATTTTTTTTCTTTTTTTTTTTTTTTTGCTTGAATTAAGAAAAAAAATCTTGAATTAAGCAAAAAAAAAAAAAAAAAAAAATCTGCCAATGGAACAAGTGAAAATTATCTTGGTAAGATTTAGATTTTTGCAGTGTATGTATAAAACACCATGTCTGAAAAATGCAGATTACTCATAGGTAAAAAAAAAAAAAAAGAAAAGAAAAAGAAAAAGTCGACAGTTCTCTTAACTTTGGTTTTAGTGACGGACAGGACAGTTTTGATTAAGGGGGGGCTGTCTTGGACACAAGCAGGGGGGCTCCAAGGAAAAAAGGTTAGGACCCACTCATCTAGCCAGTCCTTGTCCTTGGGATGTTTTCAAAGATGGAGAAGTTAATGAGAGATTTCGTTTCCAAGAGGATCCACTGTTCCTCCACATCTAGAGCTGAAGTGACTCAGGCATGTGCTTCGGACCACATCCAACCACAAATGCTGGACAGATTATATTTGTCAGTTGGCTGGGGACTTCCTGTTTCCCCAGGGTGACTGATGGAGTTGAAGAAGGAGGTCCAGGCATCAGTCCAGACTCTAAGGCTGCCCCCCCCATCCCGGACCCAAACCCAGATAAGTGGTAGAAGATGGATGGATGTGTCAGCAGGGGGGGATTTTTGATGAATTATCACAGTTCCAACACATACAATGTAAATATGTAAATTAAGTCCCAACTCCAGTGCGACCGGTGGTAACCCTTTATCAGGCAAGTGACTATTTTTGGTAATTTCCGCATACATTAAAAGACAGTGACAGCAACAGTTACAATGAGTCACCAGTCTCAGGTCCAATGTGGTCTCCAGGGTCTGTAAGGTCCACCTGTGCATGAACAGTGAGTGGACCTGCTTTGTTAGGTACCAGGAAGTAATGGTACTAATGGAAGGAAGGATGTTCAAAGCAGAACGTGGATGTGGACAGGGGTCTGGAGCTGCACGCATGTTGGTCTGATGTTCTAAAATTCATGTTCCTTTCACCTTACGTGTGTTTTTCTTGTATTCTTTTCTTTCTGTTTTTTTGTGCCACTTACAGGTAAGGAACCAAATATTAATTCATCATGATTTTTCACATAACACAAAATTTTGAGAAATTTCACAAAAGTACTAAAGTTCTGTTATGTCCTCCAATAACACACGAAGGTTGAAATGTTGACGAGTATTTTTATCAGTGCTCTGTAAATGGTTCAAGACTATTTAACTAACACTACTTTCTAAAATACATATTCCTTTCACCTTGCATGTGTTTTTCTTGTATTTTTTATTTATACGTTTTTGATTTTTTTTTTTTTTTCCTTGCCTCTTGTGGGTACAGAACCAAATATGAATGAAAGAATTCAATAAAGTTTGCACACCCTGTGAGCTCCCAAAAAGTATTTATTTACCACTAGGGATGGGAATCGAGAACCGGTTCTTTTTGAGAACTGGAGTAGTAGCTCGATTCCTTGGAATCGTTTGCCTGCCTGCTTAACAATTCTGCTTATGGATTCCACCTTCATTGCACCCATGCGATGACGTCCCGTGTGCGCTGCATTGTTTTGGTCAGAGCGTAGCCAACATGGTGTTGAGGCAGAAACGGTCCAAACAGACCACACCAGGTCTAAACAGACCAGGTCTGAACAGACCACACCAGGTCCAAACAGACCACACCAGGTCTAAACAGGCCAGGTCTAAACAGACCACACCAGGTCTAAACAGACCAGGTCCAAATAGACCACACCAGGTCTAAACAGACCACACCAGGTCCAAACAGACCAGGTCTAAACAGACCACACCAGGTCTAAACAGACCACACCAGGTCCAAACAGACCAGGTCCAAACAGACCAGGTCTAAACAGACCACACCAGGTCCAAACAGACCAGGTCTAAACAGACCACAGCAGGTCTAAACAGACCACACCAGGTCCAAACAGACCAGGTCCAAATAGACCACACCAGGTCCAAACAGACCACACCAGGTCCAAACAGACCAGGTCCAAACAGACCAGGTCCAAACAGACCACACCAGGTCCAAACAGACCAGGTCCAAACAGACCACACCAGGTCTAAACAGACCACACCAGGTCCAAACAGACCACACCAGGTCTAAACAGTCATCAGTTATTATTACTTGTCCATACTGTATATGTTCTATTTTCTGTGCAGATGGAAATATAAAAGACAGTTCATGCAAACACACCTGTTTGTACTCTTTTATTCCCTCACCCAATGAGAACTGATAAGGAATCGGATCAATAAGCAATATCAATAATGGAATCGGAATCGTTAAATTCTTATCAATTCCCATCCCTACCTTCACCTTACATGTGTTTTTCTTGTGTTTTTTATATATACTTTTTTTCCATCTCTTATGGTTAAGGAACCAAATATGAATGAAAGAATTAGATAAGGTCTGCACAACCTGTGAGCTCCTAAAAAACATGTATTCACCACAGTTTGGGGCATCGGCCCTTCATCAGACATGGGACACAGCTGTTTATATAGAGTACTAACTGCAATGTCACCTGACAGGTAATGCAAATTATCTCATGTTATCAGTACCTTTTAAATAGATATGTGCCTTTAAATACATAATAATTCCTACAATTACAATATAGTCTGATGAAGGGCCGATGCCCCGAACGTCACTGCTGTGGAAAATAAATATTTTTTGGGAGCTCACAGGTTGTGCAGACCTTATCTAATTCTTTCATCCACTGTTTTTTTTTTTTTTTTTTTTTTTTTGGGGGGGGGTGGTGGTGGTGGTGTTGGAATCCTGCACACCTTTTAGCAACTAGATGTGCATGTCATCACCTCTTTTTAAAGAACCAAATATGGTACCTTCATTAATCTTGATTTTCTAAAAAACCTTTGAAAATTTTCTCAAAAGTAATGCAATTGTATGTCCTCCAATAACACACTAGGGTTGAAATTTAGGATTTCAGAGTATTTCTATGAGTGCCCTATAAAGGGTTAATACAGTTACATAACAGGTAAGATAATAACATTTTCTACGACCCTTCATGCCAACTGTCCGCCAAAAAATTAGAAGGAAACACTCGCCAAATACTCATTTTTTATAGCATTTGTCCACATCCGGGTACCATACATGCATAAAAATGTCATTTTTTGTAAACAACTACTCTCGACAATAGCCAACAATACTATAATTTGCACAGAAAAACAGTAACTACAAAGCATTCAAAGACTGAAAACCTCCACCGATATGTACAGATTCCCTGCAACACCCTGACATACCATTCAAATACGCTGAAGAAATTGAAAGTATTTGCAAAAAAAAAAAAAAAAAGGCACACATGCTAAGATTTAGCTTTTTGGGGGGAAAATTGTGCGTTTTATTGTCTTGTTCTTTGCATATTTATTCTCAGGATTTAAGGTCCATGTCAGAGCAGTCGCCACTGGTGTTTGTTTGGTATGGAAACACAACTTACCCTAACCACATGAAGAAAATAATTACTGATTAATAGTCTTTGGCAAATTATACGTTCAAGATATAATAAAAAATGGAAGAAAAGTAAAATAAGAAAGAAAGGAGCTCTCTCTCTCTCTCTCTGTATATATATATATATATATATATATATATATATATATATATATATATATACATATATATATATATGTAAAGTCTATATACAGAAGGGTAAGTATCAGCTTCTGTGCAGTTATATTCCATTTTTTTTTGTCCCATTGGGATCTCCAGTCATACAGTAAAGACACCACACTGGGCTACGTACAGTATATGTACAGTATAGTCCACACTGCACCACCTCACATCCAATCAAGATCACAGCAATGACCCTCTCCACCTGGCTCACCATCTTTTTCACTGTCTCCCTCTGGCGCAGGTGCAGGTCACTATGAGGAAGGACGGAACACCTCAACCACAGCTTCTTCCCTTAAGCCGTACTGTTAATAAAGGCACAAATGTCAGAGTCATGTATCATGTGACTGCATGCATTTTTATCCTGGCTGTGTGTCCTTTTTGCACTCGTGGCTTATGTTGCACTGGGGTGGATTTTTAGAGTCCAGTTGTACTGTGATTAATTCCACCAGCCTAACCATGTGGTAAAAAAAACATAATGAATGTGAACTTGAAATATGAAAGACTAAGTTCCACACCATCTGCTACAACAGGAGGGTTAGGGTTACACACCACAAAAATCCAACCTTACCAAGTGTGTTTTTCTCATTTCTAGTCAAAATATGTCATCACACTTAAAATAAGACATAATCACCTAAAGGGTATCTTGTGAAGTGAGATATAAGAACTTATTTTTAGAGAATAGGTCTTGAAAATCTTATTTCAAGAAATCTTACCAAGATCATTTTCATTTGTTCCATTTGCAGAATTTTTTGCTTAATTCATTCTTATATCTCACAAGTTACTCCAGAAGTGATTATATCTTATTTTAAGTGTGATGAGATATTTTGACTAGAAATGAGAAAAATACAGTTAGTAAGATTTGGATTTTTGCAGTGCATTTGAGGGTTAGGGTTAGCACAGTATGGGTTATTTGTAATTATTATTTGCATTGGTGTCCATGTGACATTTAATGTTATGTTAAATATGCATGATTATGATCATAATAAGACACAGAACAAAGATTATAGGCATGACAAAAATAAATAACTGGGTTGTAAGTCCTTTACAATCATTTCAGCGACACTCATTGTGATATCCACGGTTCTGTGTGAATCATCTACATGAAATAACAACATAATTAACATAATTAAGTCTATAACCTATCTACATTAGCCTTAATAGGAATACTAATATTTTTTCAACAGTTAACACAAAAGGATATTTATATTCAGCCACATTCATATTTCAGGTTTGGCGTACATGTTTTAACCTTCTAAGACTCAACTATGTTTTTGTCCACATCTGTGAACAAGAGTTTCACAACTTTGTCTTTAAAAAAAAAAAAAGAAAAAAAGCTATTGCACAGGACATTCAAAGAAAAAAAAAAAAAGAAACTATCTGAAGAAAATGCATCAGTGTGATGCTGTTTTCAGTCTGCACCATATTTTCCTAAAAAATCCAGAAATGTGTATTTTCCTGGGTCTCAGTTGGTTAATATAAGTATATATTTTGGACTTCCAGTAAAACAGTTAACACTTTTGTCAACTGGCTGAATATATAACGGTTAAATCAGTCTTTTTACATCTCTAATCACCAATTACACTTTGAAAAACTACATAAATTAATGCTGTAGATCAATACATCTAAACTTTCTTTATCTTTAAGTGAGTCTTAGAAGAGTCAGGAGTTGTGTTTGCACAGAAGGACTGGGACAGAAGCTGCACTCACACAAACCCTGCGAGGAAAGTTGAAGAATGTACTGCATGTATAGAAGTGAAACGTATAGAAGTGGGTATTTTAGTGCAACAAATGCATCCATCTCATTGCGCTAGTGTCTATCTGATACTGATACTAACCTCGGTATTGATGTTTACATGACCCGCCCACCCCTACAGTACACTGTGTCTACAGAAGCAAACATGGAGCTTCCCAGATCCCGCCTCCTCCAGCACAGAAAAGTCTGTCACATTTCAATGACGTAGAAGTCGGACAAAACACGACATAACCCTTTGGACTGAAGTCACATTACCACACATCAGATATGTATCTGATTTAGGGCCACATATAAAAGTGGCCTGGGTCTGATTTTTTTTACCTCCAACAAGGAGGTTCTGTTTTTGCCGGCGTTGGTTTGTCTGTCTGTGTGCAGGATAACTCAGAAAGTTATGCACGGATTTGGATGAAAATTCCAGGAAATGTTGATACTGGTACAAGGAACAAATGATTAAATTTTGGTGGTGATCGGGATGGGAGGGTGGGGGCATGGGGGCCCACTGATCTGCCTTGGTGGGGGTATGCACTCTCTGAGTGCTTTTCTAGAAAAGAGAGCACAGCCCCCGTGCCCGCCCCCCCCCCCCCCCCTCGATCAACACCAAAATTTAACCATTTGTTCTTTGCGCCAGTATCAACATTTCCTGAAATTTTCATCCAAATCTGTCCATAACTTTTTGAGTTATCTTGCACACAGACAGACAAACAAACATCGGGGGGGGGCTGGGGGCACTGACCTGCCTTGGCGGAGGTCTGCGCTCTCCCAGTGCTTTTCTGGTTAAATTTTTGTTGGATTTATGCAGGGTGATTGGGTGGTGCAGTGGATGGCACTCGTGCCTCACAGCAAGAATGTCCTGGGTTCCATTCCAACACCAGTGGATGGGGTGGGACCTTTCTGTGTGGAATGTGCATGTTCTCCCCATGTCTTTATGGGTTCTCTTCTGGTACTCCAGTTTTCTCCCACCATCCACAGACAGGTTCATTGGTTAATCTAAATTGCCCATAGGCTGGGGTGATATTCGCAATTGTGGGCCCCATGAAAGCTAAAGAATGTGGGCCCCTTATAGATGAGTTTCAATGTTTACTAACAACAGTGACGTCTTTAAGATCCTCGCGCAGTTCGGAGGTAAGAACAGTGCTCCCAGCTCCAGCCGGCTGACATCAGCCGTACACCTCCAGGCTCTGCCGCGGAACTGGTGAACGAGCTAATATGTTAGCTCTAAAACGGCCCATTAACTGTCTGTGTCCAAAAGCCGATCCCATCTTCTCTTTCACGGCCGCATAATTTGACTTGACCACATGGGGAAGGCTGTCCCATAGTAGAAAAGCAGACTGGCACAGACGGGTGGGCAGTATGGTCACCAGCTCCAGCTGAACTCACCGGTGTCGCCCGCTGTAGCTCCAACTGCCACTTCCATCTGAGGAAACTCTGGCTGCCATCGCCGGTGTTCTGTCGAGTTGAACTGCTCTGTCGAAGTAAGCTACCAGTAGCTTATATCAACAGCGACGTCTATCGATTGACGCTACCCCGTCAAAACATGCTACCTTACATTTCGACACGCCTATTTCAAAATGAAATAATGCTTCTACTGTAGAAAAACACCATTATTTACTTATTCATATGAATATGGGTAAAGGATGCTCATTTTGACAGGCTTTTATAACTTCTATTACATAAAGCTCCGTAAACATAGATTTTATGGGGCCATTATTGTAGCAAAATTATTTGCAAATGCGTGTAGAGAGTTGAGTGTCCGCATCTCAATCTGTCTGTGCGCAGTCGGATTTGCAAATGTGTGAATGAATCTGTAAATGCGTGATGAGATTTGTGTGTCTGTACAACAATCTGCAAATGTGTAAAACAACTTGTGTGTGTGTAATCACATTTGAAAAGTCAAAGTATTTTCACTACAAGACCCAGAAATACAGACAAATCATTGGTTACAAGTCAAGCGGCTTCTCGATTGGCTCTCTTTACACACGTGAATTTTGCTACACTTCTGCCGAGAGAGATCCACAAATGCGCAGCGGGATTTGTCTGTAAAACCAGGGTTTGCGTGCCTGGGCTCAGCTGCCCTGGGCTCAGGCTCACAGGCTCCCTCATTCCGGCTGCGTTCGGCTTTGCTCGTTCTTGTACCTGATGTGAGTTTACGTGAGTTGTGCTTGCAAGGTTCACCAACTGCCACTAAAAATCGAAGAAGAAGAAGATTAATCTTCTTCTTCTTCTTCACAAGGTGGATTCCATGACCCTTTTAAAATGAACAGTGAAAGATCTTTCGACAAAGCCGAACGCAGCCGGAATGAGGGAGCCTGTGAGCCTGAGCCCAGGGCAGCTGAGCCCAGGCACGCAAACCCTGGTTTTACAGACAAATCCCGCTGCGCATTTGTGGATCTCTCTCGGCAGAAGTGTAGCAAAATTCACGTGTGTAAAGAGAGCCAATCGAGAAGCCGCTTGACTTGTAACCAATGATTTGTCTGTATTTCTGGGTCTTGTAGTGAAAATACTTTGACTTTTCAAATGTGATTACACACACACAAGTTGTTTTACACATTTGCAGATTGTTGTACAGACACACAAATCTCATCACGCATTTACAGATTCATTTACACATTTGCAAATCCGACTGCACACAGACAGATTGAGATGCGGACACTCAACTCTCCACACACATTTGCAAATAATATTGCTACAATAATGGCCCCATAGATTTAGTCAGTCAAATGGTACGCAACTACTGTTGTCGTTCATTGAACTAACTTAAACAATAAACACCATTAACACCGAGGTGACCCACGTACTTTACACTAATATCATACAATGAGAACTTCCTTACGCTATTATCATCTCACGTCAGTATTCTACGTCTATCTTTTGTGCACATAATTGCTTCCATGCTTACTGCTCAAAGGCACTATAAAAGAAATATACTTACAAATATGACTCACTTCTGCCTGGGGGAGCACAAATCGATGGGCATTTAAACTGTGAAAATGCTTAGGGGTCATGCACATGCTCAGTAGTGCTAGGTAGCTCAACTCGACAGGACACCGGCAAAAGGAGCAGGTAGATCCACAGTCACTCTGTGTCTATAGGTGATAGTCCAGGGGAAGCCCTCCTGGTAGGTTTAAAGGGGTCTTCATCACCATACCACACGATGATGATTCTTTTTATCCACGCCACTAAGCGCAACAGGCACGCAGGCTAACTATACTGAGAAGCTACGCTAACCGCGGTAATAACTCTAAACAGCGGTGGGCAGAACAGAACCCCCGCTGCCACCACTGGAACCCAGCGGTCTGTATGCCTCCAAGACGTGCACGCTGCAAGACTTAATGTTTGCATACAACACATGAAACTTCTCTATAAAATTAAGTATCTTATCGATGGGTGGGGGTATGTGTGTGGGGTACAGGCAGCAGTTATATACGTGGGGGTGCGGTCCATAACTAACATACCTAATGCTGGCGTGAAATGAAAGTGAAACTTAACATGCTTTCAACGTCCAACTCCTGGCTTCTATTCCTCTTATTATACAGCGGACCTTACACGAAATTTTCACAACTTCTAACCTGTATCCACTGGGCCCCCTCCACTGCTCTATGGGCCCCACAGAAATGCTGGGCCCCATGAATTTGTCATGTTTACCCCCCCTTTACTGCACCCTACCCATAGGTGTGAATGTGCGAGTGGCTGTTTGTCTCTATATGTTCAGCCCTGCCATGAACTGGTGACATGTCCAGGGTGAACCCCACCTTCACCCATAAGTAGCTGGGATAGGCTCCAGTGACCCCCATGACCCAAGTGAGGATAAAACGGGTTCAGAAAATGACTGAATGAGTGTATGAATGGATTTGTGCTGTTCAGAGTGTCAGGTATGGGACACTTAAAGTCAAAGGAGTTAGATTTGGTCCACTTGTACCTGCAGTGTGCATGTAACTTTAGTCCTGCAGAAGGTTGTGGGGCTGCTGAAGCCTGTCCTGGCTACCAGCAGCTGAAGGTGTGATCCACCCCGAACCTGCCACTAGTTCATCACAGAAAACACTCACCCATTGTCGACAGGATTTGAACATGCACGGGGAAACCCCAGTGGATTTCTTGTCTATCGCCTTACCCATTCGGCCACGACAACTCATGAAATGTGGATGAATACTGCTGCTCCAGCGAAACCGTCAGTACGCTGCACAAGGGAAAGAGCCGTCTGTCCCTAGAGAACTCATTCATTCACTGAATCACTTAGACCTCATTCACACTGCAGGTCAAACTTTGCAATTACAGAGTTTTGATAAAATACTTTTTTTTTTTTTTTGCTTGGTTGTTCATATTATAATTTAACCCATAAAGACCCACTGCTACTTTTGTGTCAGTTCCTAAATGAATTTTTCCTCCTAACTGATTTATCCCCATTTATTCCATATTATGTTCTGTTTTGTTTTTTTTTTTTTGCATTTTTAAGTATAAATTAGGTATTTTCCGATGCCCAGTGTATTGATCATGTAGATCTCCATAAAAGCTCAGATCAAAGTTGAGGATTATTGTATCAAAAACAGAAAAAAATAAAGACTGCATTACTTTTTCAGTCAAATCTATCATTAACTGAACATAAACCGTGTGTCCATCCACTGTCATTGCTCAAACTCCATGGGTTTTACTGGTGAATCAATGTTGTAGAAGATGACGGTGTTTCCTGAACGTCCAAATGGATAATAATAATAATAATAATAATAATAATAATAATAATAATACATTTTATTTATAGGTGCCTTTCAGGACACTCAAGGTCACCGTACAAAGTTGTTAAAAATAAATAAAACACAATTAAAATTACATGTATTGTTATAAAAATGTTTCCCTGCTGCTGGTGAATAACGAAACAGAGACATCTGCCAGCCGACAGTATTTTATTTCTTTGTCAAGAAAGGTCAGTTCTGCACACAAGCGGCGATTGTGAAGAAAAGACAAAGAGCTTTTCACAAGGTCCACCTTTTATAGGGTGAATCCCATTTGCAAGTAACACTTCCAGCCTCTTCAATGGGCCTTTTGATTGAGTGATAGGGGGGTTTAGGTAAAAAGGAAAAATTATACTTTGTTTTAGTGTAAATACATGAAAATATTTACATTTACAAAGAGAGAAATTTGGAGCTGTGAGTATTTATGTTATTATGAAAGTAGTTTACTGATCTGACCCACTTGAGATTGAATTAGTCTGAATGTGGAACCTGAACTAAAAGGACTGTTAATATCTTAGTGCAAATCTTCCCAGATAGCACATATTTTGTCAGTATTATGGCGTACATTTGGCATTTTTGTCTTTCTTTCGGCGTTATGAAAACCTTTAGACTTAACTGTGGTATGATTAAGGTTCTCCATAATATGACGGCACCAGCAGTGTATGTCTGAGTTCTGACATATGTGTGCTTAACCAAAAGACTGGGCACAGAGCGGGATTAAGTATAGGGATGGTATGGCATGTTTATGGCAAACCAGAAGACTGACTAAAGAGCACCAACATCTGATTGCATATATGGATGTGTTGTGGTTGTGTTTGGCATATTTCTGTAAAGCCAAAACACTGCGCAAAGAGCGGGAATTTCTACCCAGAAGAAAACCCACTTCATTTTAAAACATGATCAACACAAATGTGGGTGAATTTGGCCTCCTTTTGGGTCAGTTTTGGCTACTTTTTGGCTGGATTCTGGGGATTTGGGGCTTTTCTGGGACAATTATGGCTATATTTTGGAAGTCCGCAATTTGTTTCGGGTGAATTTTGGCTTCCTTCTGGTTTGATTTTAGCTTGCCTATTTTGGGCCATTTAGGGCCCATACATCCGCCCAGAGCTTTGCCAAAATGGCATGCCAGTTTTGGGCCAGATTTAAGCCATAATGTTTTTGCTATATCCCAGCTACACAGGGGCGAAGGCGGGGTACTCCATGGACAAGTCACCAGTTCATCCCAGGGCTGAACATATAGAGACAAACAATCACTCTCACATTCACACCTATGGGCAATTTAGATTAACCACTTAATTTATCAGTAGCTGGAATAGGCTCTAAGCGACCCCCGTGACCCTAGTGAGGATAAAGCGGGTTCAGAAAATGAATGAATGATTTTGCTATCTGGGTTGCATTTCACAACTTCATCCAAGGGCCGGACTGGACCCTTTAGTGGGCTGGATTTGGCCCCCGGGCCGCTTATTTGACACCTGCGGCCTAAGCCAAAGCTAATGGAGGTCCAAATAAATGAACTAAAACATGGGTCACATTTGGGCTAAAAGTCGGGTTTAGGCCACTTTTACTTGCAGTGTGAACGTAGCTTAAATGTATATGTCAGTGTTGTGATGAACTGGTGACACGTCCAGGGTTTATGGTAGGTGGGGCAGGTTCCAGCACCCCCACAACCCTCTGGAGGATTAAGCGGTCGGGAAAATGACTGAATGAATTGTGGACACTTGTAAATAACCTGTGATCATCCCATCATGCAACAGGCGTAAATATATATGACCAAGCCGGATGCACCTTCGATCAGTTTAAGCACACACACACAACATTTACACATTTTTACACCTTACTCCCTTGATGCCAACAATGACTGTAAACCTGGAATGAGGGCAGTCGGACCATTTCTGAACCTTTGGCTGCTTGTGTACAGTTTTTTCAATAGTCTGCCACACACACACATTTAGTGTTTATGTATTTTATCTGGTATTCCTGCCGAACAGAAGAGGAAGAGCAGAGGACAGAGATGAAAAACCAATGCTGTCCTCATTCCTTCAGACTAAAATGATGAAAAGCATCATCACTGTCCTACTTCTGGAGTTAAGGGGTTACACTGTCATATTTCCAGACACACTCACTAACGGCCTTTTCACTCCTGAGGTCATTTAGTTTTCTCTGGTTGGTTGATAAAAAACAGTCTGTGGAACACTAACCTTAAAACTACATCAGAGTTACATTGTTGGACTGTAATGACTCTATTTCTCAACCTTTTTTTTTTTTTTTTTTCTGTCAGTGTCCTTGACCAAGATACTGACGAAGATCTCAGAGTTCTCACTGGGCTTAACCCTTTACTGGGCAAGTGACTATTTTTGGTAATTTCCACAAACATTCCAATCCTGTGGGTTTTTATAACACTATACCAGAGGTGTCAAACATGCGGCCCGGGGGCCAAAACCGGCCCACCAAAGGGTCCAGTCTGGCCCCTGGAATGAATTTATGAAATGCAAAAATTAAACTGAAGAAATTATCAATCAAGGATATTCAATCTAAAGTAAAATACTGTCATAATAACCTATAAATAATGAAAAACAGCTAATTTTTTTCTTTTTGTTTTAGTGTCAAAAAAGTAAAATTACACAAAAATGTTTACATTTACAGACTAGCTTTTCACAAAAAATATGAACAACCTGAAATGTCTTAAGAGAAGTATGTAGTATTTTAACAATATTCTACCTGTTCATAAATGTTTTGTGTATTTGTAGATCCACTGTGATCTGTAAGTTGTGATGCACATGTATAAACAATAATATTGTTAAAATTACACTTACTTTTCTTAAGAATTTTTATGTTCATATTTTTTCATGTTACGTTCAAGTACGGTTCGTAGATGTAAATGTTTTAATTACAGAATTTAACTTTTTTCACTCAAAAACATAGAGAAAACTTTGGAGTTGATATTATTTATCAGTTCTTATCCTATTATTTACATTATTTTACTGGTCCAGCCTACTTTATTTCATATTAGGCTGAATGTGGCCCCTGAACTCAAATGAGTTTGACACCCCTGCACTATACAGTGATTCAGAGAGATTTTATAGACATTTTGAAGCTGTAAATAGTGAATGTGAGTGATTTTTGGCAGTTTATGACCTCATAACAGTTGTTTTATTGCTTGTGTTTATGTTTTAGCAAGTGCTGCTCGGATGTTTTATAGAAAGAGGAAGGAGACTGTTGTCATGACAACCAACAAGGAGGTAGATGACGATGTCCAATAACACACCAAGGTTGAAATCTGGAATTTCAAAGTATTTCAATGAGTGGTTAATGTGCTCAATGCTAACCACAAATGCTAGGTGATATGTGTATTAGGATGGGTAAAATGTAACCATAACAACCCATTAAGACCCAAACATCCACTGGAGACCAAACCATCTACTGATATATAATATTAAATACCTGTTGATCCACTAATCCTATCAATCCATGTAAATAATTGGTGTAAAATACAGTTTGTCATCTTTTCATGGTCATCAGATATGACCCATTTGGACGTTCAGAGGCTCTGTTGTGAACGTGGAAACACCGTCATCTTCTACAGCATTGATTCACCAGTAAAACCCATGGAGTTGGATCAGTGACAGTGGATGGACACACTGGGTTTATGTTCAGTTAATGATAGATTTTACTGTAAAATCCCTTTTTCTTCAGTTTTCTCTGTTTTTGATATAATAACCCTCAACTTTAATCTGACCTTTAATGAACATCTACATGATCAGTGAATTAAACATAGGAAAATACCTGATTTTCTTTTTTTTTTTTTTTTTTTTTTTTTTTTTTAAAAA